>NC_056076.1:21190161-21493578 GCF_016772045.2 Ovis aries | reverse complement strand
AAGTGCTTGATCTTTTTTATCTGAAGACCTCTGCAAATAACTACTTAACAGTTTCATCCTTTAGAAAAGTACAATGTGCAGAAGCATTCTAGGACGACATAAAATACAAATCACAATTTCATTAAGTAGCATACAATGAAAGAAGTCTATATATCCTTAATAGTATATCAATAAATAAGATTTCTAGTACAGTACCAAAAAACTCTACACACTGCTATCGTATGCACGTAATGCACTGAGTAATATAACAAAAATGGAAACCAAATCAATGTTCATAAACAAAAATGAAAGGCTTCCCTGTCAGTCCAGTGGTTAAGACTCTGCGCTTCCACTGAGTGGGGCATGAGTTCGATACCTGGTTGGGGAACTATTATAATAAAGTCCCACAAGCTGTGCAGCATGGTCAAAAATAAATGCAAATATGGAAGAGTAATAAATTGCCAACATCCACTGGATCATCAAAAAAGCAAGAGAGTTCCAGAAAAACATCTATTTCTGCCTTATTGACTATGCCAAAGCCTTTGACTGTGTGGATCACAATAAACTGTGGAAAATTCTGAGAGAGATGGGAATACCAGACTACCTGACCTGCCTCTTCAGAAACCTATATGCAGGTCAGGAAGCAACAGTTAGAACTGGACATTTAACAACAGACTGGTTCCAGATAGGAAAAGGAGTACGTCAAGGCTGTACACTGTCACCCTGTTTATTTAACTTCTATGCAGAATACATCATGAGAAACGCTGGGCTGGAGGAAGCACAAGCTGGAATCAAGATTGCCAGGAGAAATACCAATAACCTCAGATATGCAGATGACACCACCCTTATGGCAGAAAGTGAAGAAAAACTAAAGAGCCTCTTGATGGAAGTGAAAGAGGAGAGTCAAAAAGTTGGCTTAAAGCTCAACATTCAGAAAACAAAGATCATGGCATCTGGTCCCATCACTTTCATGGCAAATCGACAGGGAAACAGTGGAAACAGTGGCTGACTCTATTTTTCCGGGCTCCAAAATCACTGCAGATGGTGACTGCAGCCATGAAATTAAAAGACACTTACTCCTTGGAAGGAAAGTTATGACCAACCTAGATAGCATATTCAAAAGCAGAGACATTACTTTGTCAACAAAGGTCCATCTAGTCAAGGCTATGGTTTTCCAGTGGTCATGTATGGATATGAGAGTTGGACTATAAAGAAAGCTGAGCACCAAAAAATTGATGCTTTTGAACTGTGGTGTTGGAGAAGACTCTTGAGAGTCCCTTGGACTGCAAGGAGATCCAACCAGTCCATTCTAAAGGAGATCACTCCTGAATATTCACTGGAAGGACTAATGCTAAAGCTGAAACTCCAGTACTTTGGCCACCTGATGTGAAGAACTACTCATTTGAAAAGACCCTGATGCTGGGAAAGATTGAGGGCAGGAGGAGAAGGGGACGACAGGGGATGAGATGGCTGGATGGCATCACGGACTCAATGGACGTGATTCTGAGTGAACTCCGGGAGATGGTGATGGACAGGGAGGCCTGGCATGCTGGGGTTCATGGGGTCGCAAAGAGTTGGACATGACTGAGAGACTGAACTGAACTGAATATTTTAACCAAATAATGCTTAACACTGACTCTTAACTTTTTATAGTGAAAGCAACTATTTAGAATTTCTAAAATGACAGTAAATAAGCACTTGGGGGATCTCTTCATTGTATCTAACCTAATTATTCAAAGGTAATTATTAAGCTGCAAAATATATATCTAATGAATATTTGAATTCATATATGACTATGATTATATAACATCTGAAAATAAAATTCCTCACCTATTGCCCTGGGTTATTTGAATTACTGTTACATTATATAACTACAAGAATTTTTAAATTAATAATATGGAGCTTTTTAAAAAACACTTAGAAAACTTCTATATTAAAATAATTAAGTTTTCTGTATACTATTTCTAAGTCATTTGTTTCAAAAAAACACACTAGCCTTAAAAAAAGATCTAAGCCATGTTATAAAACCTGGGTAGGAAAAAATAATATTTGAACCAATCAGCTGTTCAATTTTTATTAGCAGTTCAATTTTTATTGGTTCCTGGTGGGAAAATTACACCCAACTAGAAAAAGAGCTTTATGCCACTTATATAGAACTTCATCATAATTGTAACTGCTGGGCTCATCAATGGACATAAAAGCAAGAAAGAAAAGAAAATAGAACTAGAAAGAAGTTAGTCTTTCTTCCTCATGCTTTCTAAGACAGGGAAAGACTAGCAATTCTAACAGGGAGAATGCTGAGCACTAATGACTAGGCTATGGTGTCATGCACTATCAATTAGATAAAGGTAAAAAGAACTGGACATGAAGCACGTCTGAAGTGCTGCAGAGCTCAAAAGTCAAAGTGTTACTTGCTCAGTCATGTCCGACTCTTTGCATCCCCCATTGATAATAGCCTACCAGGCTTCTCTGTCCATAGAATGCTCCAGGCAAGAATATTGGAGTGGGTTGCCATGCTCTCCTCCAGGGGATCTTCCTGACTCAGGGATCGAACCCTCGTCTCTTTAACATGTCCTGCACTGTCAGGCAGATTCTTTACCACTAGCGCCACCTAGGGAGCTCAAATACCAACTCAAAAGAACTATGAAAACTAAATTTCCCTCACTTAAATTTCCCTCACTTGAGCTGCAGTCTAACAGCTCAAATCACAAAACCACAACCACCTTATGGCAGTTTATCACCAAATTATACAAATACCTTAACAACCAAACAGCTTGTGAGCTCTCTGCTAGTAACCTGACCCCATAAAAGTACTACAAGATTTTACAACACAAGTATCAAGAGCTGGAAAAAGGAGACACTACTAATGTGATATTTTGAAAAAGCCATGTATTAATATATGATTTAAACTTCTTAAAATTTCTTGTTTAACTTGTATTTCCATAAGTAAACACAAGTTTTATTTAAAACAATAAATATTTCTTTGTATATTTGCAATATGACTTTAAGATGATAAATCTAACTAAACAGTGCAACTGAATTTTTCTAAATTATATCTGAATAATAAGCCAATGGCTCTGCATAGCAATTTCCCTTAAATCAAAATTTCAATTTCGTACCTTTTCCATGATGCAGAGAATTCAAATGTAAAACACGTTACTTCAGAAATTCACTTCAGTCATTCCATTTTAATCAGTGATCCATTTATAAAAAGGGCAATAAAGGGACTTCCCTGGTGATCCAGTGGTTAAGAACGTGCATTGCGATGCGGGAGATGTGGGTTGGATCCCTGGTTGGGAAGCTAAGATCCCACATGCCACGGGGCAAGAAAGCCTACGAGCCACAGCTTCTGAGTCAGCGTGTTCTGGAGCCTGTGTGCTGCAACAGAAAGACCCTGTGCAGCCAAGAAAAAGGGGTGCGGGGAGGAAAATGGAGTTTTTCACCTTTGACGGCATCCAGCAAGTTGAAAATAAAATCACAGGGATTTCAGCAATTCAAATGGCTAAACCTGTGGTGTTATAAACATACAAAGGGCTAGTCAGCCTTTTCGATAAGGCAGATGACGGTTGGACTCCAGACTGGATCGCTGTTTCTCCTTCACTCTACCACCCTCAGAAGAAGGATAAGAGATGCACTGGACAGAGAAATGAAATAAGAAAATATTTTCATATTTTCTCACCTGAGAAATTTTCCAGGGTGGAGACAGGCGGTTTCCAAAATGTAGAAATAATGCAGATGAAAAGCATTTCTTGGCTTGCCAGAAAAGCGTATTACTTTACAACTGCGTTTGTTGCACCAAGTCCTTTTATTCCCTCTAAAGCTTTTCCACACTTGACGATAAATTGCTGAGGTAAGCTGTCGACTGTCTAGGACAGTGGTACACAAAACAAACCTGGAACTTCAGCGTGCATCAGGACTGCCCAGAGGGCTTGTGTGAAGGATACACTGCTGGTCTGCAACCTCCGATTTTCCAATTCAGTAGGTCTGGAGATTGAGACTTCAGCATTGTAAAGAAGTTCCCAGCTGAGGCTAATACTGCTGGCCTATGGAACCACTGGCTTGGAAGAAATATGGTAGTTTAAAAATAAAAGCACACTTTGGTCAATTCTAAAGTGTTATCATATTCCATTCCCACTAGACTGTAAACCTTTTGAGAACAGCCATGCAGTTGAATAATCTCTGTATATCTCAAAAGATTTAATACCTTAAACACAGTAGGTATTTACTGAAATGTTGTCTAAGAGTATCCCTAGCAACAGCTCATTCTAACTCTACTTTGTTGATATGAATACAAATAACTGCTTTGAAAAAAGCAATTGGAAATCAAAGTAGGGACTTGCACAGATATTTGCACACCCATGCTTATAGCTGTACTATTCACAATAGTCAAAAGATAGAAGCAATCTCACATGCTGTGCAGCACAGCCAAAAAATAAAAAGTAAATAATAAATACATAAGGTGGAAACAATCCAGGGTCCACTGACAGATGAATGAATAAACAAAATTTGGTGTATCCGTTAATACTGAGCATTAAGAAGAAGGAAATTCTGAGACGTGATACAACATGAATGAACCTAGAGTGAATTATGCTAAGTTTAATGAGGTAGGCACAAAAGAACGAATATTTTATAATTCCACTTATATATCTGGGGAAGTCAGATTCATAGAGACAGAAAGTAAAATGGCTGCAAGGACTGACTTCTAGCTTAACGGGTAGAGTTTTATATGCAGAAGTCTTTGAAGATGTTTTAAAGGTGGGTGGTAGGGATGGCTGCAGAATAATGTTACTCATCAATGTATTTACTGCCAGAGCACACTTTAAAATGGTGAATTTTATGTTACATTTGAAAACAACACAAGGCAACTGGGTGTCATAGCTTTTCATAAGCCCCCATTCTTCAGCAATGCTTCCAGTTAAGATGTTTCTTTTTAATTTGAATGTTTGCATCATAACTTCACATTACACAAAATGTGATATGGTGATGGTGGAGCTGCTACACAACATATCAACTTAACAGGCAGCATCGTGTGGTGGTTCAGAAGCACAGGCCCAGTGTCAAACTTGGAGCTGGGTCTGAATCCCAGCTTCACCATTTGACTTGTTCAGGGTATCTAAGGCTTCTCCATGGGCTTCCCTGGTAGCTCCCTGGTAGCTGGTAAAGAATCCACCTGCAATGCAGGAGACCTGGGTTCAATCCCTGGGTCGGGAAGGTCCACTGGAGAAGGGATAGGCTATGCACTCCAGTATTCTTGGGCTTCTCTTATGACTCAACTGGTAAAGAAGCCACCTGCAATGCAGGAGACCTGGGTTCGATCCCTGGGTTAGGCAGATCTCCTGGAGAAGGGAACAGCTACCCATTCCAGTATTCTGGCCTGGAGAGAAATTCCATGGACTGTACAGTCCATGGGGTTGTAAAGAGTCAGGCACGACTGAGCAACCTGCACTCAGGTTAGCTTCTCCATAGGTAAGACTGGAGTAATCAGAGCCATCTATCACAAAAGTTATGTGAAGTGCTTACAGCAGTCCTGGTGTATAAAGTAAGTAAGTAGAGTCGCTCAGTCGTGTCCGACTCTTTGTGACCCCATGGACTGTAGCCTACCAGGCTCCTCCCTCCATGGGATTCTCCAGGCAAGAGTACTGGAGTGGGTTGCCATTTCCTTCTTCAGGGGATCTTCCCAACCCAGGGATCGAAGCCGGGTCTCCTGCATTCCAGGCAGACGCTTTAACCTCTGCGCCACCGGGGAAGCAACATATATGTGAGACCTACCATCGGTATGTTATAGACCATAATCTGCTCAGTAGGGCACTATTTCCCAAAGTGCAGTCAAGAATATCCTGCTCAGAATCATCAGGTAGCTCATTTAAAATGCCGATTTCCAGGTCTATCCCAAATCTTCCAAACAGAATCTCTGGATAGAAGTTCCCCTATAGAAAACCTACTGCCACAGCGGGAAATAGTGGAATGGCAATGGGAAGCCCCCGAATTCAGATAAAGTGACCAGAGGCCATCCAGGGGTGGGGAACCAGGGGCACTGGCCTAAGGACTAGCTCTCTCGAACTTTCTAGATGGTAAAATCACAGAGAATTCTGATCCACGAGGTATGTGCCCTTCCTGCAAATGTACCAAGAGAGACTTATGAAAGTTTAGCAAACAGTGCCCTAGAGATTCCTTAGATTTCTAGTATTTTCCAGCTCTGCTTTAAATGTGGTGAGAGGACCTGTACTGCAGGGAGTTCAAGGTACTGTAAGTGAATCTGCCGATTCAAAGGCACTTAAGACAGTGCAGCAGGTCATAAAAGAAGATGCAGTTTCATTCTCTGCCCAAAGAACTTGCTACATAATGAACTGTAAAACCCATACTCTTATTATCACTTGGAATTGCCTGGAATTTTAAGTCATCAAGCAAGTCACAGACTTTAAAGCTGGTCTAGAGCAGTGGTTGTCAAACTCAGTGGCATCAGCATAAAATTGTTAGGAATGTAATCAGGCCTTACCCCAGTACCTCTGAGGGTGGAGCCCCGCAATCTGTAGTTTAATAAGCCCTCCAGGTGCTACTGATGTTCGCTCAAGTTTGGTTCTCACTGACCAAGCAACTGGAATTTCCTTTGGCAGTTTCTCCACCATACCACTGCTGAATACTTCCAGCACTTTCCTTCCCTCCCAGTCCATCCTCATCTCCCCTCCTCACCCCATATCCACCTGAGCAAATACACAAAAATGATCTGCACATCTCAAAAAGAACGTAAAACTTTATTAAGAACATCTTATATTGTCATCAGATACAACCAAAGAAAAGGGGGTAAAGAAATAGGGAGACTTCATCTTCCCATGTGCTATTGCCACCTCAGAACAGACTCATGTGTGGATGGCTGGAATTACAGATAGCAACAAATGCTCTGTATAAATAAATTCAGTAAGTAACACAATGCTCCCTTTCTATACAGAGAAGAACTGAGTTTACACTTTTAAAAGCTGTGATATAGTGCAACAACTATTAAGACTGCCGCTTAGAAGCTACTTCTTAATAGAATACAAAGCTGTTTAGTAGCTTTTTGTTATTTCATACAAATTTTTTGAATGGAAAATTAAGAAAGGACAGTCTAACTTTCCTAATTAATTTGTACTTTTGAGAGCTTTCTTTCTGAAGATTTCTCAGAACCAGTTCAATAATAATAGATGAGTTGCTCATCTACAATGACAACCAACAACCTGGTTTTAATTTTGCAAATCAAGATGACCAGGTCATCTCAGCTTTTGCTGATCCTGAAAGAGTTCTTATAGAAAAACCCTGATTCAGAGTGCATGTGAGATGAGGCACCAAAACAGCTGCACCTGGACTGGTTTTCCTAGAAGGGGAGGTTGGCTATTGAGCACAGCTGATTTTCCCAGACTCCCAGGCTCCCCCATGTGGTTCTTTTACTTACTGTATTGATGGAAGGAGCAGAGGGAACACCAGGGAATCTGTTCAAATTGCCACTCCAGACAGCTCTCTGCACTGTTTGTGGAGAAAAGAGTGATGGTATCCATTCAAACCAAACATGCCTACTGCAAGTATGGTGACATGCTTTTTCCTTGAGGGGCCAGGCCAAGCTGCACTCAAAATGCATGATTTGCCTCACGTACACAGTGAAGAAAATGTTCATGATTTAGAATTTGGTATTAGAGTACCCCCAGCTAACCCAGCTAAAGTTTCTTGAGAAAGTTTAGTCCCCCTTTTAGAAAGGAAGGCTATTTACAGCTAAGGCTTACCACATTAACTATCAAGACTTCTAAACTAGACCATATCATTTGTGTTCATGGTCAGTGAATTAACCAACAACTGAAGGCTTATGAAGACTTGGTCAAAGGGCGAAACTGGGGGTAGGATTCAGGTTGAGTACGATCACTTACCACAAATTGCATCAAGCTCTTTAAAAAAAAAGCATTTTTATAATAAATATTTAGAGCAGATACTGGCATTAAAATCAGTATCTAAGTCAGAAGTCTTTCTTAAATGGTGAAAATATTTCAACAAACTTCTAGTAGGTTTCAAATCTTCCCAGGAGTACATAGTTTATAAATTAGTATTAAATGGAAAAAAAATGTATTTTGAATAACTCACCACTTTAGTAGATCATAAATAAGGTCAAGATGCTACAAAACAAGTTAATACACAAGTTTTCGCTTTCACTTTAACAAAGTGGCATACTTTTGTAACAGGTATGACCAGGTTTCAATAACTGTGCATTCGTCACACCCTCCACCCCCACGCTGAATCCTTTCCTTACGTACCCTACACCTAGGGACAGAGCTACACAAGACAGAGAGACGCCCCAGTGCGTAAGTCCAGCTGCTACACACCATTTCCTTAGTGCAGAGTGATGTTACCAATGCTGGTCAGGATCTACTACTCGTAATCTGTCAACCACATTACACGTTCAGTACATTCATGGTTAAGTGGATTAGGTTCCTGGGTGAGCTCTCTGTGGGAGTGTTCACAGGGAACCTAATTACTACTGTTCCTGTGGAAAATGTGCCCCGAGTCCCAAAAGTTGACTAAAAACCTTTGGGATATAAGCTATGTATGGGTGGGAACTACTACTAAGTGTGTCTGTTTTGGAGAGGCCAAACCGTTCAGAGCACTGTTCTGAAAACTACTGGCTGCTAAAATGAAATACTGGCTTTCTCCTTCACATATAGTAAATTCACTTTAACTATAATTTCTAATACTGAGAAAGAGTGAAGCCATTCAGACTAGTGAGACATAACTGACCTGTGGGATTTAAAAAGCTGTTTTATTGACTAAGATGAATCTTCTTACAACAAAAAGAAAAATGTCTTAATATGTAATCAACGGAAAAAAATGTTTATCCTAAATAATCACTGAGTACAAAATCCACAGCTTAACAGTGTGATTTAAAGAGAAAGCAGGAGAG
Organism: Ovis aries; assembly: GCF_016772045.2. Taxonomy (NCBI): domain Eukaryota; kingdom Metazoa; phylum Chordata; class Mammalia; order Artiodactyla; family Bovidae; genus Ovis; species Ovis aries. The sequence goes on along the minus strand of NC_056076.1, from coordinate 21,484,682 downwards.
CATGCAATTGCTCTAACACAGGGTTAGAAATAAAAGGTAAAAGTACATTTGTTTTTGGTAATTCTAAATATACAAATATAATATTTACCATATCTACCCTGTAGTGTAGGACTGCTTAATTCCCAAATATACGTAATTCAAAAACCTTAAGGAAACATTAAAAATGTTCCAGGCTACTTTACTGAACATTAATGAATATTGAGTTCATGAGATATTAGAGCTAAAAATACTACTGTTTTTTAAAGTTAAATGGCTAAGAGAATATTAAGGTACCATTATTTTACTCTTCTTTTAATCCCACAGATGGCTTTTTATGTTAAAGGGATCAATTATGTTAAAAGGAGCTTGATTTGACAAACAGAGATTCCAGAATCAGAGTTGTTCTCTTGGTACAATGTCAAATTTTTTTTAAACATTTCCAAAAGCATTTTCATAGCTATCTACCTAAATAACTCTAAACAGCTTTTAATCAAGGGGTCCCTATATAACACTCCTTTTATCCTACACTGTGGCTGTTGGACAGAACCCCTGTTGTGGAAAGGTTCTCCAGGTTCTGATCTGACCCTCAAAACAACATCCATGTTTAGTATTAAATGACCGACCTCTGGGGAATAAGGAATCTAAGGTGTTGAGAGGCACAGAACTGATGTTTTGGTTGAGGAGAAGGGTGAAAATCAAGTTGGAACACCTAGTCCCTTCTACAATCAAGTCCTAACTATACCATAATAAAGTCTCAACCAACCTGATTAGTTCTTACCCTTTAGGAATCACATACTATACACTGATTAGATACTGAAGAAAATAAAGAAAAACATTTGAAAATACATGAAGAAATAGAAACATGGAAATTTCTCACAAGGCCCTGGATCAAAAAAATTTACAAAAAGATCTTTTGAAAATAATCACTACTTGTGAGCTTAATACACATAGAGATTCACTTTGTTTAAACTAAGTCATGTTAACTTACCAATAAAATAGTAAACAAACCAACATTTTAAACAATTTTATAAATTACCTGTCATTTCTTTTTGTTAATGTCACTCTCAACAATATACAAAAATAACACTACAGCACTATCCACCTAACCTGTCTCCATCTCTTGCAAAGTCCTGGGCCCTGGAAAGAGACTGGTCATCAATCTTCACTGTAGATATCCCCCGCAAAGGGCAGGTGCATGTGGCTGCCAGTGACATTGGGCAATCGAGATAAGTCCGGCAGGCTCTGGATCCGGGACCTGAGTTCTTTGCGCACCAGGGAAACTCTGGCTAACTTGCGCTTGTATTCCTGTAACATCAAACCACTCTCATTAGCACTGTGGGAGTTCAGAGAGGACCTATCTAGCTTATCCAGCTAATGCTCTGCAGAAAATCTGATAAAGCACTCAGTTTATGCTGAAAAACAAGATTATGTGAGCCTTAGGATCAAGAGAGGGATTTGGGAAATACTCAAGTAGAGAAACTCATTCTTAGGAAAAACTACAATCTTAAATTGCTGCTTCACACCTGTAAAAAAAAGATTAACATATTAATGTATCAATATTTAACTGAAGCATATAGGATTCTCAGGTATACCGGGGCAAGGATAATAAAAAGTATATATTTACTTCCACAAGCTTAAAATAAAATTTAGCAGTGTTTTTGACTATAAATGCTGGCAAAAAACCACAGGAGTATTATCAGTATCTTTGAGTTTATCTCGAATAGAAACCAGATGCTTCATTATTATATCATTTTTCACATTTATCACTACTTTGAAATGATCAGACCAACTGCTAGTATTACTTATCAGTAAAGAACCATGTATTAGTGTACAAGTTTTATTACTTCAATAACTATTTCAATATAACTTTTTCCTATTGTAATGTTATGCATTTTATTTTCTACATTTAAAATATTTAACTTGAGAAGGGGTCCAAGGCTTCATAGGCTCACCGAAGGATCTCAATGGCACAAAAGGAAAAAAACTTAGGAAACCCTGCAATCAGCAGACTAAGGTGTCGGACTAGAAACCAATAAAGATCATGTCTGGCTTAGGGGGAACAGGCCACTCTCTGCAGCAGAAATATCTTTTATTAATAACGGAAGTTTTCAGACTTCAACCAGAAGAGAGGAACCTTCTTTACTCCATCACCTAGTAGAGGCAGGGTGTGAAGAGGGGAATCAAAAAGTTGACTATTATTTCCTCTGTAAAGACTAGAAACTTTTCCACCCTCTGACCAAGGGTTAAGCTCCCCGAGACAGAGCAGGTGAGTAAGAAGTTTTCATCTGGGGCAGAAGGCCTACCCACAAGGAGCCCCTTTTTGTTTCTCAACTCTGACTGAATCTCCTAGGAAATTTCTGGAGAAACTCAGAATTCTCAGAAGAACACCAGCCTCACTGACCATCAATTAAATGAGAACCTCTGGAAGCAGGTTCAGAGCTCTTGAATTTTGTAAAAGCTCCCCCAAAGGATGCTAATATACGAGCCACTTCTCTATAGTTTTTGTCTAAAAATGAAATCAGGGAAGCTTCTCTGTATTACTGAGTTCCCTCTTTTAAAGAACAACCATTAATATGCCTGGGGAAAGGAGTCAGTCAGAATTACTATATCCCGACCACTCTAAGGCAATGTGGGAAAGAGGGTTTCTGAAGCACACTGGGGAAGTGAGCACCCAGGCAGACAAAGCCAACGAGGTTGAAAGCTGGGCACGCTGTAGGACAGCTTTGGACACGTGAGAAAGGTGTCGATTCTTGCCCTGTCTGCCTGTCCTTGCACTTTTAATCCATCATGAAGGTCGAGGTTGAGTAAGGGAGTTTAACAGGGATCTAAAACCTCAAGGTTACGACTTTCCTGTTCCCTTTTTCCCTTTGCCGGTGACACTCTGGCACAGCAGGTAGGTTTCAGTACAGCAGCTCCAAGTGGCACACAGCAGAGCAGCTAGGTGTTCATTCTAGATACACACTTTTCAGTCCATACACATCTCCACCCTTAGCACACTTCCTCAGAATACTCTGGTAGGGGCGGGGGCAAACACATACCTCCATCTGTCCCGTCTGTGTGCATGCTCAGGGGCTTCAGCTGTCTCTGACTCTGCAACCCCATGGCACGCTCCTGTCCATGGGATTTCCCAGCAAGAATACTGGAGTGGGTTGCCATGGCCTCCTCCAGATCTTCCTCACCCAGGGATAGAACCCATGGCTCCTACGTCTCCTGCATAGCAGGCAGATTCTTTACCACTGAGCTACCAGGGAAGCCCCCATTTGTCCCTGTTTGTACTAAATCATTCTTTAATAAATAACACCTCAAGTACTCCGAGGTTAGCACGATAGATTCAGATGCTGTTCAAACATGCACAGAAGTAATTTCTCTGCTCCTCTTGAGGCTAGATGTCCTGAGAAGTCTCATGTGCTTTTAGTGATCATTACTGCCCATCCTAATTTCAAGTTTCTAGCAACCACACAGGCTGTTCTTGTTACTGAGATTTATCTTAATCCTTCGATTCAAAGGATCTACGGCAATTAAAAGCCCTTCACCAACTGGTGACATTGCATACAAAAAAGTGGTAAACATAAGCAAACGCTGCCCTTTACTGGATGTCCACTGATACAGCAGGCATTAAAAAAAGAGCCCATTTCATCCTCTCAGTAATCCTGTGAGAAGACTGACTATCCCTCACAAACAGTAAAAATCAGGCTTTCTTCAATTAGGAACAAAAGTAGTAACCAAAAATTTTTTTCTACTGTCAGAATCAGACTTTCATCTGAAAGACAGAAGATTTAAGAAGTTGTAGTTAACCATCTGATGTTAGCCTGAAGAAAAAACCAGAAGAAACCTGATTACCCAATTCTATGACCCAGGCCACAGTTCTAAAGGTCTTAAATTGCCTCACTGGACTCCACAGGCTGGTTTCCTATGGCAACGATGCTTACAGTAAGAGGTGTGTGTTGTTCTGAAACTGAGGTCTACCTCAGACGTGGAGGTTGAGAATACTGGGGCACTGATAACCCCTGCCCACCGCCCCTACCCACCCCAACGCCCCATTCCCCCGCCGTTCAGGAGATAGCAGTCTTCACAAGCAGCTGAGAGGAACACAGGCTGCTGCACCCCTCCCCTCCACCTAAAGTTCAGGTCCTACAGCAGGGGGAGCATTTAGAGAAAAGCCTGCCATCGTCTCCACCCATAGTTCCACAGTCCCGACTCTCAGACTTTACAGGAGGAAAGAAACAGGCAATAAAACAGCGCCCTCCTGGGGTCGGAACAAATATCTAACTGACCTCAAAACAAAATCAGTATCTGGAAGAGATTCCTGCACTCCCATGTTCATCGCAGCATTGTTCACAATAGCCAAGACACGGAAACAACCTAAGTCTCTGCCAACAGATGAACGCATAAAGATGTGGTACGTATGTACAATGGAGCACTCAGCCATGAGAATGAAGGCAATTCTGTCATTTGCAACAACCTGGACAAACCTAGAAGACACTGCTGTTGTTTATGGTCACTAAGCTGGGTTCGACACTTTTGTGACCCCATGAACTGTAGCCCGCCAGACTCCTTGGTCCATGGGATTCTCCAGGCAAGAATACTGGAGTGGGTTGTCGTTTCCTTTTCCAGGGGATCTTCCCAACACAGGGATTGAACCCAAGTCTTCGGCATTGCAGGTGGATTCTTTACCACTGAATAAAAAAATTAGCCAAAGACAAATACTATGTAATCTCACTTACATGTGGACCCTTAAAAAAAAAGATGAACTTACAGAAACAGAGTAAGAGTGATGCTGACCAGGGACTGGGGTGCTGGGTGGGGGGAGATGGGAAGACGCCAGTCAATGGTAGAAGCCTTCAGTTATAAAACCAATATGCTCTGGAGATCTAATGTCGAGATGCTGATTATAGTCAATAATACTGAGTACACCTGGTATCTGCTGAGAGTAGACCTTATGTTCTCATCACCAAAAAGGAAAGAGAGAAAAAGTAATGCTGTGTAGTGAGGAATATATTAATTAACCTGATTGTTAGTAATTATTTTACAAAGAATACTTCTGTCAAATCATCCCACCATTCTCTGTAAATATACACAATTTTATGTGACAGTTTCACCTCAATGCAGCTGAAGTTGGGGGCAAAGAAACATCTCTTTTTATTCTTAGTAAATAAAAAAGGCCACTACAGCTAAGTCCCTTTTAGTTTTCTCATTCTTTTCTAACTAAACCTGCATTTTGCAAAAACGGCTTTCAAAATTTTTGTATTTTAACCTAAAGAGCTTCTTTTTCCTGCAAGAGTTTAGCTCTGTTCCAGTAACAAAGAGGATCTGAATTCCAAAGTTTAAAAAAAAAAAAAATGCTGAAAAGCCAAAGCATTAAAAAATCAGGCCCTTTCCCTCAGTAATAAATACTGAACTGATATATACACCCTTCACTGCAAAAGTACAGTGTTCTAGTTTGTCTTTTTTAAATTTTTATTTTTTAACTGAAATACAGTTGATTTATAGTTATTGTAAACCCTCTAGTGTACAACAAAAATGATTAAGTTATATAGAACATACATAAAAGAATGTATCTATATTCTTTCTCAGATCCCTTCCCATTACAGGTTAAGATGCTGAATATAGTTCCCTCTGCTATCCAGTACATCCTTGTCATCTACTTTAGATACAGTAGTCTGTATCTGTTCATCTCAAATTCCAGTCTATCCCTTCCAGCCTTTCCCCCTTTGGTCTCTTTTTTCTTTTGTTCTCGTCTGTGATTTGTTCACTATCTTCAGTACTTTTTTGGATTACTTCTTGTTTATATCTACTATACATTTTGGGGTTTGCGATTACCCTGAGGTTTTGGTATAGTCGTCTATATAAACACGCGTGTTGTAAGTCACTGATCTTTCCATTTCAAACACATTTTAAATACCCTGCCATTTATACTCTCCTTCTCTCTAGGTTACATTTTGATAACGTATTTTACATCTAATTGCTCTGTATATCCTTTAACTGCTTACTGTGGACACAGGTGTGATTTTACTACTTTTGTCTTTTAATCTTTCTAGCTTTGTGTGTGGGTGATTTCCTTAATGTTTTCTTTTACCTGTGAGCTTTTTCATCTCTTAGCCTGTCTCTAGTTGTGGCCTTTTCTTTTTCAGCTAGAGAAGTTCCTTAAACATTTTTTTGTAAAGCTGGTCTGGTGGTGCTGAATTCTTCTACCTGTTACTTCTCTATAAAAGCTTTTGATTATCCATCAAATCTGAAGGAGAGTCTTGTGGGTAACGTATTCTTGGTTGTAGGCTTTTCCATTTCACTCATTTCTGGCCTGCAGTTTCTGCTAAAAAAATCAGCTGCCATTTTTTGAACCAATGTTTTACCTCATTTCCTGCCAACTGTTGATACGAGTTATTTTACTTCTCCCTTGTTATTCCCCACTCATTCAACAAGGCCTCTATTTTTATTCTTAATTTACTTGCCAGATCTCCACCAGCACCACACTCAAACAGCAATGCTCATGTATATTTCAATATCAATCAATCAGCAGGTGCAATCTATCTTGTGTGCAGTGAAAGTGGGGTAGAGCTAGGTTGAAATTTGAACCACTAGAAACACTTTACAGCTAATATTGAGTATCTCATGTTGTGTCCAAATTTTCTCATTTCATACGACCTATTTTAAGATCAATCTTTGCCACAAGCTTTTCCTACGGTGGTTTCACACCTGCTACTATTCAAGTTAGTTCTGAACCTAAATACTACTGTTCTGTTCTCTGGTTTTTATATCCATAACTGGGGAAAACACACTTCGTGTCTATCTGTATTCCTTATAGTGTCCAGCAGAGCACAGGGTATGAACAAGTAGGTCCCCCGTGGATTCTCCTGGAAATTAAGTCAAAAGATCTGGATACAAGTACTGCTGTGAAAATGCTGCACTCAATATGCCAGTAAATTTGGAAAACTCAGCAGTGGCCACAGGACTGGAAAGGTCAGTTTTCATTCCAATGCCAAAGAAGGTTCAAACTACTGCACAAATGCACTCATCTCACACGCTAGCAAAGTAATGCTCAAAATTCTCCAAGCCGGGCTTCAACAGTACATGAACCAAGAACTTCTAGATGTTCACGCTGGATATAGAAAAGGCAGAGGAACCAGAGATCGAATTGCCAGCATCCGCTGGATCATAGAAAAAGCAAGAGAATTCCAGAAAAACATCTACTTCTGCTTCACTGACCATGCTTAAGCCTTTGTATGGATCACAACAAACTGGAAAATTCTTAGAGACGGAAATACTTGACCACCTTACCTGCCTTCTGAGAAACCAGTTTGCAGGTCAAGAAGCAACAGTTAGAATCATACATGGAACAATGCACTGGTTCCAAATTGGGAAAGGAGTACGTCAAGGCTGTATATTGTCACCTTGCTTATTTAACTTATATGCAGAGTACAACATGTGAAATGCCATGGTGGATGAAGCACAAGCTGGAATCACGACTGCTGGGAAAAATATCAATAACCTCAGAAATGCAGATGACACCAGCCTTATTGCAGAAAGCAAAGAGGAACTGAAGAGCCTCTTGATGAAGTGAGAGAGGAGTGAAAAAGCTGGCTTAAAACTCAACATTCAAAAAACTAAGATCACGGCATCTGGTCCCATCACTTCATGGCCGAAAAAAAGGGGAAACAATGGAAATACTGAGTTTATTTTCTTGGGCTCCAATCACTGAGGATGGTGACTGCAGCCATGAAACTAAAAGACGCTTGCTCCTTGGAAGAAAAGCTATGGCCAACCTAGACAGCATATTAAAAAGCAGAGACATTACTTTGCTGACAAAGGTCTGTTTAGTCAAAGCTATGGTCTTTCCAGCAGTCATGTATGAATGCGAGAGCTGGACCATAAAAAAGCTGAGCGCCAAAGAATTGATGCTTTTGAACTGTAGTGTTGGAGAAGATACTTGAGAGTCCCTTGGACAACAAGGAAATCCAACCAGCTGATCGTAAAGGCAATCAGTTCTGAATATTCATTGGAGAGACTGATGCTGAAGCTGAATCTCCAATACTTTAGCCACCTGATATAAAGAACGACTCTTTGGAAAAAACCCTGATGCTGGGAAAATTTGAAGGCAGGAGAATGGGACGACAGAGAACGAGATGGGGGTCACCGATTCGGTGAACACGAATTTGAGCAAGCTCGGGGAGCTGGTGATGGACAGGGAAGCTCGGCGTGCTGCAGTCCATGGGGTCGCTGGGTCAGACACAGCTGAGTGACTGAACTGAACTGCTTCCTCCATTTATTACCTATAATCTTAGGCAACATGCCCTAAGATTATCTAAGCCTCAGTTGCTTCCTTTATACAATATGGGTATCTATTTTATTGGGCTGTGAGGCCTAAATAAGTTAATTTTGGAAGTTTTCAAACTATGAAGTGTCATATGACTGTAGTCATCATTCTGAGATGGCATCAGAACCATTGTGCACCAAGAACAGCCAAGAGAATAAATGTCCTGAAATGCGGATTTTAGTCACTTTAGGGCTGACCCAGATACAGTTGTTCTAACATTCCAGTTCTTAAAATAAATGTCTTCACTATTTCTGAATTTAAATGTATATATAAGGGCAAACTTTTTCTTGCAGATGCCACTAAGTAGTCTGCTCTCTTCTTTCATACATGACTATGACTTAAAAAAAAAAAAAAAAAAACTTAAAGAGAATTTCAATTGTGTCCAGGTGAAGATCGTTAATAGCCAATAAAGGCTGTGGTCAACAATTTCAAGCATCATGCCTACCATGCTCCAGCCCTTCCTTCCTACCTACTTCCTGAGGGACAGCTGCTGCAGCAGAAAAGGAAAACACCAAGTTAGGAAGCCCAGTCCTGATTCTAGTGAGTAAGCTGTGTAGCTTCTCTAGGAACCGAGTCTGAGTGTAATCCAGGTTCCAGAATACTCTGAACACAAGGTTTTGACAAATCATTCTTTCATCTGTGGAATCAATCTTCAGCATCCCCTTCAAGTATAAAATATGACTGGGCCAGGTAACAACCAGTTTTAAAAGACATACATACTAGGATATATTTTTAGTCAAGAAAACATGGACATCCTAGCATGTGGGGGTTATTAAAGACTTTCCCCACAACAGTTACTTCTTAAAGATGAAGTCAGTAATGTTTCCACATGACATCTTATTTATATAGTGTTCTTAGGTGTACCTATGTAAACACCTAAGCAATTTAATTTCTCCCTTTATGACTGTATGTATCCTTAGTTGAAATTTGATAGTAACATACTTGAGAATCTTGGGTTACAATGGATTAATGTTAAAGGTAGAGCTAGTCATCTTCATTCCAAACAGTATCAAGACATAATCTTCAGAACATATTATAAGAACCCCTTAGGCTGATGATAATGCTCACAATCCTGGTTCCTTTTATTGTTCTTCTGCAGAACTCTAAATGGCTTTGTTCTTTGATATGTATATGTCTTTTGCCTCTCTCTAGATGTTATGAAGTCTTTCTTACACGACTTTCTTCAAATAACTATTAATAGAAGCTCCAATTCTCACTTTTGAGAATCCACCATAATTTACTTCATTTTGTTTTTCCTGGTGTCGGGACTCTTTGCTAGGTTAGACAGGAAAAGTTAACCAAAGAATTTAATATCAATCAAGATTTTTTTATTACCACTTTTTTTCGAAACAAGGCCAAGAAATTCCACAGTGTCAAGAAAATTAATCAAGTCTGTGTCGTTTCCAGGGAACAGAGTATAAAGCAGGTAAAGATCTCAGTAGTTTGCCCTAACCTGTCATCTAGAAAACAAATACCCAAATTTAGTTTGGTATACAGTCCTGAAATTTTTCAAAATTATAATAATTAAAATATTTTAAAAATATCAAATCCTTTCTATTTTATTTTCACAGTATCCTATTTGTCTCTGATGGGCCCATTTTTCCTTGACCATCTGCAGAAAAGTTCTACCTTTTAGTGCGAAATACTTTAGCATAAATGAATGTTATCTAACACTGTCTTACATCATTCAGCTCCTTTGAGGGCTCACTATCATTTTCTTAAGCATTCTAAAAGCAGATTTTACCTTAAAATATCCTTGAAAAAGGTAATTCCCACCTGTTAATAAGTTATGATTCTACTAGCACAAAGGATCATTAGCTTTCTGGATTAACAAGTAGAAAAAAGATTCAATATTTACTCAGGGACTAAGATTTCTGCAGGGAACCCAATGCCTACCTGGCTATCAGCTGGGTTTTTAAAAAGTCAGTAATGCTAAATTATAATGAGGGTAGATACTGTTACAAATAAGCTTTATACATTTCTAGATTCATCAAGTATGATCCTAATTAAAATTTTGATGTGCTGACTAAATGTCAAACACGGTTCTAAGTGGCCCATTTAATCTTCATAGGCAGAGATTATTATCATCCATGCATTACAGGGCTTCCCTGGTGGTTCAGCTGGTAAGGAATCTGCCTGCAATGCCAGAGACCTGGGTTCACTCCCTGGGTTGGAAAGATCCCCTGGAAATGGGAATGGCTACCCACTCCAGTATTCTGGCCTGGAGAATTCCATGGACAGTATAGTCCATGGGGTCACAAAGAATTGGACAGGACTGAGTGACTTTCACAGATAATAAAACTAAAGCACAACCGCTGCTGCTGCTGTTCAGCCGCTCAGTCATGTCCAATTCTTTATGACCCCATGGACTGCAGTCCGCCAGGCTCCTCTGTCCATGGGATTTCCCAGGCAAGAATACTGGAGTGTATTTCCTTCTCCAGGGAATCTTCCCGACCCAAGGATCAAACCTGCATCTCCTGCTTGGCAGGCAGATTCTCTACCACTGAACCACCAGGGAAGTCCAGAGCACAATTACCCACTTGTTAAGAAACTTCCTCTAAAGTCAACAAAGGCTGCAAACCGACAATCTGGCTTCAGAGTCTTCATACTTAACCATTATTCTATCTTACCTCTCATATCTAGAATTGTTACTGGTATGGGTATTCTGAAGAAGTGTTATCCAGCTGAAATCTACCTTACATCGAATACAGGATTACCACAATTACAGGACCAACAGGTCCCTAAAACTCAAAACCCAACACATTAAGGAAACAAATTGTGACTTATAGTAGGTAGTCTATCCCTTCATTAAAACACCTCTGGAATTTCCAGTAGTGGAGAGATGTCATTTTCACATGAGTAACAGCATATGGGCTTAAAGATTTAAAAAAAAAGGGGGGGGGTAGGGAAGGGGACCAATGATAGTAATAGCAGCAACACAGAGACACAAGAGAAAAGAAACAAGAAAAGGTAAAGGGCCAGTCCAATCAGCAATGATGACCAACATTTCAGGGAAGTTGAACCTATTGCCAATTATCACTTTTGACATTGGAAGGGGAGCATGAGCCAGGAGCCTACAGGCCACTTCTCTGAGTAATTTCAAAATCAAATGGAAAGAAGGAATTTAAGGAAGTGAGATGTAACACATTAATTTTTCTACTCATCTTATATTTACCCTAGGAAGTAGACTTAATCACGCTTTCTTGAAATTATTTTCATCTCCTGTGTGCCTTTTAGTCTCACTCCCTAAGAAAATGTTATCCAGTTACTAAAGAATCACACTATCTCAGTGTCATGGAGGTCAGCTAATTCGGTATTTCCCAAATTGGGTGTCCAGTAGGTTTTCCAGTATGTCATGTATGGATGTGAGAGTTGAACTACAAAGAAAGCTGAGCACCGAAGAATTGATGCTTTTGAACCATGGTGTTGGAGAAGACTCTTGAGAGTCCCTTGGACTGCAAGGAGATCCAACCAGTCAATCTTGAATATTCATTGGACGGACTGATGCTGAAGCTGAATCTCCAATACTTTGGCCACCTGATGCGAAGAACTGACTCATTGGAAAAGACCCTGACGCTGGGAAAGATTAAAGGTGGGAGAAGGGGATGACAGAGGATGAGATGGTTGGATGGCATCAGCGATTCGATGGACCGGAGTTTGAGTATGGTCTGGGAGTTGGTGATGGACAGGGAAGCCTGGCATGCTGCAGTCCATGGGGTTGCAAAGAGTTAGATCCAACTGAGTGACTGAACTGAACTGAAATTGGGTGTCCTGCAGAATATTGCTACACAAGGCTTTTAACAGGCAGGCCATAAACCAGGGATTCTAGGCTGTTCAAGAGCACATACCGCTTCTTTGTGACATCCCTACTCCCGTCTCCAACGTGCTCATGTCCAGAATGAAGCTTCAGAAGAGATTCTGGTTTGTAACATTCCTCAAAAACACTGACATACATAACACAGGCAAACATTAGAGCCAACATTTCTCTTGTTCTTGTCATTCAATCTCTTCTTGACCGCCTTCAGCAACAGCAAACATTGCATTCTCTTTTACTTTTAAAGAACAGTTTCACTGGATACAGAATTCTAGGATGGAATTTCTCCCAACACTTTTCACTCCACTCTTCTTGGCGTGGTTCTGCTGTAATTCTTTTCCTACAGGTAAGAATTTTTTTTTTTCAACTTTTCCCAAGGTTTTCTCTTTGCATTTCATTTTCTGCAATCTGAATATGACACGAAAACTGAAAGAGTTAGTCGCTCAGTCATGTCCAACTCTTTGCAACCCCACGGACTATACAATGCATGAAATTTTCCAGGTCAGAACACTGGAGTGGGTAGCCATTTTCTTCTCCAGGGGATCTTCCTGACCCAGGGATCAAACTGGGGTCTCTCAAATCACAGGTAGATTCTTCACTGTCTGAACCACCTGGGAAGCCCCAACACGCCTAAGTGCAAGCTACATTTTTTGTATCCTGTCAAGTATTTGTCCTCTCAGGTTCCTGGATCAGTCAGTTTGATGTCTTGTTATTAATTTCAGAATTTCTTCTGCTTCATTTGTTCTCCTTCTGATATCCCAAGCAAATGTTATGTTACACTTTTCCAAACTGCCCACAATTACTGAATGTTCTAGGTTTGGTTTTTGGAGAAAAGGTTGTTGCTGTTGTTCTATTTTCTTTTTGCATCTAAGTTGAGAAAATCTCTACTGATGGTTATCAAGCCCATATATTTTTTTCCCTCAGCAGTGTCCAGTCTACTGAGGTGATCATCAGAAGCACTCATGTCAGTGTTTATTCCTAGCATTTAAAATTTGATTCTTTAAGCATACACCTCTACTTATATCTGTTCTTGCATGGTGTCTATTCTTCATTAGAGTTGTTAACATATTAATCAATTACATTCCTGAACTGGTGATTCTAAAATTTGTGTCATACAAGAATCTATTTCTGACTTCTTGTTTTGTCTCTTTAGGCTGTTCCTTGCCTTTTGGCATGTTTTGCAATTTTTCAAAAGCCAGACAATAAAAAACTGAGGTAAATAGAGGTTTTACATTGGTCTGGCCAGGATTTGGGCTGTATTGAAGGTTTGCTGCAGATGTAGATAGCTGAGGCTTTTTGAAACACATTACTTTCATAGTCCTTTCACATTAGGCCAGGTCTAATTGGAAGAATGGTCTTGTCATTTGGAATACATCCACTGGTCCTAATTCGGCCTTCTTATATAAATCAAACTCTTCTCTCCCAATGGCTTTCAAAGCATCTGAAGACAAGTAGCACATAAATTATGCCTGTCCTTAAGTCTGATCTCTGATATCCCCATTTGTTCAACTGTCCCCAATGTACTTTGTCTTTATTTCCTTTGCCATCCTGACCCCTGCCTCTGAATACACTGTGGTAATTCCCTTTGCTAATGTAGAATCCAGCCCAAGTTAAATACATAAATCCAGCTGTAGTTTAACAAGCATGCAATGAAACAGAACTTATTTTTCATATTCTGAACATTTAGTGTAGCTTAACACTGTTTATGTTACTACAGCTTTATCACCACGCTAACAGCTACATGACCCCTGTTTTCTCAAGAAATGATGCCAAGCCATACTGATGCAGTTAGCTGAGAGAAATCTAAATGCAGGAACTGACAGCGGAAATTTTTAAGTGATAATGAAGGCAATGCAAGAGTCAGGGATTCCCCATTCAATCTGCACTGGTTATGGACCAATGGTTATTAAACTGTGAGCTACAGATGCATATTAGAGGCAGCTTTAATTCAACTAAAGTTGTGAACAAATCTGGGCAATGTGCATTTTTCAAAACTTTTGGCCACTCAGAAAATTTAAAAATGACAATGCTCTCATATTCTATAATCTGATATTTCATGAACAAATTTTTTGGGGGGGTTGGGGGGGGGACACACAGCATATGAGGTCTTAGTTGCCAGAACAGCGCCCCCTACAGTGGAAGCACAGTTTTAATCCCAGATGGGAACCAGGGATGTCCTAAACACTTTTTCTTTAATCAAAGACAACTGAACACATTTATCTATGGTCCCAAAAGTTAAAAAGTAACTGAAATCTCATTAGGCTTTAGAACACAGAACACATTACTGTAGCATAATGTATTCAGCATCCAATAAGTTATAAAATTTATCAAATTTACTGATAATGATCTGCCTCATTAATATGTGTATTTCATTATATGTAAAATTATCTCAATTTTAAAATGCACTAAGTATTAGTCCTAAAAAACACCCAAGAATACTACTTTATGATGGAATAATATCACTGTATATTAGAAAGCTTCCAAGAATGAAATTGGCTTTGCTTTGAAGCAGCGCCTTTCTTCAGAACCTGATCTAAGTAAGCATGACCAAATTTGACATGTTTTACAAAGAAATTTTGCTTTAGGAAGCTATGCCAGACAAATTCTTTCTGTGGGATTATATTAGTATGAATGACATAAGGCTCTCTTTAAAATTTTCATTACCTAAGAAGTTCATATTTTACTTTAACAAAAATGGTATGTGCAATGGTATCAAAATTAGCAAGACAAATTCTAACATGAATCTTACTTCAAAAAGGAGTGGACAAATAAATTAGAAGGTATAGTTACCAAAAATACCACTTCCCCAATAAATTACAATGGTGCATTGAAGGACTGAGCTGAGAGAGGCAGTGAGGACTTGTATTAAACAGATTAACTTCTAGTATTTTTGATAGTAAATATCTCCCCCAGCCAGTATCTCACATGGACCTAGGTCTTCCAATAGATCCACAACTTATATATCCTACATGGATAAATGGACCTCTTTCCTAAGGCTTCAGCTGTCTTTTTAATAAAGGAAACAAAAGATACAATAAATGCTGCTGCTAAATTGCTTCAGTCGTGTCCAACTCTGTGCAACCCCATAGACGGCAGCCCACCAAGCTCCCCCGTCCCTGGGATTCTCCAGGCAAGAACACTGGAGTGGGTCGCCATTTCCTTCTCCAATGCATGAAAGTGAAAAGTTAAAGTGAAGTCCCTCAGTCGTGTCCGACTCTTAGCAACCCCATGGACTGCAGCCTATCAGGCTCCTCCATCCATGGGATTTTCCAGGCAAGAGTACTGGAGTGGGGTGCCATTGCTTTCTCTGACAATAAATGTTGGCCACCTATAATGTTGTTTTAAAAAGTCACTATCATAAACACTTTTTAGAAGATGAGACTGAATATATGCAACTATTCAAAACAAAACAGTGGAGTGAAATACACTGAAATATTAAAAATCATTCTTTTCAGAGAGGCTGATATGAACTCTTGAAGCTGGAATTTTTTCGGTACTTTCCAAATTTTCTATAATAAACATTTATTGTTTTTATGATGGGAAAGCATTTTAGGAATAAAAGGTAAGGAAAAACTTTTAACTCTGCATACAAACTTACTTAGAAGTTTCCATGATGAAGAATGGGGGCAAAGTTAAAAGCACTGAATTTTAAGAGTTTAAACAGATCTCATAGATCATTAGGTTTGATATCTGCATTTTGAAGATGAGGGGGAAAAGAGGTTTATATTACACAACTTCAAACCAAAAGTTCTAAAACCCATAACTCTCTGGTTCATTATTCTAATCCAAACTTCATACTCACTGAAGGCTAATCAAGATAAATATCCAAGTTGGATGTAAATCTGTACATTGAGTATAGCTGTAACTCTTTTAACATTTTTGTACTTATGCTTACAATGGTATTTTTAATCTGTGATTTTTATAAGAAAGTACACTGAAATGTTATCAGGAGCTAAGTAGTTTTAATATATTCATTTTAATGTAATTATTTTAATATATTTTTCAAATTTCCTTTGAATATTAACTAATACTTCAGTGCTTCAGTGTTCTCATTCATAAAACAGTATCCACCTCATATAGTCACAAATAAAGATAGGATCAGTACCTAGAACTGCACCTTCACAAAGAGTAAATGCTAAGTATTCGTTATTATTTTATAATAAAATTATAAATTGTCTCCTTAGAATGGTGTTTAACTGTAGTATCAGGTTTCAGGTTAGACACTGGTCATTTTTCACCCATGTAATGGAAAATGTTTCCTTTATTCAGGATTGGGATATTTCATGCAAGAGGCCAAAGATTTTGGTAATCTAAATAAAAACTAATAAGCTCTTAGAGGCTGTGAAGACAACCTATTTTCTGATGGATACTAAGTAGGGATGGGGTAGGATCTCCACATGTGTAGGCATTTTCAGTAGTTTACATCACTATGTTGGACTTTTCTGTTAACTATTTCTTAGGGGAAAATTCTTCTGTCTGAATCTGCTGTTTTATGTATTGCCCTTCAAGGAATGCCTGGTGATTCCAGTGATGTTACTGTCTTTGTGACTAGACTGTTATGTACAACTTACTTGGGTTGTCACTAAAGTGGACAAGACCCAACATCAATTATCCCAGTGAATGATTTTCCAGAAACAGGTGATCCCCATTACTCCTGGGCCTCACCAGCTTGGAGGAAACACTGCCCTTTCCCTCTGCTCCAAGCTCCGATACAGACACGAATGCCTCACCGCTGCTACCTGGCCCAGGGAGTGGGGGAAGTGACCTTCCTGTTTCCACGGCAGCACCCTTAGTCACTGTGTGTTGTTCCAACCTCCTGCTTCCACTTCGGAGCTTAGAATATTTGAGCAAACGCTCTCATCTTGCGGAGGGCACATGCCAAGATGTGGTGTATTTCTTCAATTCCTATCAGTGATCCACCTTCAAAGTAGACTGCCATTTGAGGGGGGAGGGCACCCATATCATTTATCTTATTAGAGTGGAACTATCATATACATATTTAATAAATATAACTTCTGCACTGTATCTATCTGTATCTTTTAAGCAATCTTTATCAGTCACTATAAATAGGATTTTCTGTTGCAATAGAAATGTTCTATATCTGCACTATCCAACAGAGTACCAAAGAGCCACAGGTGGCTACTAATCATCTGAAATATGGCTAATACTGATAACTTAAAATTTTATTCAATTGTAATTAAATATCACTGTGGCTAGTGGCTACTGGGTAGTGCAGCTCCTTATCTCTTTACATTTCACCTCAACTCCATGTGTGTCTCCAATTCATTTTTCTTCCTCAAATTTCATTTCATCCCCCTCTTCACTGTATCTACCTTTATATTTGTGTAATATATATACATATACATCTTTATTATATCATAAAGATAGACCATGCTAGGTTTAATAATTCCTTTTACTTTAATATATATTAACTTTTCTATAAGTTCTAGGAGGTGGGAAAAGCTGCCACTCAGTCTAACATCGTTAAAAAAAAGAAATCTACTCTGCTTTTATTTTCTCTACAGAAGAGAGTGAAAATCTAAATCAGGCAAGAAATAATGTGAATATCACACTTTAATTACACCCAAGTCTCCTAAAAGAATCAATTATATCCCAGACCAACTTCATTTCTGAGACAATTACATCTCAGATATCACAAAGAACTACCAACAGGGTGCACGCCAGCATTATTGTACCTAATTTTGAAAAAAGGTTAACCCTGGAGAAGGAAGGGCAACCCACTCCAGTATTCTTGCCTAGAAAATCCCATGGACAGAGAAGCCTGGCAGGCTACAGTCCATGGGGTCGCAAAGAGTCGGACTGAACGACTTCACTTGACTTGACCAGACTCTAAAAACAACAGAGAAGTTAAGTATGGGGCAGGTAAGTCCAAATCTCAAAGAAAGATTGAATATATTATTTAAAAGAACCTAGGAATCCAGCTGCAATCACTGAGATGCTAAGAATATAACTAGGAATATAAACACTTGCTTTTTGAGAGCTCACACTACAGATACAAAAACATGCAGACACCGTATACTCTTTTTACAGTATCCCAATAAATAAAACATAAATTCACTGGTTAAATGAATTAAATGAGTTAAAACAGATGTAAACTATCTAGAAAACCTCCAAGTCTCTTTGTTTTGAGGCTGAAACTTCTGGGGCACTTACTATATGCTAAGCAGTTTAAGCACCCCTACTCGTTTAAATCCCGTAATAATCATATAAAGCAGGTATAATTATTATCTCTACTTTATAGACAAGGAAAATGAGGTAGAGAAAGATCAAATGACTTGCCATTTGCCACTCAGCTAGTGGGTGGTGAAGCCAGATTCTTAACTAAGGTAATCCGGTTCCAGAGTTCCTACTCTTCAGCACAGAGTTAAAGTGCCTGGCTATGTGTTCACTGATACAAGACCAAGCTGATTAACTGGGGAAAACATCTAATCACAGGCATATGTTTCTAGCCTAGCCTTATCTCTCAAACAGATAAAAATACTTTTATTTGTAATTTTAAATATATTCTTAAGAAATCTGCAGAAGAAACAAAAGCCAAAACAAGAAGTAACAAAGTGTTTTTAAGAAAAACTCTTACAGACTGAAACCCTGACTCAGTAAGATAATACAGACACATGTATTTTAAAAACTAATTACATAAGAATCTGACAAACAACTCCAAGATTAACAACATTGGCTGATGTTCAAAAAAAAAAGTTTGAAACAGTCCCCAAATTAGCATGAGCAAAAAAATGCCAGAGCTACACTGTCAAAAATATACTCCACTGAAAAAAAAAAAAAAAACCCTCAGAGCTCGAAGTTTATATGTAGCCAAAAAAGCTCCAAAGTGAACGGAATGGTCTTTCTCAAAGGAAAGCAGGGTGTTTGCTTTGATATCCCTGCTGCATCAGTAACAGAAGTACAGGAAAAGTGGCATGATTCGCAGCTGGCAGCTTTCTGTGGCCACAGAGCAACCAGAGCTAGAGGGTCCACGGGAAGGATATCGCAACTTCCGAGGACAGTGGGAAGGCAATCGAAGCTTCAGGGGACAGCGCGAGGGCAACCGAAGTGTCAGGGGACAGTGGGAAAGAAGTAGAAGCTTCAGAGGACAGCAATCAGGAGGTGGCAACAAAAGTAACAGATTCCAAAACAAAGGCCAGAAGCAGAGTTTTAATAAAGCATTTGGACAGTAACTTGAAGTAGAGGATTTATTTGGCAAAAACAGAACTATGTTCAGCAATGTGGAACTGAACATTATTTTTCATACAAAGTTAAAAGCACATTGTATTTCCTTCCTGACCACTTGCCCAGTCCCCATCTCTTCGAGAGAGAAAAGCTTCATCTATTTCTGACTGATGACTGTCATTTATAACTTTATTGCTGCATTTATAACTTTATTGCTACTTCCATCTGGGTATTCCTTTGGAAAAGGTGTATGGATTCATTACATATTCTAATGTATTGTTTATAGATTATAAGATAAAATCAAGCATGTATCTGCTGATACTTTTTAAGTTGACCTGTCTTTATATTTAGAAATGTCTCTTAATAGTAGGCTTCCCTGGTGGCTCAGACGGTAAAGACTCTCCTGCAATGCAGGATCCCTGGGTCGGGAAGATCCCTGGAGAAGGAAATGGCAACCCACTCCAGTAATCTTGCCTGGAGAATTCCATGAACAGAGGAGCCTGGCAGGCTACAGTCCATGGGTTGCAAAGGGTCAGGTATGACTGAGCAATTATCACTCAAAAAAGCTCTAAATTATTTATGCTAAAATAATATTTTATTTATTGGAATTAACTTCAACATTCTTTAGAGAATAAAAAAAAAGAAATCTAATTATTTACTTTGCTTACTGAAGTGATCTTTTCTCAGAGCTCATTACTTTCATCAAACATGTACTTTCAAATACCTATTTATTTGTACAATTCCTAAACCCACAGATTAGGAAAAATAATCTAAAAGCAGAGAGAAAATGCTTTAAACACTAACTGTAAGCAATAAAACATGTAAGAAGCTAACCTACAAAGAACACATATGAAAGTTTCTTTAAAAAGCAGACAGTAGCAGATTAAGCGGTATTTAACATTTACATTAAATAGGTCCAAATACTCCTATACATTTCACCAAGCTCTATGGGGAGGACTGTTTTCCAGTTATTAGACATTTATAATGCAGATTCTCCTGTGTGTCACTTTAGCAAGCAACCTGTGCCTGTGGCGACTCCTGGCAGCACAGGGAGGGTCCAAGGACCACCGTAACTAAAGGGGTCCTAGGGTGGCGTGGCTCCTGTGCTGGGAAAGCAGAGGCAACGCTCCAGTCAGGTCTGGGCCGACTGGGCAAACTCGCAGAACTCTTGGTGCTAACATCTCTTCGGATGCCAATTCCCTATCCACCTGCCCCAGGGTTGTAGCATCTGTGAACTGGCCAACTAAAAGCCAGTATTAAATCTCTTTTTTTCAACAGAGATCAATAAAACACTGACAAAACTCTCCACTCCCCCCATTAGAGAACCATGCTGTGAGGGAGAACAAGTACAACAGAAATAGCAACATCAACAAAAACCCACGGGACAATTAAAGGAAAACAGAAATGAGGAAAAACGATGAGAAAAGATAAACAGTGTGGCATAAAGATTCAAGAGAATCAATATATGTAACAGGGAATTTAAGGAGAAACTATGGAGAAGGCAATGGCACCCCACTCCAGTACTCTTGCCTGGAAAATCCCATGGGTGGAGAAGCCTGGTGGGCTGCAGTCCATGGGGTTGCACAGAGTCGGACACGACTGAGCGACTCAGCAGCAGCAACAGCAGCATGGCAGCTCAGATGGTAAAGAATCTGCCTGCAATGCAGGAGATGCAGGTTCAATCCCCAGGTGGGGAAGATCCCCTGGAGGAGGGCATGGCAACCCATTCCAGTATTCTTGCCTAGAGAATCGCAGGGACAGAGGAGCCTGGCAGGGTCCATGGGGTCACAGAGAGTTGGGCACGACTAAACAACACGTTAATAAAAAATTAACAAAAATAAATGGCAACATACATTTTTCTGATAAAAGGGCACAGTAATGTCAAGCCAAATTAATAAAAGGCCAATATCCTAAATATGTGATAGTCAAAGTGTTAAATGTGTAGGAGAAGAGAAAAAAAACCACGGTAAGTAGGCCAAATGAAAAAAGAAAGTGACCCAAGAATTCTACATTCAGCCAAGCACTCATATGAGAGCAGAAAGGAAAGCCACTCACAGACATACCAAGACTTGCACTAATTTTGCTATTCGTCAAGACTTCCACATCTTTGTCCTTTTTTTGACATAGTTGACTGGAACAGCTTTTCAAGTAAATTTTTAAATGACAAATAATATACAAACAATGTAATAAAATTAAAAAATAAGAAAAATATGATTTTCTACAGACCACTGAAAAGACACTGGTCGGTAAAGAGCAAAGAGGGAGAAAACTAAATAGAGAGCTATTCTTTCAGAATAAGTAATTTCAATATCAATAGTAGGTTGTGGTTTTTACTTATAATTCTGGATTTTGGGTATAATCTACATTTTCCCCAGGAATGTATGTGAATGTATACACACACACATACACACACAAATATATAAACACATAAATGAACAAAAACTTTTGTGAAATTTCCTTAACAAAAGTATATAGTAAATTTCTAGCTACTGTTCAGAAAATGGAGATTACTAGTCTCAAAACCATGTGCTCCCTTCACATCAGAAACATTATTCAAACATAGGCTATCTTTTGAGAAGTGTGCTAAAATAATTTCCAGCACTGGGTAAATTAGATGATCTCCAAACCAAACATCAATCTATTACTACAACTACCATTTTTCAAAGCAAAAACTCAAATTAAAAAAATGCACAAAGGACTTCTCCAAAGAAGACAAATAAATCACAGACAAGCATATGAAAAGATGCTCAATATGACTATCAGGAAAACACAAAGCAAAACCACAATGAGATACCATTTCATGCTCATTAGAATGGCTATTGAGCAACAAAAACAGAAACAAATGTTGACAAGGGATGTGGAGAAAGGGGAGCTCTGTGCATTGTTGGTAGGATGCAAAATAGTTGTGGCCATTATAGATGGGATAGTATGGTAATTTCTCAGAATAATGGAAAACAGAATTACCACACGATTCAGCAATCCCACTCCCGGGTATATACCCAGGAGATGTGAAATCAGGGACTCAAAGAGATACTTGCTATGAACCCATGTTCACAGCAGCATTATTCACAATAGCTAAAAGGCAGAAGCTACTACAGTGTTCACTGATAGACAATTGGTGGTCCAGTGGTTGAGACCACCTGCCAATGCAGGGGACATAGGTTCAATCCCTGGTCTGGGAAGATCCCACACACTGCGAGACAACTAATTCTGTGCACAACTACTGAAGTTCATGTGCCCTAGAGCCTGTGCTCTGCAACAAGAGAAGCCACTGAAATGACAAGCCCCACTCACTGCAACTAGAAAAAGCCCTCAAGCAGCAATGAACACTCAGCACAGACAAAATTAAAAAAAAAAAAAAAAAAAAGAATTCTGGCCTATAACATGGACGAACCTAGAGAATATAATGCTAAGTGAATGAAAGTGAAAGTGGTAGTTGTTCAGTCGTGTCCGACTCTGTGTGAACCCATGAACTGGAGCCTGGCAGCCTCTCTGCCCATGGGATCCTCCAGGCAAGAATACTGGGGTGGGTTGCCATGCCCTTCTCTAGGGGATCTTCCCATCCCAGGGATTAAACCTGAGTCTCCTGCACTGCAGGAGAATTCTTTTACCATCTAAGGCACCTGGGAAGCCCTTGCCGTCAAAAAGACAAATATTGCATGGTTACTTATATTATATATCCAGCATAGACTTACTCATAGAGTCAGTTTGTCAGGGGTGGTAGGGAATGGGGAGTTGATTAATGGGTATAGTTTCAGTTCTGCTACATGAAAACAATTCTGCAGGCTGGCTACAAAACATCATGAATATACCGAACAGTACTGAACTGCACACTTTTAAAAATGGTTAAGATGTCAACTGTATATTTATCTTACAATTTTTTTAAGTGTAAAAGAAAAAAAAAACTATACCATGACTTTAACTGCTCCCAGAATTTGTCCCACTTAAGATTTTTCTGGGTATTATGCAATTTAAAGGATCTGGCAGTAGGGCAAAAGCAAAAAAAAACAAAAATTATGTAAAATAATGGCTTTTGGTATTTATTGCCAACTGTCTTTCACAAAGAATGAGTGATACATGAATTTACATCAACAGTGTAAGAGACCCACTCCCATCTTCCCTTGCCATTGCACAGGATGCCATTTCCTTTCCTTAAACTTGTAGCTAAGATGAGCATGAAAATCATATCATTTACTACTTTTTCATTTTCCCCCTACTTCTAAGAATTTATGAAACCATGATTACAGATAAGCATATTCTTAAACTGGAAAAAATAACCGCTAAACAGCAGGCAGCTGGCTATAGAAATACTTCTTTAAAACAGAATATGATCTAGATATTAAAATGAGAATCTCTGTAATCACAGGAAAATGTTTACAGTACACGTGTAAAAAGGGCAATGTATAAAAATGTCATCCGTGCTAATACAATGACTGACCCCATCTTCCAAATCTTGTCAAGGGTTATTTCAGGAGGAATGAGACTTTAGGTGATATCTGTGCTTACCAACAGTTTCTAAACTATGAGAAGCATGTATTACTCATAAAATCTTTTTTTAAAGAACTAATATTTATTGACCCCTCAAGCTAGTTCTCTAGTTTAATATCCTTTTACTCAATGTCAGAATCATTCCCACCACGGTTTTCAATCTCATTTATCACTGATTCCTCTTACTCTTCTGATCCAATTAACAAATTATGGTGATTCAATTGTTCCCCTCACCTGCCCATCCCTTTATTTTCTCACTGCTATCATCAACTATGGTTTAGGCCTTCATTACCCATAATATAAAATTTCCAGTAAAGTCCTATCTGGTCTCCCTATCGCAAATCTCTTGCCATTCTAATCCATTTGGCAACTGCAACCGGGTTTCCAAACACTGCTAATGCTACAAGTCCTCTCTGGCCTCTGGGCTGTTATAACCAACCATCTGCTCAGCCAGCCATTCAGTGCCCGTCACAATTTGATTCCAACCTACTTTTCAATCTCATCTCACTCCTAATTCTCAGCTGCTACAGTAACAACCAATAATTGTAGCAGCTGTCAGTTGTTGAGCACTTTACTACACACAGGGTGCTAACTGCTTTATATGTATAAATTCCATAATCACAATGCTTCTCCTGAAGGGTATTACTAGTATGAGTTCTATTCCACAAAGGAGTTAACAAGCAGAGGAGCAAATAGAGTTTAATTCCTCTTTTTACCTAAGTGAACAAATGTAGACGAGGACTGATTTCATTGGTAGCTACAGTTCTTCTACCAGGTAGCACTGTGATGCTTATAAATTCAGCCCTTATGGATTGCTGAGTATTACTGCTCGTTATTCATGTTTTCTAATCTATCATTGAAGTGTTATTCTACTAAAGACAAAAAGTAAACACGTAAAATAATTTTAAAATTCCAAAACGGTCTTTCATTTTTTGTTCAAAATTCTCAGCTGCAGTTCTAGAATCCAGTCCTTTAACACAAAATCCCTTTTTGAAAAAGTACTGGGCTTATACTAATATGACTTAAAAATTAACTTATTTTCTGCTGAATATAATTTTCTTCAAAAACCTCAAGTATCTTTAATCATTTTATCAAAGCATCATTCTTTCTGATTTAATTACAGAAGAAATCACAAATTTAAAATACAAAGATTACTTATTTCTTGCAAACTACATTCGTACTAGCATTCATTCCAGAGAAGGCGATGGCACCACACTCCAGTACTCTTGCCTGGAAAATCCCACGGACAGAGGAGCCTGGTGGGCTGTGGTCCATGGGGTCGCGAAGAGTCAGACACGACTGAGCAACTTCCCTTTAACTTTTTACTTTCATGCATTGGAGAAGGAAATGGCAACCCACTCCAGTGTTCTTGCCTGGAGAATCCCAGGGACAGGGGAGCCTGGTGGGCTGCTATCCATGGGGTCGCACAGAGTCGGACACGACTGAAGCGACTTAGCAGCAGCAGTATTCATTCATTCATTCATTCATCATTTGATAGCCAACTATCATTTTACTCACTCAACAGAAACACCTACCTACTAGGAGAAAAACTATTGCTCCAAACCCTTAAGATACAGCAATAAACATGAAAAATAAAGTTCTTCCTCTCTTGGTACTCACATTCCAGTCAGGTACAGATATAAGTATATAATAAGGTTTTAAATTTCAAACAGTGGTTTAAGTTCCATGAAGAAAAAACAATATATCAGCAATGTAATCAGGAGAAGGGTAGGTGGAATTTAATGAGACAAGGGTTCTAAGGAGGTGATACAGGAATGAAGAAAAAGGAACCAAGTTCCCAGGTGGTGCTAGTGGTAAAGAATCTACCTGCCAATGCAGGTTAGACATGAGATGCAGGTTTGATCTCTTGACTGGGAAGACCCCCTGGAGGAGGGCATGGCAAGCCACTCCAGTATTCTTGCCTGGAGAATCCCATGAACGGAGGAGCCTAGCAGGCTGCAGTCCATAGTGTCGCACAGAGTCTGACACAACTGAAGCAACTTAGCACGGAAGTAAAGATTAGGAGACAGCATTGCAGCCACTTTGTTAGCAATTGGCAAAGCAAAAGCCCTGGTGTGAAAACTTGCTTCATCTGCTTAAATTGATGCCTCTGAGACGGTTACAAGATGAAGTTAACAGAGACTCGAGACTAGTCATCTCACAGGCCATGTACGGCGTCTAAGATCCAAAAGTGTAATAGGAAGCATTGGAAAGTTTTACACAGGGGTCTGATGAGATCTGTTTTCCTCTTAAAAGACCAATCTAGCTCCTGTGATGCAGAGAGTTAACAGAGGGCGCAGGAACCTCAGCTGTTAAAACAATAGAGGCAACAGACATCAGTGTGGTCTGGCAGGAGTTATGAAACATATATTATTACTTCTATTTAATTAGACACAAAAGGTCTTCCATTTACATAACAAACTGAACTCCACTTCCTCCCCAAAAGTCACTAAAATAATAAAACAAGTTATCAAGGCAGAAGCCCACCACGAAAAAGAAGGAACCACAGTATACAGATGTCCTGGAAGTTTTAGAAAAGAGAAAAAAATGAAACAAGGGATAATGACCAAGGGTAATGTAATTCATCCTGAGGAATTCTGGACGTTCTGAGGACTCTGAGGCACCAAGCTCCTTGAAATGTAATGGTGGGCCTTGTTTTGACAATGAAGACCAAATACATACATCTTTCCATCAATCTGTTAAAACTCATCTCATAGAGCCAACAGATGAGGGATAAGAAACAAAGCCAAAGACCTGCTTCTGAAGATACGAGTCACACAGATAAGAATGAGGCCCTGCTCTGAACAAAGACGTCCTATGTTAGCTACTGAGCAAATGTGAACCATTTTGTCTAGAGAAAAGCCATGGCCCAGAAGAGAAGACCTATACAGATTAACGATTATTTGAGGATCATCAAAGGCAATGACCTAATAGGATCTTACTGAAAGTCTTTAACATGAATGAGCAAGTTCATCTTTAGGAATTTATCACAAGAGGTGAGTAGGGAGTTAATAAAAGAGATGTTTACTTTCCCTGAAAGTCCAGTGGCTGGGACTCAGTGCTTTCATTGCTGAGGGCCTGGGTTCAATCCCTGGTCAGGGAACTAAGATCCCACAGGCCTTGCAGTATGGCCAGAAAAAAAAATGTCCACTGCAATACTGTTTATAGTATCAAACAAATGGAAACAATTAGTCATAAAGAACAGAAATATCCATACATTAAAAAAGAAAATAGTCACATGATAAGATGCATATATCACATGAAAAGGGTAACACACAAAATACATGGACCCAATACATACGGCTAATAAGCCTTTGCTTATGTAGCTTTTTTCCCATGATGAAAACAGCTTACTGGAGTAGTTATCAAAAATAATTAAAAGATTACATAATCCTTGAAAAATGGACATATTAACCATAACAAAGTTTTAAACTTAATGATATTTTGATCTCAAAAAATAATCTAATTAAGACACTAGTAACATTTGCTTCTTTAAAAAAAATTCATATAGCTCCATCTTATTAATTTTAAATTTAAATGAAATCAGTATGATTTCAATGGAAAGACAAAGTATAAAGAAATAACTAAAGATTCCATAAGCAGTTCTCCATACTCTTACTAATATGCCCTTGAATGATACTTGTAATTTGATAAATCAGTAAATAACAATCAAAAAGCTACATGCAAACACTTTTAGCATTTTAAAATGTTTAATTCTGCATCTTCAGTGCTATATATTTAAAATATTCTTATTTCCTATATTGAGAGATATATGTGTTTCTAATCACTAAATGTTTCATGCAAAACAAAATTTACCTTTATGCACTTTTTAAAAATGGAAATTAAACTTTTTGGAAAGCAAAAAATTTTATAAAAGCAAGCACTCTTGAAAACGCCAAGTAAATTAAGAAATGTCTACTTAGGAAGATGTCATTTAAAATATTAATTATAAATAGAGGCAAATACAAATAAGATAGTAAGAGGGAAAAAGAATTCATAAGCACAATAATCATTAGAAAAAATTAGACAAAAATAACAAAAAGTAATAAAAAACAAAAATCTACCGCGTAATTAAATATGTGTAAAACAAACAGGCCAGCAGGATAGAAAAATGACTACATTCACAAATATACATGTATACAGAAATAAATATGATCAAAATTATACTTTACAATATAGCAAAATAGACTAACATTAAATGACTAATCATTAATCAATGACAAGGGGACATTTACTATCACTTTCAAATAGTTATATCCCTATATCATATATATCATGAACAAAAAGTCCTATAGGATAAAATTATTAGGAAAAAAACTACAGAGAACTTGTATAGTATTTTTATAGTTATGAAAATTGAGAAGGCAATCCTAACTATATCCAAAAAGCCTAGAATTTATAAAGGCAAAGACAATTTGTCATTGAACCATATACCTAGAACCAAAGTTAAAGAGATACAGGAAATCAGCAGAAGTGAAGTGGCTAACAAATATTTTAAAATGACCAACCTAAGCAAACAAAAAAAATATTTTTAACCTATAAAATATACAAAAATTTTTAATATTTTTATGTGTTTCATTTTTAAAGTTTTTATTGAATTTGTTGCAATATTTTTTCTGTTTTCTGTTTTGGTTTTTTGGCCAGGAGGCATGTGAGATCCTAAGTTTCCTAAATCTTAACCACTGGACCATCTGATTTTGTACCAGATATACAAAAATTTTAAAGATCACTGACTTCAGTACTGGATGATGTTGTGCAGGAAAAGATGCACTCATACTTCAAGGAGTTGAAAAAAGCAAAATCAACATTTAACCAGTCATTCTTGACCTAGCTATTCTATTCTACTTCTGAGACTCAATCCTATAGATATATACTAGCACTACTAAACAAACCTGCATTAACAGGATGTCCTCTGTAATATAGCTGTAATGCACAAAACTAATAAAAGCACCTCAATGGGTACAATCTGACACCATAAGGGAAAGACTTAAACAAACAAACAATAGTCATACCATGAATATTATTCCCTCATTTTAAAAAATTAGGTAAATCTGAATATACTGATAAAGGACTGCAAAGGATAAACACTATCCTCTCTGACAGCTTTCCCACCCTGACTTCTAAAACTTGGAACTGTGATTTGATTTCTCCTTTTAAGAGCCATCAAACCATGATTTCCAGTTTTCTATGGAAGTCTACCAATTTAAAACTGATCAATGTTGCATGAGGTAAATACGTACTTCATAAAAGCCTATTTTTTTAAATACCATCTGTATCATGAAAAGTCACCTGCTTTAATAACCAGCTACAGTTACAAGTTTAAAAAACGATTCATAATTTCCAAAAAATTTTTTAAACACTTCATGTTTTCATTCATTACAAATGTTTTAATACTGGCTTCCTTAAGAAATATGAAACAGCCATTATATCCCCTCTTCTTCTTAAGAGCAATTACGGACATGTCAATACCTGGTCAATCACACTTAATGTTCAAGGATGCCTGACAAGTAAAAACTATGTGATGCTGATATGGTCTAAATCCTGACCACTCAGTCTCAACTTCAAAGGGATGCCATCTATTTGGCACAAAACATGTCTAAAAAACTCAAATTATTTTCACATCTTCTGAAAACAGAATCACCTAGTTATAAATGATATTTACAAAGAGTGCTACGAAACAACTTCCTAGTTTATTAGAAATCTAAATATTTTTTACTTCTAAGAAACATCTGACATAGTTTAGGTGGTTTATGATAACAAAAATCTAGTTATTCTAAAACACAACAAAAAAGTTCCTAGAACACCTTATTTTGAGAAAAGTGACTACCAGCTGCTGCTATAATCTTACACTGATGCAAAAACTGGAAGCAAAATTTTCATTTTGGAGGCAGATTGCTTGGGTTCTAAACAAGTCACTACCTCTTTACAACCTTAAACAAATTATTTAATCTCCTTCCATTTCCTCTATTTATAAAATTCGTATGTTTCCTGCTACATAGGATTAAATTAGTTGATATGCGTGAAGCGCTTAGAATAGTACCTGACATATGGTAAATTTCACTGCCATTATTATCATCAGCCTCACTACCTGTAACTGTCATGAAATCTGCCTTCCTGGAAGACACTGGGATAAGAGGGGGTTAGGTTGGATGGTATCTGATCATTTTTCTATACATTTCAAACATAAACGCTGTTTTTGTAACCAGTGATATATAACCAGTTTAAGTGGGAAAGCAGTATGAAGTGGAATAATGAGGTTTCAGTCTTCAGTTTTCAAAAACATGAGACAATTCAGGCTTTGGAGTTTGATATTTATTTTTAGCAGGAAGAATATGCTAAGGTTGATGACATCATTAGAAGATACGCCCATGTCCAATACCTGCAACAGAAGCTCAACAGAAGTTAAAGAAAGCATACCAAGGACTAGAGACAAAAATTACATGGCATTACTTACCCTTAATTCTGCTAACAGTAAAACAAGTAACAGTGTGTTTAAGACTGAGGTTCCATCACAAGATCAAAAACCAGTAAGTTAATTATCAAACTTATTTTTTAGAAAATTCTGTTATATGTAAAACTGGGCAACCTCTCTAAAGGTGAGCAAAATGCCAACAACTATGCTTTGAGTGTGTATGTGTGAGCAGAGGAGGGGAGGACTGAAAAGGGGTAATGCTACACAGTGCTGACAATACGGGGTGGGAGAGCTCTGATGCTGGTACTTAGTCAACTGCATTCACAGGTAGCAATGGTAATCATCTTTGGCACAATCAGGGACTGCTGAAACAAGAACTAAACTCTAATAAATAGAAGCAACTTAACAGATGCAGCATCATAACATACCTAGAAATTTAAAGAGGACTCTCTTAAAAAAGGGATCCAGACTTTAGAAATTCTATGTATTATTAGAACAAGAAATTACTATAGCAGCAAACAATTTTAACAAGAACTAATCAAATTAAAGATTCTGTTAAATAAAATGAAGTCTGGTTCATTCCCTACCCCTGACAATGGCTACTCTGCTCAAAGGAAATTTGAGTTTCTTCTTTTAACCCCTGTAGCTCCAGACTTCTTGTCAACAGTATCAATCATCATTCAATTTAAAGAAGCAATAACCTTCTACTTAAGGGGGTGTCCAACCCAAGAGTGGAGTAGAAATATGTTAAAATTCAAGAATGGAATAATGAAGTAACCTGACAACTACCTTCCTAAGCAAAACTGATAAACTGCTCAGGGACAGGGAAACTGGGAACCAGTATACCCGTAACAAAAAGTCTTTATTTCTTAATTGTATACCCAAAAGACTGCATGTACTCAGAACAGGAATTAAGTCCAACCATAATTTACTATAGCTAAGACAAGACTTTATACTAACTGCTATTTTCCCATTATTTTTGTTATTGAGGATAAGGGTCTAAACGCATAAGATGAATTACTGTTACTGGAATTTCACATGAGTAATTTAAAAACACAACCAATTTTTACTCATTCAAAATCTCTAAATTTTCTTAGGCAGACTGAGTTGGTTCAAGTAAAAAACCAATTAATGTAGCTTAATTGGAGTAGCTTACCTGGGCCATTGTCTAAAGGGCTCTATGTTCAAAAAGAGCAAAACGTGCAGGAATATTAAGCTATTTTAAGGTTCCTACCAAAAATAAATTTAATAAACAAGCACTAAATAAGGAAAAGGTTACGCACTTCCAATTTATGCTCTTTCTCTGCAAGGGCTTCCTTTTGACAACGAAGAAAATCTGCTAACATTCGAGTGAGCTGCTTCCTATCATCTATTTCAGCCGCCAATCTGCCGTTGTAGTCTGCCAGCAACATACAAGCATCCTCTACCATTTTAGAAAGTCTTTCTCCAGACTCTTTATCTAAGAAAAGCACAGGATAACACAAGTATTACACAACAAAAACAATGTCATATGCTGTTTCCTTACCCTGTCCCCCTGAAAAGTTCAGATCAGACTTGCTCTTCTTACCTGTTATTTTATCTAGAAGGGACACTTCTTGAACTTCAACAGGCAAAGAAGCTATCCTTTGATGAACTGCTGCATCACCAGAAGCTGCATTTTCTAGATCTTGCAATGCTCTAACGAGATCTAGAGTCTAAAAAGTTAGACAACTTTAGAACCAAAAGTAGTGAAGCTTAAACAAATATAAAAGACCTAAAATTCATTCATATTCCTTAATCTGACTATTCGACTATTAAAATGATGTGATTCATTTGTAAGCCAAACATATACAGTGGTAAGGGGTCGCAAAGAGTCGGACACGACTGAGCAACTGATCTGAACTGAACTGAAGACGGAAGGCAGGCTATAACTTCAACCTGGAGAATACAAGTTTTATGAATGACATATTCATTGTAGAATCATTATACTAATATATAAGAAGAATTTCTAGTATTAAATTAGATATTGGGGGGTAGAAAACATAAATCATCATCTATCATAACACAGAAGAGCCCCCCAAATTCCATCTCCCAATGAAGTAATTAAAGCATAAGAGAAATGTACTTTTGGAATATGTATGTTCACATATGATACCTTCAATTATTCTATGGTTTGTTACTAAGATCATTAAAATGTTACAAAGTTCCATATATCTGGTGACTTATATTTATATAATGCTTAATCAGCATTTTAACATCAATATTTTCATTGCACTGTTTTCATACCAGCTATAATTAGGAGGGATGGGCAAGTATTTGCTGATAATTTCATAATTCATAACATCCCTAAATTATTCCAAAGAAAACTGAGTAAATTTTCTTTTTCCTAGTCTCCATTCCCATCCACATCTTTTTCACTTGTTTTCTTTTTTACATCTCTAAGCCTAGATTCTGGAACACTAAGAAATTACACACATACATGAAAAGTGTAGGATATTATTAACTCTGTATATATTTAGATGACACTGCCAGCCAGTTTCGAATTTTTCTTTAAGCTATCCCCTTACAAAAAATGTTATTACTGGGGTCTAGCATATAGCAAATAATCAAAGATTAGAATGAATGGAACCTAGTTAGAAATATACTATCCCCAGTGTGCTTTTAATTCACTACTGTTTTTAAAATCCAAGTATTACAAAAAAAAGTTATTTTGTTATATTTCACCACTACAATGAAAGTGAGCTTAACAGCAATGACATGACAAGGAAGCTTGTTTCTCATGATGCCCCAAATAACTTACATTATTATTATTTTTTAATCAGACTTAGAAAGTTCTAAAATTTTCTGGATTACTAACAAGAAACCTGGCTTTATGGTTTTGACAATGTATGCATGCTTTAATTACAAACTACTCTCATTACACCTTCACACTCCTACATGAAGAAAGCAAGCGGAAACAACCTCCTGACAGAGGAGAATGAAATGATTAGGTCCTATGAAGAGAAATCTTTGCCATTCTGAACCATTGAGAATTAAGCAACACAACTAACCAGAAAATGGTCATTATAAAGCCAAAAGCAATTGCATTGTATACAACAAGTGCTAGGGAGGAGTCACGTCAGAAACTCCTAGAAGTACAACTTAGGTTACTCTCTCATCAGGGAGAATAGGAAAGGGTCAGACCCTTTAATTAAAACTGGAGTAAAATACTGTTCTTGGAGTGAGTTTCAGTCCAGGTCTCCAAGTCCATGGAGCACTTAAGTTCTTATTACTCTACAGGATACTAATTCCTGCAAACCACATCTGCTTCCAGACAAAGCTCAGCAGGGACCACATTCTGGCTCACACACTGAGTTACGTTTCTGTACCATTTGTAGCCCATGAAGATATTTACCTTGTTTTAAGAGTATGGCTATGTCTTCATTTTCTCCTTTAAAATTCTATCTGTCCCTCCTATATGTTTGAAACATAGAAGGAGGAAGCTTTAAGACTCAATGCCCACATAATTAAGGTTAAAATGTCTTTTTGGAATCATCTGATGGTTAGAAAATGCTATACTGTACCAACCTGGGAGGACATGGAGTATTAAGATAATGATTCTAATTAATCTGTTTTTACCATGGAACTACATGGTTCCATATGGTTCCATAGAACTATATGAATACGTACTTGTTAACTCTAACATGCATTTTTACATGTTTAAAAGCGAAAATACTTAAGAAGATTGTTTATCTCTAGGCATGGAATTTTTTGCATACTTAAACAATATAATAGTCTACATTTTATTTAAAAAAAAACAAACTGTTGAAATGGTAGATATCTCACCAGATCTTATCATACCTGGCAATCAAATACTTTTTATGTGAAATAAAATTGCCTAGTATACAACACACATTAAACATTAAGTGGTTAATCAGAAAATAAGACTTATTCACATAGCTTGTTTCCTATACCCAGAATTATAATAAGTCAATTTACAGAAATAAAACAGCAAAATTAGTAAAGCTTGGTGGCTACATGAAATACTAGAAATATAACTCTCTCAAGAGAGAAAAACTGCTACCTGTGGTGGTTCACTTGGAGATCCTAGAGAGGAACAGTTTTCATTCTCATCCACCTTTATCTGCTCATACGTTCGCTTCCTGGGCTTCTTGTCACCATCTGAGTTGAAAGAACATTTAACTTTTAATGAAAGAACACCTTTCAATGAAGAGATAATGATAAAAGATTATATACTTACACAGAGCTTGCTTAAGTTGTTCTAATACATCATTTTCATACACAGACCTTTCTTCCCAAATAGACAGCACTCTTCCAAGGTGCTTCTTACAACTTTCATCAGTTTCACTAAAGAGAAGATAAAAACATTAACAGTAAAATGCACAGTGCCATTGCAAAGATACTGGTGATTTTAAATACAATGGTTACCCACTCCCTGAAAAAAGCTGCCCAACTGTTCACTGAGTTTCACTATGTGACCAGCAGTTCAAGGGTGAAGTGACCAAGACAGACATACTCTCTGCTTCCCTTAAAGAACTTAGAGACACACTAGTAAGCAAAAAACCACCAAAGAAGGATGACAGCGCTAGGACTGGTGACAAGGGGTCATCAAGAAAGTGCCTCTAGCCTCATGGGGGGCGGAACATAAAGCTAAGGAAGACTGCTAACAGGTGACTCTGAAGCTTATTTCACAGATATTTCCTGACCAATGTACGATCTCCAACACTGGAGATAAGACGGAGCTTTGTGGCAGCTGTTATTTGTAAGAGCCACAGAAGAGAACAGAGCATTAGAGATGGGTTTCACAGAGACATGGCCCACTTCAAGAGAGATCAGGAAAGGTATGGGAGGAACAGTATTTGAAGAAATGATATGCTTATCTGGACACACAGAAGTGGGAAACAGCCTACTCCCAACACTTCCCACCACCTTCACCACTCCCGCTGCAGACTGAACCACCACGATCTCTTGCCTGGATTTCTGCAACAGCCTTTTCACTGGGTTCCCAGGCTCTACTCCTTCATCCTATTCTCTACTAATGTAAACCACTTCATACTGCTCTCAGTATGAAAGAACCACCAATTATACCAAGGATAAAAGCAAAGACTTTACCCTGGGCCACAAACTGGGCATGTTCTACTTCCTGGCTACCTCTTAGACCACATTTCCTAAATGCAAATCTTGCTGATCCTCAAATATGCCCAGCACATGGTATCTCCCTGTGTCTACCTCGAGTTTTCTCTACCCAGGACCCTTTCCCGCTAGATAGTCAAATGGCCTGTTTTATCCCTCCCTTCAGTCTCTGCTCCCCCAAACTGTCAATCCTCACCTCATGAAATAACTGAGTGTCATCACACTCTCTAGCTCCTTCCCTGCTTTATGTTTCTTCGTAGTACTTATCTCTTTTTTTTTTGACATTTTTAGATATATTCAGTTGTATTATTCTGTTATCCACTGAAATTTAAGCTCCACTAGAACAGAACTTTATAGTTCATCCATTATGGTATCCTCACTGCCCAGCACAAAGTAGATGGCCAATAAATATTTTATGGAATTTTAGGAAGAGGCAATAAATTAAAAAAGCCCAAGCCAGAAAGAACTAAATAACTTAACCACATAACCATAAGTTAACCAGTTAACTTAAACCACATAAACTATAGTGTGCATGGGGGAGGAGAGGGGTTGAGGAGGTGGAGAAATGTGAGCAGGAGTCTGAAGAAGTACACTGGGCCAGGGAGGAACACCTGAAGCTTTACTCAGCACTTCAGACCTGATCTCTAGAGAAACGAGAACCACTCAAAGACAGAAGACTGTTTAGTCAGTTCTACAGCTATGGCTACAGTTTCCTAGATGGATTAAACAATACTGGAGGCTACTGCAATTATACAGAAATGACATTATGGTAACTGGAATGACAGGAAGTCTAAGAACCAATAGAACTCTATGTACTATATGGGATACAGCGAGTCAAGGAGAAAGGACAGTGCATATATTATAAATCACGGTATCACAGAGAGTTCACAGCAACACCTAATTTCTCACAGGGGCATCAGGATAGATGAAGTTGCCATTCATCAAGAAAGTGAACCTAGAGAAGGAGCAAGTTTGACAGGGAGGAAGGATACTGTGAATTCAATTACATATTTAAGTCTCAGATGTGTGGAAGCATACAACTAGAAATCAATACGCAATTGGATATACCTACAAAACTGAAAGGAAAAACACTGCACTGGAGCAAAGATTATCAGCTTTTAGGGTGTGGATAATAACTAAACATATGAAATGTATGAAATCACCCAGAGGACTAGTAAAGAATATGACACCAGGAGGCCTTGGACTGAATTCTAAGAAACACCAGCACCTGAAAAGATGGTAATAGACAGTATCTAAATTGAAGGATAAATAATATTAATTTAAGAAAGCAACATACAGCAGTGTTTCACACTCTGTAATTCTTTTAAAAAATACATCTGCTGTGACTAAACTTCAGGGCATGTGGTGAGTATATTTTCATCCTTAAATCATTCATTCAACACAGATCATCATTCACCACTGAATTCTACAAATTAGACTGATGTAATTGCCTACCCCAATGTTTACAAAGTAATCTACCAAATATTTGCACATAATATTTGGAAATAAGCATTTTAAAAGCACAGACTTCTACCTTCAGAAATTTTCTATAGCAAAATTTTCAACAGGCTTGTGATTATTTTAAATATTCTGTATTATCAAAGCATTTAAAAATGTTGTGACATATACCCACACACCAGAAAACATTAAAATTATTATATGCAATATGACAGAAAGGGGTAAGTTTTTCCAGAAATATTAGTTGGAAGATTGATCATTATAAGCACACAAATTTTCAATTCAACACACTTATTAATTCTTAATAAACTTCATTTCAATATGGCAGTTGCTTTTGGTCACTTAAGAAACAGGTGAACTCCAAATGTCCACCTGAGCAAAACCTTTTCCTCATACAAGTATTTAACATATTTATAAATGCCATCATTGGTAAGTCTTCTCAAATGAAAACTTCAAAGAAATACAGCTTATTTTTTTATTTTAATGTCTTAAGACAAGTTTTAGCAAAAGGACATATTAGACATTTATAACAGATTACCTAGTACCCAAAACAATGACCATACCTGGAAACATGCTTAAAAGCCTCCACTATAACAGGTGCAAAATCTTTTGTAAACTCTGGCCCCTTCCTTTTGCTGTTTTGAATGACATCATTAGCTAGGTAGAGAAAAGTAAGCTTCCTGTTCGGTTTGGCTGGAAAAAAAAAAAAAATCTAATTAAAATACCCTCAACTTAACTGAGACAAACTTTCTCAATACCTGAAATTAAGTAGTTTGAGAACTACAACAAACTTACTAGCCTTTGTATATTAGGTTCAACCCTAGCTTCTCATTCTACTGCTAAATTCAGCAAAGCAAGTCAATATTCTTTAAAGGATAACTACTTTATTGTTTCTGAAGATCACTCACATGAGAGAAAAAAGAGAATTCATGAGGCAGAGGTAGCCAATAACATATTTCCTTACAGGTTTACTAAGTCATCTAAAGCACTTATCTTTGATGGGTAGTATTATCATTAGTTACAAATTTTTATACATGGAAATCATCACATCTGTGTAAAAATGTATTTCTGTGACTATTCTGTACTAAATTTTATTAAAACTATTAAACACTACATAAAATACAGTGAAAAACCTCACTTAAAATAAGATGGTGATTGGTCATGTTATTAAAATGGTACCTTAAATCTTAACTGAATTTATGACTACTTTATTGACAATACATATATTCATTTAAACATCAATCATTAAGTTACCATGAAACAAAAGAGAACAAAATGTAAGACAGGTTGAAAGAGGCATTACTTCGATCAATTACAGATTTTTTCACTTACTAAATAAATATTTGTCAAGCTAACAGAGTGAATGTTAGAGAAACCAAGTGGACAAAGTTTAGATGTCCCCCTACTTTGGATTACATGGCCTTAAATAACTGATTCATCTCGACAAAAATACACCCCATACTCACAACATTCTGTGGGTACAATTATCCTCCTAAAAGAGCAGACAAGATTTCAATAATCTAACCAGAATACATTATTACTCATTAAATGTTAAGTGGCATAAAAGTACTGAACATGACTTAAAATTTATATATATATATATATGTGGAAAAATTAGTTGAACACAACCTTTTATACTATTTTCACAGTAGTATTTTACTAGAATTGGAATCATTCAAAGTTGTACAATTATATTCACAAACAGCATACTTTGTGACATCCACATTACACTGGCGTAAGGGCTTACTCTAAGGACTGATAATCCAGTGTACTATTCACGGGGCCAGTTTATTGGATTTAAGGCAAATATTTGGGCAGACAGCATTTAGTCCTCAAGATACAAGTATTTAATTTAAAATTCAAGCCACTTTTGAGTTCACATTTTTCTTTTAGAGACTGTAAAATATTGAGTCACAACTGATCAGACCTTACAAACCTGTAGTGCCCATTGACTACATTACCTGGTTTGCCTGTCTAAAGTTGCAGTCTACCAATTACTGGGCTTTTGAAAGTTGCTGGCACAGAATGAAGATAAAGGGAGAGATGGCAATAACAGAGACCAACTTCTGATTCTTCTGGCTCTTGTCTGGTCAGCTAAACCATAGAGGACAACTGATTAAGATACCAAGATCCTTTCTTGTGAAGATTATAACAGTAAATTTCCAGTATTCAACCTTATCTTTAAAAAAAAACATCCTAACCTTTGCCCACAGAAAACCTCACACAAAGAAAAGGCCTTAATCTAAATATTAAAAGTATTAATCCAAGTATTTGCATTCTTGACATCAAAAAGAATTTAAATACTCAAATTTGTTCTTAGCACTTTATATATATATAAAACCTAATTTAATCCAAATAATGTAAGGTATCATTATTATTTGAATTTGGCAGTTGAACAAAAATAGACATCAAAAAGGTTATCTGCCCACAGTGAAATAGCCAGGAAGGGATCAGTCATGATTTGAATCCCAAAAGTCCAACTGCAAAGGATTTCCTCTTAACATTAACAACTGGACTATGCCTCCTGTCATAAATGCAAGTGGGTATGACTTTTGAGAAGATTTAATAGCAGCTCAACCAAAATGTTTCAGAATGTTAACAGTATTATTCACAACAGCTAAACGGTGAAATAATCCAAGTGTCTGTCAATAGATGAATGAATAAGCACAACATGGTATATAGATACAAACAGACTACTACTCAGTCTGAAAAAGAAAGAACATTCTGACACAAGCTACAATGCTCAGATGGTAAAGAATTCGCCTGCAACGCGTGAGACCTGGGTTCCATCCCTGAGTTGGGACGATCCCCTGGAGGAGGGCATGGCAACCCACTCCAGTATTCTTGCCCGGAGAATCCCCATGGACAGTGGAGCCTGGTGGGCTACCATCCATGGGGTCGCAAAGAGTCAGACACGACTGAGCAACTAAGCACACACAGAGGATGTTATGTTAAGTAAACAAGCCTGCCACAAAAAGACATACACCGTATGACTGCATTCATATCAGGTACCTAGAATAGTCAAATTCATAGACAAAGTAGAACGGTGGCTGTCAGGGGCTAAGAAGAGGGAGATACGGAGAATTACTGTTTAATGGGGACAGAGTTGCACTTTCATAACAGGAAAATAGTTCTAAAGATGTATGTTAGTGACAGTTGCACAAGAGCAAAAATATACTTAATACCACTAAAACTTCACACTTAAAAATGATTAAAGTGTTCAATGTTATGTTTATTTTCCCACAAAAATTTTAAAGTATATATTTCACAATTTTTAAAATTTGTGAGTGCCTAACCTCTTGAAAATAATTCAGAATCATTTTCTGCAATGTACACTAAAGAAAAAATTTACAAGATTTCAACATATATTTCCCAGTATATTTCAAAGGATAAACTCTGAACCAGCAGCATAACTTTATAGTATGGGATCCAAATACCAAGACATTATTTTCATTTTTTCCCTTGTGGAAACCACAGCAAAATATGAGAAATACCTAGAAACTGCCATAAATTATACCCTTCTCCAGATTTTCAGGGGAAAAAAATGTACTGCCATTTAAAACTTTGTGTAGAACAAATAATAAACTAATGGAACAAATTACAACAAGCAATTCCAGAAGAAATCACATTATTTTCAAATAAATTTTTTTGTAAATAACAGATCCATAAATTGTTTCTAAAACACACAAAGCTAACAACGAGAGCAAACAAGCCATTTCATAAATTCTTAAAGAAATAACTCTATTGGCAACAGAATATAAGGCTAAATAATGGGTCCGACCTAATCAATTCCGATGTTTTTACTGTTCACAGGGCTCCCTGTAAAGACACCAATTTTCCCAATCTTCCATTCAATTTAACTCGTGTTTATTTAATATTTGCTGTGTGCCATGCTGTGTTCAGACCAAAAATAACCTGTCCTGTTCAATCAGGACTTTGCAACATAAAAACTGGCACAAGATAGGTCATGTAGCTACGTGAGTCTTTTTTTTTTTTAAATTCTCTCTCTGCTGATATATGACACCAATACTGACAGCAACCATAAACTCAGTATTATATCCCAGTTAGCCTACCCACTCCAGTATCCTGACCTGGAGAAATCCATGGACTCTACAGTCCATGGGGTCACAAAGAGTCGGATACGACTGAGTGACTCTCACCTCACTTCACTTAGTCTGTGTGTGCCCTACCATGTTTGTACCAGTGAAGTATAAGCCAAATAAGGACCAGTCAACATATTGCGAGAAATCATTTTCTTATATCTCACCTCACCAAACAAAATTTTAAGCTCCTGTAGGTACTAAGCATAAAGCTTCTCAGGTGGCACAGTTCAGTTCAGTTGCTCTGTTGGGTCCAACTCTTGGCAATCCCATGGACTGTAGCATGCCAGGTTTCCCTGTCAATCACCAACTCTGGCAGTTTGCCCAAACTCATGTCCATTAAGTCAATGATGCCATCCAACTATCTCATCCTCTGTTGTCCCCTTCTCCGCCTGCCTTCAATCTTTCCTAGCCATCAGGGTCTTTTCAAATGAGTCAGTTCTTCGCATCAGGTGGCCAAAGTATTGGAGTTTCAGCTTTAGCATCATTCCTTCCAAAGAACACCCAGGACTGATCTCCTTTAGAATGGACTGGTTGGATCTCCTTGCAGTCCAAGGGACTCTCAAGAGTCTTCTCCAACATCACAGTTAAAAAGCACCAATTCTTCGGTGCTCAGCTTTCTTCATACTCCAACTCTCACATCCATACATGACCACTGGAAAAACCATAGCCTTGACTAGTGGACCTTTGTTGGCAAAGTAATGTCTCTGCTTCTTAATATGCTGTCTAGGTTGGTCAAAGCCTTTCTTCCAAGGAGCAGGAGTCTTTTAATTTCATAGCTGCAGTCACCTCTGCAGTGATTTTGGAGCCCCCAAAAAGAAAATCTCTCACTGTTTCCATTATTTCCCCATCTATTTGCCATGAAGTGATGGGACTGGATGCCATGATCTTAAGTTTTTTAAATGTTGAGTTTTAAATCAACTTTTTGACTCTCCTCTTTCGCTTTCATCAAGAAAGTGTTCTTCTTCCCTTTCTGCCATTAGGGTGGTGTCATCTGCATATCTGAAGTTACTGATATGTCTCTGGGGAATCTTGATTCCAGCTTGTGCTTCATCCTGCCTGGCATTCCCCATGATGCAGGTGGCGCAGTGGTCAAAATTCATGGAGATGCAGGAGACATGCGTTCGATCACTAGGCCACAAAGATCCCTTGGAGAAGGAAATGGCAACCCACTCCAGTATTTCTACTTGTAAAATCCCAAGGACAGAGGAGCCTGGTGGGCTACAGTCTATGGGGTGCAGAGAGTTGGATGCAACTGAGCATGCACATGCGGACACACAGGTACTAAGCATAGCCCTTTGTCCAGGGCCCTTGTATATGAACAGGTACATCAAAACAAATAATAATTAAATTCTGAGAGCTGCTAATCTGTGAAAACATAGTATTACCTAAAAAGTTGAGCATACACCTCAAAAAAGGGCAAAGCAAGTTCAGTTCATCACACAAGTAAGAAATAGTTACACAGTAATTCAGAAAGAGGGCTTTCCTGGTGGCTCAGTGGTAAAGAATGCACCTGTCAATGCAGGAGACACAGGTTCGATACCTGATCCAGGAAGATCCTACAAGCCTCAAAGCAACTAAGCCCGAGCACCACAGCTATGAGCCTGGGAGCCGCAACTACTCCTGGGCCCAAGTGCTGCACCTACTGAAGCACTTATCGGGGAGCCCATGCTCTGCAACGAGAAGCCACCACAATGAGAAGTCCAAGCACAGCAACTACAGAGTAGCCCCTGCTTGCTGCAATTAGAGAAA
Source organism: Ovis aries (assembly GCF_016772045.2). Taxonomy (NCBI): domain Eukaryota; kingdom Metazoa; phylum Chordata; class Mammalia; order Artiodactyla; family Bovidae; genus Ovis; species Ovis aries. Next base: position 21,442,071 of record NC_056076.1, on the reverse strand, counting down.
AGCCTGTATAGCAATGAAGACCCAGCACAGCCGATAAAATTAAATTTTAAAAATCATTAAAAAAAAAAAACCAACAAATAATTCAAATAGAAGATCAGTTACAAAGCTTCAAAAAGATGAGACCAGGCTATTAAATAAAGAAAAAGAAACAAACCTATTCAAAGAATTACAGAAATGGCATCTAGTCTAACACATAATGAATTCAAAATCTAATTTTACTTCTTCATAATCAGATAGGATAATGGTAATATCATTACTTATTTTCTTACACTGTTCAGACCACAGGCCTACTTGCTTTGATATATACGGAATATTAAAATCTAATTTAATCACGGTGTTTTATGGAGACTGAAACTTACAACCACAGTAGATGATAATGCTGATAAATACAACAAATAGCTAAAAAAAATTTTTTGTCATCTATAAATGTTAAGAACTTTCTAAGAGACGTCTTCTATATAGAGAAGCAGCAAAAAAAAAAAAAAATAAATAAATGTTACATACACATGCATGTATACATACACACACAAAATAATGAGTACCAGTGCAATTCTTACAGGAGGAAATAAGAAAACCCATTATCTTGAAAACAAAAATCTACTAAAGATTTATTAACTGTCCGACAGCCTCACTTATTCCCATGATAAACTGATTCACAGACCAGAAAACATGTTCATATGGATGGCTAGGTGGTTGTAAGAAACACAAGCTGGAATCAAGATTGCCGGGAGAAATATCAATCACCTCAGATATGCAGATGACACCACCCTTATGGCAGAAAGTGAAGAGGAAGTAAAAAGCCTCTTGATGAAAGTGAAAGAGGAGACTGAAAAAGTTGGCCTAAAGCTCAACATTCAGAAAATGAAGATCATGGCATCTGCTCCCATCACTTCATGGGAAATAGATGGGGAAACAGTGGAAACAGTGCCAGACTTTATATTTGGGGGCTCCAAAATCACTGCAGATGGTGACTGCAGCCATGAAATTAAAGGACGCTTACTCCTTGGAAGAAAAGTTATGACCAACCTAGACAGCATATTCAGAAGCAGAGACATTACTTTGCCGACTAAGGTCCATCTAGTCAAGTCTGTGGTTTTTCCAGTAGTCATGTATGGATGTGAGAGTTGGACTGTAAAGAAAGCTGAGCACCGAAGAATTGATGCTTTTGAACTGTGGAGTTGGAGAAGACTCTTGAGAGTCCCTTGGACAGCAAGGAGATCCAACCAGTCCATTCTGAAGGCGATCAACCCTGGGATTTCTTTGGAAGGAATGATGCTAAAGCTGAAACTCCAGTACTTTGGCCACCTCATGCAAAGAGTTGACTCATTGGAAAAGACTCTGATGCTGGGAGGGATTGGGGGCAGGAGGAGAAGGGGATGACAGAGGATGAGATGGCTGGATGGCATCACTGACTTGATGGACGTGAGTCTGAGTGAACTCCAGGAGTTGGTGATGGACAGGGAGGCCTGGCGTGCTGTGCTTCATGGGGTCGCAAAGAGTCGGACACGACTGAGCGACTGAACTGACTGACTGAGGTGGCTGTAAGCAGAAACCTCTTAGTAATACTCTTTGCCACAGAAAATACAAAACCAGCAGATGATTCTTGAATAGATTCTATCTATCCCAGATGGGACAAAGAGTTCAGTCAAACACAGATGACTGCTTCTTAACAGGTGAGGTGGGTGAAAATGGATAGTGCCGGCGTATTCCTGCATCACTGCCGGGATGCTTCAGACTTTTGGTAGCCCATCCTTTGCTTAAAATCCTTCCAAGATTTTCTATTGTTCTCCAGATAACATTTTAAATCCTTACCACAACCAAAGGCCCAGAAAGATCTAACTCCACCTCAACACTATTCTTTCTTCAAGCCCGAACTTCCTGGACTCCTACGCCTACTTTAGACCTCAGTGAAACGGGTTCCTCTGGTTTTTCTCTGACCACCCACCACACATTGGTGAGGCAGTCCTGATATGCTCTCATGCCACCTCATACTTTTCCTATGGAGCATTTATTCCAACCATTTAACTGTTTTTATTTAATCTAGTGCTTCCCAACTAAATCCCATCGAAAGTAACAATTGCCAGGCTCATGCACCAATCTATGGAATCAAGCCCAGCAGCTAAGTCATAATTTACTCAACATTTACTAAATCAATAAAATTTGCGCTAAACCTTTATGTCTGTAATTATTTGTTCTACTAACTTAGCTTCTGGTCTTAACCTCACCCAGCTGAAAGGGGAATGCAATTACACTACTCTCAGAAACCTCCACTTCAAATTCACATTACGAAAAGACGAACTTTCTTACAGATACAGCTACTCTTTATTTTCAATGTATTCACTTCCAATATTTTCCTTTCCCCCCTCCTCCATTTTAGAGTTCTCGCAAATCATAACCCCACAGAAGAATAAGCCAACAGTGTGAATGGGAAGGTCAAAGAACTACAAATGTTAATCAACTAAAGCCAACTACCATTTCTACCTATTAGATTGATCAAGACAAGTCTGACACTAAAGTTGGCAAGAGTATGAGTTAAGATTATCCTCTTTAGATACCTCCAAACATGATTAAAATTTAAATTAGTGTGACTTTTTACAAAAATAATTCTGCAATACCTATGAAAAATGTAAATACACGAATCCCTTCACCCTGCAAATTTCCCTTTTAGGAGTTTATCCTATGGTATCTTCTCATAAATGCACAAAAAAACCACAAAGGATATTCACGAAACAACACAAAAGACAGAATTAGATAAATCATGATATATTCATATAATCCATACTCTATAGCTCAATCACTGCAGATGGTGACTGCAGCCATGAACTTAAAAGACGCTTACTCCTTGGAACAAAAGTTATGACCAACCTAGATAGTATATTCAAAAGCAGAGACATTACTTTGCCGACTAAGGTCCATCTAGTCAAGGCTGTGGTTTTTCCAGTAGTCATGTATGGATGTGAGAGTTGGACTGTGAACAAGGCTGAGCGCCGAAGAATTGATGCTTTCGAACTGTGGTGTTGGAGAAGACTCTTGAGAGTCCCTTGGACTGCAAGGAGATCCAACCAGTGCATTCTGAAGGAGATCAGCCCTGGGATTTCTTTGGAAGGAATGATGCTAAACCTGAAACTCCAGTACTTTGGCCACCTCATGCGAAGAGTTGACTCATTGGAAAAGACTCTGATGCTGGGAGGGATTGGGGGCAGGAGGAGAAGGGGACGGCAGAGGATGAGATGGTTGGATGGTATCACTGACTCGATGGACGTGAGTCAGTGAACTCCGGGAGTTGGTGATGGACAGGGAGGCCTGGCATGCTGCAATTCATGGGGTCTCAAAGAGTCGGACATGACTGCGCGACTGAACTAAACTGAATAGCTATTAAAAAGTGGGATATATTTATATATAGATATAGAAAGATATCTAAGATATATTATTGAATTAAAACATATCCACACACACAGTAGATAGCTTTACTTTGGGGGAAGATCAAGAATCTGAAGGGGATTCAGAATTACCAAAAAAGAACTGTCATAACAGGGGAACACTTGAGCTATATATTAAATGATGCACGTGAGCCACGTACTGAAAAGGGCTCCTGGGTAGTGTGGACTTGCTGCTCTTCCAAAGCTCAAACTTCACCCCAGACCACTCAGTTCAGTTCAGTTCAGTCGCCCAGTCGTGTCCGACTCTTTGCGACCCATGAACTGCAGCATGCCAGGCCTCCCTGTCCATCACCAACTCCTGGAGTTCACTCAGACTCACGTCCATCGAGTCAGTGATGCCATCCAGCCATCTCATCCTCTGTCGTCCCCTTCTCCTCCTGTCCCCAATCCCTCCCAGCATCAGAGTCTTTTCCAATGAGTCAACTCTTCGCATGAGGTGGCCAAAGTACTGGAGTTTCAGGTTTAGCATCATTCCTTCCAAAGGAATCCCAGGGTTGATCTCCTTCAGAATGGACTGGTTGGATCTCCTTGCTGTCCAAGGGACTCTCAAGAGTCTTCTCCAACATCACAGTTCAAAAGCATCAATTCTTCGGCACTCAGCCTTCTTCACAGTCCAACTCTCACATCCATCCATGACCACTGGAAAAACCACAGCCTTGACTAGATGGACCTTAGTCGGCAAAGTAATGTCTCTGCTTTTGAATATGCTATCTAGGTTGGTCATAACTCTTCTTCCAAGGAGTAAGCGTCCTTTAAGTTCATGGCTGCAGTCACCATCTGCAGTGATTTTGGAGCCCCAAAAAATAAAGTCTGATACTGTTTCCACTGTTTCCCATCTATTTCCCATGAAGTGATGGGACCAGATGCCAAGATCTTCGTTTTCTGAATGTTGAGCTTTAGGCCAACTTTTTCAGTCTCCTCTTTCACTTTCATCAAGAGGCTTTTTACTTCCTCTTCACTTTCTGCCATAAGGGTGGTGTCATCTGCATATCTGAGGTTATTGATATTTCTCCTGGCAATCTTGATTCCGGCTTGTGTTTCTTCCAGTCCAGCGTTTCTCATGATGTACTCTGCATTTAAGTTAAATAAGCAGGGTGACAATATACAGCCTTGACGTACTCCTTTTCCTATTTGGAACCAGTCTGTTGTTCCATGTCCCCAGACCACTATACCACTATAAAAGACAATGCGAACTGGAAAAGATCTCAAGAATACATGTCACATTGTTTGTTCACATTATGCATACAGAGTGGAACTGAAACTAAAACTTTTTTGGTCTATTAAAAATAATATCTTTAAAATAATACTAAGTTTCTTAAGACCTAGGCACTATTCTAGAAGTTTATTATATATCTCTTTTAATCTTCAAAACAATCCTACAGAGTAATTATCCCTATTTACCAATGAAATAAGTGTTGAATTAAATGCACTCAGAGAAATGCACTAAAGTCAATCAACACCTACTACAATCCCTAAATAATATTTTATTAACAAGACCAGGAACTACATAAGATAAGCCTGTAACATCTTGTCGTGATAGAAAGTAAGAAACCTATTTTAAAAACTACCACAGTTGTATCCAGAGGACATAGGCAATGCTCCACGATCAAAAAGATGACTCAGTGATCTAAAACATAATCATCTAAAAATCTGTAAGTTCATAAAAAATACTTTTAAAAAGTGGTTGCTAAGTAACTGATTCAGTTGACAAAGCGGGGAAAATGAGCCATTTAGCCTCCTTTTCTGTGTGAACTGTATTCCAGAGTCAATGGTTGATGAAGGGAAGTTCTTATACACAAATGCTGAAATTTCAGCATGCTCAGAATCACTTAGAGGGCCTGTTAATACGCAGATAACTGGTTCCTACTGACAAAGTTTCTGGGACAGGACCCAAGAATTTGCATTTTCAACAAATACTCACATGATACTGATTCTGCAGAGGCCCATGTTTTTGAGAACCACTGTTAGAAAAGAACTCTGGATAATAAACACAGAAAGAATGAAATAATTAAAAATTCATAGTTTTGTAACTCCTGATAAAGAGTCTAACCCACCACCATCACAAGCTGCTAAAACCACGTGGTGAAAGGAGATGGTGCATGTGTGTGCGCGCCCAGTCACGTTTGAGCTCTGCGGTCCCAAGGACTATAGCCTGCCAGTCTCCTCTGTCCATGGGAAGAATACTGGAGTGGGCTACCATTTCTTCCTCCAGGGGATCCTTCCGACCCAGGGATTGAGTCCACATCTCCTGAGTCTCCTACACTGGCAGGTGGATTCTTTACCACTGCCCCATCTGGGAAGCCTTTGAAAGGTGACAGGGGACTTTTTAACAGAGTCACAATGACAACAACTAAATCCACTGAACAATCTCACTTTTAAAAAGAAAACAAACTTGACATTAGAGATCTCTTAATGTGATGCAGCAAGAAGTGCATAAAATAGGCAAGAAAGTATTCTTTGAGAATGACACCATAGGGATTGAATCAGTCAAATGCCTAAGGAGGGAAATTATATAGTGCATCTGATAATCTCAACAAATAAACTGCATGAAAAAATGTGTGTGTGGGAGACACAAATTTAAGAGACCTATTAACCAAATGTCATAAATGGACCTTGTTGGATTCTGTTCTGAACATTAACTACAAAGAGACATTTTTTTAGGGAATCTAGGATACTGAACATGAACTAGTTTCAAAAAAAATTTTTTTAAGTCAACGAAGTTAACTTTGTTAAGTGTGACAGAGCTCTTACAATTATACTAAAAATTTAACATAAAGCTTACTTTATCAATTATAAATATATGTAAATGCTCTGAAGTCTAGGTTTTGCTTTAAAAAAACACAGAAAAAAATATCAGGGTAGGGAAGATTTAGGGAGATGAAATCAGAAAGATAATGTTACATAAATAATGTTGAAGCTGGATGATGGGTTCACTGAAGTTCAAAATCTTACTGTCTCCTACTTCTGTATACAATTTTGTCTATCATAAACAGTTAAAAATCTAAGTTGGAGTGTAAAAAGTGAAATCTCCTTTCATCTCCACCCCCTTATCATGAATGAGCTCATTATTATAGTGTATAGTTTCCACACCATTAACTGTGCCTTTGCAAATACCATATACTCATTCACATGTCCACAGATACCCCATACAGAGGATTTTTTTCTTCAATAAGATCACACTATACATAATGTTTTGCAGTTTTTTCACACTTCAAATATCCAAAGCATTTTTGTCTTCATAAACAGATCTGTCACCAAACTCTTTAGGAGCCTCATTCCTTTTAATAACTACTGAGTTGATGCTTTTAAACTATGGTGTTGGAGAAGACTCTTGAGAGTCCCTTGGACTACAAGAAGATCCAACCAGTCCATCCTAAAGGAGACCAGTCCTGGGTGTTCATTGGAAGGACTGATGCTGAGACTGAAACTCCAATATTTTAGCCACCTGATGGGAAGAACTGACTCATTTGAAAAGACCTGATGCTAGCAAAGATTGAAGGCAGGAGGAGAAAGAGACGACAGATGATAAGATGGTTGGATGGCATGACTGACACAATGGCCATAAGTTTGAGTAGACTCTGGGAGTTGGCGATAGGGAAGCGTGGCGTGCTGCAGTCCATGAGGTCGCAAAGAGTTGGACATGACTGAGTGACTCAACTGTAGTCACATGAGACATATATATGTTGTTTCAAATCTTTAATATCTTTTATCTTTGTAAACCTGAGCAAGTATGTCTACAGGATAGATTCTAACAGGCAGAGGTAATAGGTTAAAAGGTATGTTGTTTAAATTTTGACAGACATTGTCAGGCTGCCCACCAAAGAGGTCAACTGTTTGAATTTCTCCCACATGAAAATGTTCATTTCTCTACATCATCAAGATACTACTACTAATATTTAAGATCTCTGCCAATCTCCCCAGAGTAAAATGATTGTGTTTTCATTTGTAATTCCCTATATACTAATAAAACTGATTTATTTATTTTCCTTCTTTTGTAAATTGCCTATTCACATCACATTCCTCATTTTTCTACTGAGCTTTTTCTTATCAAAACTCACAAGAGCATTTTATATGTTATAAATATTAGCTTTTTCCTATTTTAGGTAGTACAAATATTTTCTCTGAACCTGTTGCTTAAAACCAAAACTTGGTATTTTCTGCATTTGGGGATTTTATAATTTTATGTGGCCAAATCTATTTATTTCCTATATGACTCATGGCCTATACTTTATTCATGATCCAAAACTAGAAATTATAAATATATATTTTTTCTTATATGACTCTATAGCTGAATCTTTTCAGTGCTGTATCTGTAATTCAACTGAATTAATTGCATAGATGATATTAGTTAGGAATCTAAGAATTACTTGTCAATATCCTCTTTGGCCTTCCCAGGTGATGTTAGTGGTAAAGAACCTGCCTGCCAATGCAGGAGACTGAAGAGATGCAGGTTTAATCCCTGGGTCAGTCAGGAAGTTCCCCTGGAAGAGGGCATGGCAATCTACTCCATATTCTTGCCTCAAGAATCCCCATGAACAGATGCCAGGCTATAGTCATAGGGTCGTAAAGAGTTGGATGTGAATGAAGCAACTCAGTACACAGCATGAAGCAGCTGAGTACACAGCACTTCCTATCTCTTATCCCATGAATTTCAAGCATCTAATTCGCCAAATGCCCACATAAAATAGGTCTCACAAATCTCCACTCTGTGTCTTCCATATATATTATTATTCCTGTACCAATAACATACTCGGCTCATTTCATGTCTTTACAGTCTCCATGGATACCAAGAAGGACATACTATTTCTATTACTGTTTTCCGGTCAAAACTGTCAAAATTCTCAAGACAAAAACTGCCATAGCTCATCCTGCACATTCATATTTTCCAAAGATTTACAGAATTAAGAGTTAAATTTCTCAGACTGCTCTGAACTTACAGATTAATGTGAGGGTAACTGACGTCTTTGCAATCAAATTTACTTAGCAGTTTTACCTACTATTGTATTTTAAAACACATACAATAAAGGCATGCTTTAAAGCAATAAAAAGCACAAGTGCCTGGCATACAGCTACATTAAAATAAACTTGTTAATACTTAACACAACACATAAACCTGAAAATATCCTATTATATCAAAGACAAGAAAACACTGGTGGAAAACACTAGTCTCAGTAACAAATGATGTGTCCTAATTCCAATATAGAGACCAATTTGTAGGAGACTTCAGCTTCTGAGAAGATAGAGCAGACATGTTTTTCTAGTCCTCCTCAAAGTAAAACTACAAATCCTGGACATCATAAATAAATCAAACACAGGAAAAAAAAGAGAAGGTAGACTGGCTAGAGGCCTTGGGAGTTCAACACAAGGTGGGTTCCCAGAGTTTTCATTTTGCCTCAGATATCTCAGATTCAAAGTTGACAAGGCCAGCAACCCAGAAGTCCTAACAGGTGCAAATATAAAAAACCCCAACAAAAGCTTTCTCGCTTTAGTCAAAAGAGTAGGAAAAGGGCAGCCTAAGAAGACAGAAAACTTCTAGAAACTAACCTACCTACTCCAACCAAACACACTACAGAAAGGAAAAGGAAACAGAATCAGTGGCCCCACTCACACCCACAGCAGCAAAGCCTGTAATGTGGAGTGTAACACCTCTCCAGAGTGTTGTCAGAGAAGGCAAAGCAGAGAGCCTGTGCTTCCACCCCACCCAGCAGCAGGGAGGCACCCCTTACCGGGGTGGTGTCACAGAAGGACTAGGGGAAAGCCAGGACCTCCACCATGGTCCAGCACTACTGGGCCCACACATTCACTCCTACACGTCTGTGGGAGCAGGGTGAGTCTCACGGGAAGCTAAAACCCCCACTCACACCCAACAGTAATGGAAAAGACCTCCCTCTCCTGACGGGGTAGTGTCAGAGATACCCGGCTAAAATAGAATTAGATAAGGTCCAAAGTCTCATCAGTCAGTTCAGTTCAGTTACTCAGTCGTGTCCGACTCTGCGACCCCATGAACTGCAGCATGCCAGGCCTCCCTGTCCATCACCAACTCCTGGAGTTCCCTAACACTCAAGTCCATCGAGTTGGTGATGCCATCCAACCATCTCATCCTCTGTCGTCCCCTTCTCCTCCTGCCCCCAATCCTTCCCAGCATCAGTCTTTTCCAATGAGTCAACTCTTCGCATGAGGTGGCCAAAGTACTGGAGTTTCAGCTTTAGAATCAATCCTTCCAATGAACGGGGCTTCCCTGGTGGCTCAGAGGTTAAAGCGTCTGCCTGCAATGTAGAAGACCTGGGTTCGATCCCTGGGTTGGGAAGATTCCTTGGAGTAGGAAATGGGAACGCACTCCGGTATTCTTGCCTGGAGAATCCCATGGACGGAGGATCCTGGTGGGCTGCAGTCCACGGGGTCACTAAGAGTCGGACACGACTGAGTGACTTCACTTTCACTTTCCAATGAACACCCAGAACTTATCTCTTTTAGGATGGACTGGTTGGATCTCCTTGTAGTTCAAGAGTCTTCTCCAACATCACAGTTCAAAAGCATCAATTCTTCGGCACTCAGCTTTCTTCCCAGTCCAACTCTCACATCCATACATGACCACTGGAAAAACCACAGCCTTGTCTAAACGGCTCTTTTATGTATCAAGCAAAAAATCCACCATACCAAACATCAAGATCTCAAACTGAACGAAAAAAAGACAATCAACAGATACCAATACAAAGATGACAGAGACTTGAGAATTGATAAAAATTTTAAGACAGCCATCATATAAATGCTTCAACTAGCATATGCAAATATGCTGAAAATTCAAAATTTCTGGAATAAAGCTGAAGCAGTATTGAGAGAAACTTGCAGCACTAAATGCACAGACTAGAAAAGGTGAACAAGTCTAACGTCAATAATCTAAGCTCTCACCTCAAAAACCTACAATAAGAACAAAATAAAAATAAATTCATAAAACAAGGTAATAAGGAGAAATAAAAAAAAGTAGAAGCAGAAAAAAATGAAAGTGATACACAAAAATAAAGCTGCTTTCCCCACCCTGGTTTTTTGAGATCCAACTGACACAAAGCACTATATCATTTAAGGAGTACAACACAGTGGCTTACATATACCGTGAACTGACTACCACAATTAAGTTAAAATCTGTCATCTCATATAGATGCAATAAAAGAAAAAAAAATTTTTTTAACTTTTTTCCTCCTTCTGATGAGACCTCTTGGGCTTTACTTTCTTAACACTGTCATATATACCATACTAAACTGTTAGTCACGCAGTCGTGTCCAACTCTCTGCCACCCCATGGACTGTAGCCTGCCAGCTCCTCTGTCCATGGAATTCTCCAGGCCAGAATAGCCATTCCCTTCTCCAGGAGATCTTCCAACCCAGGTATCAAACTGGGTCTCCCATTTTGCAGGCAGATGGTTTACCACCTGAGCCACCATACAGCAATGTTAATTACAGTCATCATTTTATACATTCAGTTCACTTCAGTCGCTCTTCCAAAGCTCAAACTTCACCCCAGACCACTCAGTTCAGTTCAGTTCAGTCGCGCAGTCGTGTCCGACTCTTTGCGACCCATGAATTGCAGCATGCCAGGCCTCCCTGTCCGTCACCAACTCCCGGAGTTCACTCAGACTCACGTCCATCAAGTCAGTGATGCCATCCAGCCATCTCATCCTCTGTCGTCCCCTTCTCCTCCTGCCCCGACTCCCTCCCAGCATCAGAGTCATTTCCAATGAGTCAACTCTTTGCATGAGGTGGCCAAAGTCCTGGAGTTTCAGCTGTAGCATCATTCCTTCCAAAAGAAATCCCAGGGCTGATCTCCTTGCAGTCCAAGGGACTCTCAAGAGTCTTCTCCAACACCACAGTTCAAAAGCATCAATTCTTCAGCGCTCAGCTTTCTTCACAGACCAACTCTCACATCCATACATGAGCACTGGAAAAACCATAGCCTTGACTAGACGGACCTTAGTCGGCAAAGTAATATCTCTGCTTTTCAACACACTATCTAGGTTGGTCATAACTTTTCTGACACTGTTATAAAGTCTGACACTGTTTCCACTGTTTCCCCATCTATTTCCCATGAAGTGATAGGACCAGATGCCATGATTTTCGTTTTCTGAATGTTGAGCTTTAAGCCAACTTTTTCAGTCTCCTCTTTCACTTTCATCAAGAGGCTTTTTAGTTCCTCTTCACTTTCTGCCATAAAGGTGGTGTCATCTGCATATCTGAGGTGGTTGATATTTCTCCCAGCAATCTTGATTCCAGCTTGAGCTTCATCCAGCCCGGCATTTTGCATGATGTACGCTGCATATAAGTTAAATGAGCAGGGTGACAATATACAGCCTTTCATAGTGAAATATGTTTTTCAATATATTAGCAATAAATACGTGAACAGTAAAATCAAAAATATAATATCCTTTAAAATTGCTCCAAATAATCGATATATTTAAATGTAAACATAACAAAACACAAGACTTGAGTACTGAAAGCTATTTGACAGTTATAAAAAAAATCAAAAATTATAAATAAATGGAGAAATATACTCTATTCCTGGATTAGAAGTGACATAATTAAGGTGTCAATTCTCCCTAAACTGGATTAATGCAACTCTTATCAAAAACTCTAAGCAAAATAATCTTTATTGATATAGACCAGATTATTCTGAAATCTGTTGAGAAAGGCAAAAGAACCAGAAGAGCTAAAACAATTCTGTAAGGAATCAACGTACCCAATTTCAAGACTTGTCATATAGCTAACAGAGTAATAAAGATCACCTGTGGCACTGGTGAAAGGAGACACACGTGGATCAATGGACTAGGCCAGAGAACCCAGAAACAGAATCACACAAATACGCTCAAGTCCATTTTGACAACGGAGCAAAGCAATTCAATAAAGGAAAGATACTCTGCTTTTTCAACAAATGATACTAGATCATTTAAACCTTGATCTAAATTTTACACCTTATATAAAAATTAACTATTACATGCAAAACTATAAATATTTTCCAACAAACTGTTTGGAAAAACAGGTCTAATAAAACATAATTTATAAAGAAAAATTTGATCAACTAGGATTAAACAGTGGTGTGTTGGGATTGAGGTGGATGTAGCTAAAAGGCAACACGAGGGGTTGCTTGTGGTGATGGGTATGTTCCATATTTTGACTATATCAATATCAATCCCATAGCTGTGATGTTTTGCAGGATCCATAATATCAGATTTTTTTAAAAAAACTAGTTTTCTGTGATGCTACCATTGGCGAAAGCTGGCAGTAGGTAAGCAGGATCTCTCTGTATTATTTCTTAAAACTGACTGTGAATCTATAATTATAGAAAAATAAACACTATTTTTAAAAATGTCATGTTTGGGGGCTAAAAAATCACTACACCAGCACTTCCAGAAGAGGGTGGTTAGAAGAAAATCTAGTGTTCACTCTACATATTTATTTATAGACATTAATATCAATTTCAGTTACTTAACTCCAAAAGAATCTAAAAGCTAGAGTTTTAAAAATGAAAACAATTACTACACTGAATTAGGCAAGATGAGCTAAAATAAAATTGATGTGAAGAACTCATGGTCTCTGTTAATCTGAAAACAGCTCTCACACTTTCTGGTCTCAATCCCATCATGTTCTTATACCCATCAATATGTACCTTATTAAAAATTAAAAGAGGAATTCTTAACATAATCTTTAAAGTTACATGTTAATACAAATAGCATTTGTTTAAAAAATACATTTCTCCCCAAAAATCTTAAGTGAGTCATACTGTTTTACATTTTTGCAAATCTCCACCTCAATAGAATATAGATGGATTCTCCTATCTGTCTCCCTATAGAATATACTACAATACATTGTTTTACTGAAAGCAATGAAAAAAAGCAGACCACACCCAGATAAACTTGGTAAGAGCAAACTGTCTCAACAGTTACAGACAGTTTCGGATATTCTTTGAAACTACACCAAAATACAAAAAGCCATAGTTTTTTAAAAGATTCTAAATTGCAATATGGAATCTAAAACCCTATCAGCGAACTTCTAAAACTCTCTTACATTAAAATACTTTAATCTATCATGCTCTTTGAATGGATCTTTGACTTACATTATCATTTTGTAAATCACAAATTAGTTTCTTGATAAACACTGGTTTACTGAGTTACAAAAGCATTCCAAAAGCTCAACATTTTATTAGGTGATTATTTTTAAAAATTACTTTTGCAAAAGTATCACTACTGATTTCATTGGGAAAGTGTTTAAAAGCTCTGAGGTGTCGGGCTCAAGACGGCACGTGAAATTTTCCAAAATTCTTGTTTTTGTTTGAAAATTGTATAATGGGCAACAAATACTGTCAGTTTTCTTTCTTGAGTAAACAGACTCATTACAGTCATTTTGAGAAAACATCTGGCAAATATCCATGTCTCAATAATCGCCGTTTCTCTCATCAGTCAGTTTTTTCAAATAAAATGATATTCCATGGAAAAAGCAGCTGGTTTAGCTCAGAACGCAATCACACAGGTGTATTTCCTCCAGAATGTGCAGTATACAGAACTTCATGTATACTTCTCATTTTGTTACACAGATTATTTAAAAGACATGTAATCACATCTAATGCGATTCTCTAGTCAAACACTGAGAGCTTTTCCCCTACAATCCAGAAAAAGAGAAGAATGCTCACTTTCACCACTTTTATTCAACATACTACTAGAACTTCTAGGGAGAGCAATCAGGCAAGAAAAAGAAATAAGATCCAAATTAGAAGCAAAGAAGTAAAATTATCTGTGATCATCAATGTTACTTGTTGTAAATAAAACCCTAATGAGTCCACAAAAAACTGTTAGAGCTAATAAATGAATTCAGCAAACGTGCAGCATATAAAGCATTAAAAAATGAACTGCATTTCTATAAACTAACAATGAACAATAGAAAAAATAAACTAAGAATTCTATTTATAATTTTATCAAAAAGAATAAAATATTTAGGAATAAATTTAACCAAACAGGTATAAGACTTGTATACTGAAAACCATAACAAGAAATAAAAGATACAAATAAATTGGAATATATCTCATTTTCATGGACTGGAAGATTTAATACTACTAAGATAACCATATTCAAATTAACCTACAAATTAAATGGAATCCCTGTCAAAATGCCAAACCCATCCTAAAATTCAGATAGATTTCCAACTGATCCTAAATAGCCAAAAGAATCTTAAAAAGAAAATTAAAGTTAAAAGACTATTTGCTGATTTCAGTACTTAAGAGAAAACAACAGTAATCAGAATAGTATAGTATAGGCATAAGGACAGATGTACAGACCAACAGGATAGAATAAAGAGCCCACAAACAAACACCTGCATACATAGTCTTCACTGGTTATTATGGAAAGGAAAATTAAACCACAGATACTACTCCATAATCATTAGAATGTCTTTTCTCGAAACAAACCAAAAAACAACAACAACAACAGAAAACACTGTGTACTGAAGAAGATGTGCAGAAACTGGAGTCCTGGCGCACTGCAAGGGGCAACATAAGACGGCGCAGTCAGTGCGGAAACCAGTGCAGCTGTTCCTCACAAAACCAGACACGGAATTACCACAGGATTTTCCAGCTTCACTTCCGGGCACACACTCAGAAGAACTGAAGAAGGCACTCAAACACAGATATTTGTACAATCTTGTTCATACCAGTGTTGCTCACAACAGCCAAAAAGTGGAAGCAACTCTACTGTCATCAACAGATGATTAACTAAAATCTGGTATATAGATACAAGACTATTATTTAGCTCTTAAAAAGGGAAAAACGTCTGACACATGCTACAGCATGGATGAACCTGGAAAATTATGTTAAGTTAAATAAACCACTCCCAAAAGAATAAATTCCATGATTTCACTTAAACGAGCCAACCCAGAGTGGCCAAATTCATACTCACAGAAGTATGGGTGGTTGCCAGGGGTGGGAGAGAATAGGGAATTACTGTTTAATGGGAATGGAGTTTCAGCTTGGGAAAATGAAAAAAGTTCTGGAGGAGGATGGTGATGACAGTTGCAAATCAGTGCGAATTGACTTAACTGTACACTTAAAAAATGGTTAAAATGGTAAATTAACATTATGTATATTTTACTAAAATAAAGAGGGAAAAAAGGTTAAAGTGTTAAATTTTATGTTTCATATGTTTTACCATAATTGAAAAAGCCCACGCACACACACAGACACACACACACACGGGTTAAGATTTAACAAAATCAGTAAGCTGAGCTACTGTGATCAGCAGTCAGGAAAGTGACTTTTTTTAGCTGTGAACATGCAGTTTGAAAAATACAATGATTACTGGTACAGTCTGGTGCCTCCGCCTTGATTAATTATTAGGCACTACCAGTTTTCACCCACCTTTCCTTTTACGCCATCAAAGAACATACCAACACAGCAAAAAGAGCTGTGAGAGAGAGAATATCTTGGTAGTATTTGAAAAATAATTTTTACCTTGTCTCATATGCTTCCTAAAAGGGTTTTGGTGATCCACCAAAGGGGATCTAGCGACCACATTTTCAGAACCACTTCTCTAAGAATGGATAAATATGGGAAGAGCAGAACAATATGACAGACTGAAAAAGCTAGAAATTCTCCCAAGTCTTCCTCAAACAGGTCAGTGTTTGTAACTGGAGTTCATTATTGGCCTTAACACATCAGAAGTTCCTAAAAATCTTATGATGGGCACACAATGTATACAAAATGCAGTTTGTGAAGACAACATAAAGACATACAAAAAGGTGTTAAATCATCTTTTTAAATTTTTTAAATCTTTTTTATTACTTTTTATTTTATTTTGGCCACACTGTGCAGCTTGTGGGATCTTAGTTCCCCAATCAGGGATCAAACTTGGACCTTCAACAATTAAAGTTCAGTCTTAACCACTAGACTGCTGGGGAATTCCCTGTATCTTTTCTGAGTTGAGAGGAAATTCATATAAGTTTAAATTAACAATGTTAAAGTATATATATAACCCAGGGACATTTATCATACAGTTGTGCGGCCATCACCTATATCTAATTCCAAAACACTTTTGTCACTCTCAAAGACAACCTCATACCCATTCAAGTCATTCATTTCCCATTCCTCTTCTCTCCGAGTCTCTGGCAATGCCTTTCTCTCTTTGTGGATTCATCTATTCTGGATATTTCATATAAATTTCACTTCACATGTTTTTGAGGTTCACCCACACTGCACATGAATCAGCATTTCATTCCTTTTCATGGCAGAATACTGTTTCTTGGCATGGATATACCACATGAATCTACTCATGCACTGATGGACAGTCAGGCTGTTTTCACCTTTTGGGTATTGTGAATTGTACCGCTGTGAGTATTCTTGTAAAGTATTCGTCTGAAAACCTGCTTTCAATTCTACTGAATACATACCTAGACGTAAAATTACCTCAAGAGTGCTAGTAAAAGAGGTGGACAGGACTTCCCTGGTGGTCCACTGGTTAAGAATTCACCTTCCAATGCAGGGGCATGGGTTTGATTCCTGGTGGGGGACCTAAAATCCCACACGGCGTGAGGCAACTAAGGCCCACGCACCATAACAAACAGGCCTGTGGGCTCTAGAGCCCTTCCATCGTAACCAGAGAGAAGCCCAGCCCTGCAACAGAAGATTCTGTATGCCACTACTAAGACTCGATGAAGACAAATAAATAAATATTAACAACAACAAAAAAAGTTGAGGAGTTAGGCAGTAGGGTGGGATAGGACACACACAAAAATACTGCTAGAACAGTAATAAAAAAAGTTGCAGGTGGGGCATGTATGAAGAAAGGCGTCAAGACAACCTTTAAGTTCTGAGTTTAGGCAACTAGTAGACAGTAATTCCTTTCACTAAAATACGAAATATAGGAAGAGTAACAGGGAAGCGGGACAAGAGCGGGGAAAAGACGATAAACTGTTGTTTTGTACATGCTTGATGTGCTCAAGAAATACCATTCAGTGGCATTTAGACTGCTAAAAAAGAAAAAAAAATTACTGAATCATCAGCACAGTGATGGCAGGAAACATATTTTAAGGCATCAATTATAAATATATAAAGTGAAATTATTCTTAATCATTAAAAGCTTTCTACATGCTATAGCATATTAACTGTATTTTTAAAAATTCTAAAACAATTGCTGCTGTTGTTCAGTCACCAAGTTAAGTCCAATTCTTTGTGATCCCATGGACTGCAGCACGCCAGGCTCCTTTGTCCTCCATCACGTCCCAGAGTTTGCTCAGATTCATATCCATTAAGACAGTGATGCTATCTAACCATCTCATCCTCTGCTCCATGCTTCTCTTTTTGCCTTCAGTCTTTCCCAGCATCAGGGTCTTTTCCAATGAGTTGGGTCTTCAAAACAGGTGGCCAAAGTATGGGAGCTTCAGCTTCAGTCCTTTCAATGAATATTCAGTGTTGATTTCCTTTAGGATTGACTGGTTTGATCTCCTTGATGTCTGTGGAATTCTCAAGAATTTTCTCCAGCACCACAATTTGAAAGCATCAATTTTTTGGCATTCAGCCTTCTTTATGGTTCAACTCTCACATCTGTACATAAGACTACTGGAAAAACCATAGCTTTGACTATACTAACCTTTATTGGCAAAGTATTATCTCTGCTTTTTAATACACTGTCTAGGTTTCTTATAGCTTTTCTTCCAAGGAGTAAGCGTCTTTTACTTTTGTGGCTGCAGTCACCATCTGCACTGATTTTGGAACTCAAGAAAATAAAATCTGCCACTGTTTCCACTTTTTTCCCATCTATTTGCCATGAAGTGATGGGACTGGATGCCATGATCTTAGTTTTCTGAATGCTGAGCTTTAAACCAGCCTTTTCACTCTCCTCTTTCACTTTCACCAAGAAGCTCTTTAGTTTCTCTTCACTTCTGCCATTAAGGGTGGTGGTATGTGCATATCTGAGGTTACTGATATTTCTCCCCACAATCCTGATTCCAGCTTGTGCTTCATCCACCCTGGCATTTCACATGATGTACTCTGCATATAAATTAAATGAGCAGGGTGACAATAAACAGCCTTGATGTACTCCTTTCTCAATTTTGAACCAGTCCCTTGTTTCACGTCTGGTTCTAATTGTTGCCTCTTGACCTGCATACAGGTTTCTCGGGAGGCAAGTAAGGTGATCTGGCATTTCCATCTCTTTAGGAATTTTCCACAGTTTGTTGTGATCCACACAGTCAAAAGCTTTACTGTAATCAATGAAGCAGAAATAGATGTTTTTCTGGAATTCTCTTGCTTTTTCTATGATCCAAAGGATGTTGGCAATTTGATCTCTGGTTCCCCTGCCTTTTCTAAATTCAGCTTGTACATCTGAAGGTCTTAGTTTACATACTGTTGAAGCCTAGCTGGAAGGACTTTGAGCTTTACCTTGCCAGCATGTGAAATGAGTGCAATTGTATGGTAGCTTGAACATTCTTTGGTATAGCCCTTCTCAGAATCAGAATGAAAACCTGACACTTTCTAGTCCTGTGATCACGGCTGGGCTTTCCAAATTTGCTGGCATACTGAGTGCAACACTTTCACAGCATTATTTTTCAGGATTTGAAATAGCTCAGCTAGAATTCCAACACCTCCACTGGCTTTGTTCTTAGTAACAACAGACTGGTTCCAAATAGGAAAAGGATTATGTCAAGGCTGTATACTGTCACCCTGCTTATTTAACTTATATGCGGAGTACATCGTGAGAAATGCTGGGCCGGGAGAAACATCAATAACCTCAGATATGCAGATGACACCACCCTTATGGCAGAAAGTGAAGAGGAACTAAAAAGCCTCAAGATGAAAGTGAAGAGCAGAGTGAAAAGGTTGGCTTAAAGCTCAACATTCAGAAAACAAAGATCATGGCATCTGGTCCCATCACTTCATGGGAAATAGATGGGGAAACAGTGGAAACAGTGGCTGACTTTATTTTGGGGAGCTCCAAAATCACTGCAGATGGTAAGCAGCCATGAAATTAAAAGATGCTTACTCCTTGGAAGAAAAGTTATGACCAACCTAGAGAGCATATTCAAAAGCAGAGACATTACTTTGCCAACAAAGGTCCTTCCAGTCAAGGCTATGGTTTTTCCAGTAGTCATGTATGGATGTGAGAGTTGGACTGTGAAGAAAGCTGAGCGCCAATGAATTGATGCTTTTTAACTGTGATGTTGGAGAAGACTCTTGAGAGTCCCTTGGACTGCAAGGAGATCCAACCAGTCCATTCTGAAGGAGATCAGCCCTGGGATTTCTTTGGAAGGAATGATGCTAAAGCTGCAACTCCAGTCCTTTGGCCACCTCATGCAAAGAGTTGACTCACTGGAAAAGACCCTGATCCTGGGAGGGATTGGGGGCAGGAGGAGAAGGGGACGACCGAGGATGAGATGGCTGGATGGCATCACCAACTCGATGGACGTAAGTTTGAGTGAACTCTGGGAGTTGGTGATGGACAGGGAGGCCTGGCATGCTGTGATTCATGGGGTCGCGTAGAGTCGGACACGACTGGGCGACTGAACTGAACTGAACTGAATGCTTATAGGGTAGGTAATTGTATCTCAATAGAGCTCTAATTATTTTGGTAATTATATCTCAACAGAGCTGTTACAAAACAAGAAAATGCTCACTTCTGTTTTTGGTTACACTGTGTTGTATGTATCAAGGATATAGCTACTTTGTTCTTCTTAGGGGCCCTGGGGTACATATCTCCAAAAAGAAATTATCTTTCTTTCAGGGAGACAAAGATAAGCAGACAAGCAGGGGAAACCGTCATAACTGCATTTGACATAGCATTTCACCTACTGGTTCTTACATTTTCATCAGTACTTTTCCCTACCAATGTCATTTAACCACTTCAAGAAACTAAAAAATGCGAAGCTTAATACAAAATGTTCAACTAATTTTCCTTAGTTTATTTCTTGACATTCCAAATTTGATCAATCCTTTGTAAAATACTTATTCTGCAGAGATAATGTGAGGATTCAAGATATCACAATAAGATGTCTAAAATAATGCCTGGTTCTCAGTAAATTACTGTCATCATCATTATACTAAAGAAAACAAAGGATCCTAAAGTTGATAAGCAAAACTGCAGAGAACGGGGAGGACATAAAGGTTATGTGTGCCCTACAAAGGCACAATCATGTCACGGAAAGGAAACACTTGGCAGAAAATCCCACATCACACTGAAAAATGCAGCAGCGTGATCACCTCCACAATTACCATCATTTCTATCTTCACCATCAACACCCAACACTTCTCTCCCCTAAAGCATCTATTTACATGCCTTTAATTTTTTCTATTTATGGAATATTTAAACCTATGAAAACATTCCCAAACTCAGCTAACAGAGAATCTTATCATTTTCAATACATGTTTCAAATATATGTACTATGTGCTACACAGATCTGTTTTCATTTCCTCTCTCCCACTATCTTGGCCTATGGGGTCAAGCATGTTTTCAGACTTTCACTACATGGCATAATGGTCTGCACCTTGCTTTCTTAGCTCAACATTTTCCTTGTTTGTTGTTTTTTAATTCAGTCATGTTGTTTCATGTAGATCTAGTTAATTCATGAAAACTGTATTATATTAATATTGTATGAATGTAAAAACACAGTTGTCCATACTCTAATGAGATGTCTACACTGTTTATCTATTTTTATTAACAGGCTACAATAATTTCTTGAGTTTCCAGGATATAGTCATAGAACTAGTAGGTCAAAGGACATATGCCTTCAACTTCATTAGAGGTTACTAAGTTCATCTCCTTTTTCACAACTAGCAGCAGTATAAGAGAGTTCTTGTTTCCTGTCCTCCTCACCAATCCTTGGCACTGTCATACATTTTGCAGGGCCATTCTCCCTCCGTTTGCAGGATCTTAAGTTCCCTGACTAGGGATCAAACTCAGTACTCTCCCCACTTCCCGCAGTGAAAGCTTTGGGGCCTAACCACTGGATCATCAGGGAATTCTCTGTCATACTTTTAAACTTTGCAAACCAAACGGTCTAATGCAGTACTTCATTGATTTATGTCTTCTTGATTAGTAAGATGAGTATCGTTTACTGGTCTTTCACGATTCTGCTTATGTGAAATGCCTTTAACAGTAATGGCCACTTTTCTACTGATCTGTGGTAGTTCTTAAGAATAGTCTGGGTAACAATCCTTTTGCTCTTTCTCCCTCCCCTCCAACATAAACAATATAAAACTGTTGCTGATTTTCATATCTAATAAGGTAGATAAGCAAAGATAATTCCTGCCTTCTCAAAGTTCATAGCTATTTTCCAGACATTTATGTCTGTGTTTCTCAAACCTTTTTGGCCACTCACAAGTGAATTTCTCCATGAGGGCCAATAAACACACACTTAACATATGAAGTGAAAAACAGGACTCTACATCAGTTTTTTCTAAGTAATTAACAACAAGCAAATACACAAGAAAATCACAGCTTGTCTCCTTTCTATATAAATAATTTGGATAGGGTATTAATACAACATATGGCTTTCGTATGGATCAGTACACAAGCATTTATTTGATTAATAACTGTTAGCTAAAATGCTTAATTCATAATATCAGGTACATCCGGATGCCTGAAACAATAATTAAAGAGTCTACTCTCTTTATCCAATAAATTAAGGTATAAATCCAGACTAAGCAGATCAAATATTTTAATTTTCAGTCGCACCATCATACAGTCGGTTCTCCTGGAAAAATTTGCTCTGCAGTAATGAAATGATTCTTCTAGATATTTTAGTGACAGCAGATTTCAGCTGGAAAAAAGTTAACTTCACTTACAGAAGCACTATCGAATGCTTTGTAAAATAAAGACACTACCCTAAAGACGTGTAATAATAGACCAAGAAAGTACCTTAGATCACTTAACTAATACATTTTCAGGTGAGCCACGTGCAATCCAGAAATTAAGAAATCTCCCTAATCCAGGTCCTCCTAGAATCTACAGTCCTCTAAAATCCACAAATTCAGGATTCTTTCCATTACATCATGCATCTTATTTTAGACTCCCCCAGTCTAAAAACTGATTCCTGTCTTGATTTTACAAGATAGTTTTGTGTTATAGAAATAAAATCATCTCCCAACCCCATAACAATCTTTTACTTTCCATACTTCCCAATTTTGCCCTTCCCCCTATCCTCCATTAGACTGTACACAATGAAAAAAAAAAAAAACCTGACTGCTAAATTTCTGAGTGTAATTAGTAGTGGAGTCCTGAGCCCCTGGCTACTGTTTCCACGTTAAACATAGCACTAATCCTTTATATCTTATCCAACAACACCTACTAAACATCGCTTCGCAGGAAGCGCGGTGCACGCCGCTCCTCCTCGCCGGCAGCCCACCGACGCCAGGGAGCCCGGGGCGCCGGGTAGGGGCGGTGCAGGGCACCCGGGGGCTGGGGTCGCTGGGGGAGTGGGGATCCCAAGGAGCGCGGGGAGGGGGGTCCCGGAGGCGCCAGGGAAAAGGCCGGGGGGCGAGGAGCGGCCGACTCACCTTTCCGCAGCTCCCGCTCCCACACGGTGACGATGGGTCGCGAGTGCTTGCGATGGTGGATGAGCCACAGGGACAAGGTCTGCACGCTCTGCTGCGAGTTGCTCAACTCCGACAGCTTCTTCTCCAGCGCCGCCTCGGAGAAAGCGGACATCCCTCCGGCACCGCGTTTGCGCCGTCCCACGCGGTGGGGCTGAGCGGAGGAGACTTTCGCCGCCCCCGCCGCGGCCTCGCCCCCTCACCCCACCCTTCCCCACGCCCTCACCACCACTGCCGCCACATCCAACACCGGCCGCAAACCAGCAAGATGGCGTCCAGCCGGCAGTGACGTCACGGCTGGCCGATGCCCCGCCCCCCGACCAGGCGCGGCCGAGAGGCGGGAACTCCTAGCGGAAGAGGCGGGACCGAGGCTAGTGCTGAAGAGGCGGGACCGAGGCTAGTGCTGAAGAGGCGGGGCGGGTCTGGGCGGGAGGCGGGGCGGGCCTGGGCGGGAGGCGGGGCGGGCCTGGGCGGGAGGCGGGGCGGGCCTGGGCGGGAGGCGGGGCGGGCCTGGGCGGGAGGCGGGGCGGGCCTGGGCGGGAGGCGGGGCGGGCCTGGGCGGGAGGCGGGGCGGGTCTGGGCGGGAGGCGGGGCGGGGTTGGCCAAGCTCCTAGGAGAAGGTCTGTTTCCCAAGCGGTAGTTAAAATCTACATAGGTATTTAAATTTAGTACAGCCACTTTGGAAGATAATATGGCGTGATATAGTCCATTTTATTATACACCTTTCTTGTGACCCTGCGATTTCCCTAACTGCTAACAATGCTAGGAAAACACTAGCACGTTTGCCAGGCCTAGAACCTTTCTTCTGGGGGAAACTATGTCTCCAAAGGGGTAATTAAAAATCCCTTGAACACCAGGCGTTGTGTGGTCCAGCTGCATAACAGAGAGGGGTTGGGACTTTAAGTAAATGGCTAAATTATTTGTGATAGTTCATATTACAGAATACATGCAGTAGTTTAAAAGATTTATAAATCCAGTGGTGGGTTGTGTTTTTTTTAAGTTGCAAAAAAAAGATACAGAATAATGTTTCTTTTATAAAAATGTATATTTTATAAGAATTCATAAGTATATAAAGGCATGGCAAAAAGGTCTAGAAAAATACACATTGCATTAATAGTGGTGTAAAGACAGGATAAGAATTGGCGCCCCTTAAGCTCTGAATTTTTTCATCTTTCACAAGAACATATTCATGTATTACAGAATTTAAAACTAATTTCAGAATTCTCATAATTCAGCACATTTTGACATAGCATTTGTCTGAATTATGATACATCACAAAAGAAACAGAAGAGGAGATACTATCATATTCTAAATATGAATGCAAAAAAAAAGGTACATAAGAAACCACAGGAATGCCTAAGCCATGTTTTGAGACGCACTGCTTAAGAACTTTCCACCAAGTAGGCATCAAATAGACCTATTTATTTGAAGCAGGGGCTGCAAAACATTGTAGATGTGTGTTAGTCACTCAGTCGTGTCCAGTTCTTTGCCACCTCATGGACTTAGCCTGCCAGTCTTCTCTGTCCATGGAATTCTGCAGGCAAGAATACTGGAGTTAATAGCCATTCCCCTCCAAGGGATCTTCTCGACCCAGGGATCAAACCCAGGTCTCTTGCATTGAAGGCTGATTCTTTACTGTCTGAGCCACCATGGAAGCCCAAAGATGTACTAAATGCGATTAATGTATGTTTTCAAATGGTTAATTTTATGTTATGTGCATTTTATTTCAGTAAAAAAAAAAAAGAAACCTAATAGCAATGACTACATTTATTTCACATTCTCCACATTGTAATGGACCCAAACGGTTATGAGGGCTCTTATGTTTGCCAAACTTAGGATAAAAGAAAATTTACAAGCTAAAAAAAGTTCAGTTTTAAGTTAAATTTTGTGTAAGTTTTTTTTTTTTACTTAAGAATTTTTTATTTTTAATTGAAGTGTAGTTGATTTACAATATTATATTAGCTTCAGGTGTACAAATAGTGACTCAGCATTTTTGTAGATTATACTCTATTTTAAGTTATTAGAAGATGATAGCTATAATTCCTTGTGCTCTGTATATGTAAATCATTAATAAACTTATGTTCAATGGTGTATTTCTCCAGTTAAAAGAAGCATACTGATGTTCGTATACAAAGACATACAGTAACAGGGTACAAAAGATTTCACTTACAAGTTTCCAGATTTGAATGTTCTTGTCAAATGGTAATATGTCTAATACATTTTATGAACTGAAAGAGTAGAGAGATTTTTTCAGTGCTCTCAGGTTATCATAAATTAATCCTTTATACAATATATTACTCCCCTCTATTCTGATAATAGTACTAAATATAATAAATGAGGGAAAGCTGTTCAATCTTATCACCAAAAGGTATGCATGGCTACTGTCTTCACCAGTCACCTAGCCAGCTTCTATATACTTTTAGACCAGGAGCTTTTAGGTTATGAAGACGATCAGAGAAAATTTCAATAAGAAGGACCTAAGCAAGTGCTGGTATCAAGTTACACGACAGTAAAATTCCAAGGTATTGATCCCTGGGTTCAAGTCTCTCAATTAGAGGGACACAAGCCATTATCAATTCATTGTTCCAGTTGTCTCGTGAAACATATTAAACCGTCCCCAAAGAGTGACTTTTCAAACAATAACAATCATTTTATTTTGGCTCAAAAACTTGAGGAATGACCAAGGTCAGTTAGCATTTATGCGGTCACAGTCAGATTATGGCTAGAATCACCTCAAAGGATTCCTTGCTCATGTTTGATGCCTGGGCTGGAGAGACTGAAACCACTGGGAGGTGAAAGAGCTAGAGCCCTCAGATCCATCTCTTCTCCTCCCTTCTCTCTCTTTTCTTATCTTCTCATCTCCTCCTCTTCTTCCTCTTCCTCTTCTTCACCTCTCTCCCTTTCCCCACTTCCCTCCCTCCCTCCCTTCTTCATCTTCACATGATCTCTTCACATGGCAACTCCAGGATACACAGATCTCTTAGACAACTGCAGAAGTCTCTAGAGTGAGTGTCCCAGGGGCACCTGGAGGTCACACAAAATTGCTTCTATCTTTTCTATTAGACAACACAGTCAAAGCCCACTCCATTCATGGACATAGACTCTACTTCTTTAAAAAAAATTTTTGACTGCATCACATGGCATGTGAGATCTTAGTTCGCTGACCAAGGATCAAACCTGTACCCTCTGTGCTGGAAGCACAATGGAGACCTCCTCTTGATGGAGGGAGCACCAACAACCCACAGACATGCTTCCAAGCATCCTATTGGATGCTTCCCACTTTTTGTCTTCAGTTAGTCCTGGGTATAATACCTAACGCCTAATGTGATTTTCTTGTCTTTTAGCTAAAACATGTAATAAAACTAACTGTTGGGTTTGCATCCACTTTCCTTTGAGTGCCACCCAGTCCCCTCTAGTATCTTTTCCACCATCAGTTGATTTCTGGTTAACTAAATTCAATTTGTTGTTATTTAGTCGCTAAGTTGTATCCAATTCTTTGTGACCCCATGGATTGTAACCCACCAGGCTCTTCTGTCCATGGAATTTCCCAAGCAAGAATACTGGAGTGGGCTGCCATGTCCTTCTCCAGGGAATCTTCCTGACCCAGGGATAGGACCCATGTCTCCTGCATTGGTAGGCAGATTCTTTACCACTAAGCCACCAGGGAAGCCTAAATTCAATTAATAACAATTTTTTTTTTTTTTTTTTGCCTTACCATGTGGCCTGGGGGAACTTAGTTCCCCAACCAGGGATTGAACCTGTGCTCCCAGCAGTGGAAGCATGGAGTTCCCACCACTGGACCATTAGGGGATTCCCTACTAACAACTTTTTATATGGCTTACACCACAATAGACAAGACATTCACAAGTCTAACATCCCTGTCATTTCACACCCGGGAAAGGATGGTTCTGTCTCCATCAAAATGGAGGAAGGGGGATGCTATATGTTGCGGTAGAGAAGTAATGGGAAAGGTAAGTGAATGCCACCCAAGTCTTCGAAACTCTTTCAACATTTCATAAACTTGAGCAGGCAATGATCAAAATAGAGTTGTTCTGGATATAATATTGACCTCTCAATGTAGAATATATATTGTCGTAAAAGAAAAATGTACTTACATTTCTATAGGTTTCTCCAGAATCTTTAATAATACCAAAATGTTTAAGAAAACAAGAAATGAGGAAGTCAGGTACTTTGGCCTGTACATGTTTTCCCCACACACATAAATACTGCCATAAAGCCATTGTTACATCTGATCCAACAGCTCATCTGCTAAAAAAGGAATATGAAGCTCTGACTTTAGTTCAAGAGCAGATAATGTTCTCTAAACAACCTTCTGATGAATGGAATCTTGACAGTAGATCTGAATTTCAGAGTGAAATATCCTGCAGGCTGACTTCATCTGCCCTGGATTAAAATAGGGAACTGAGAAAGTAAAAAGATAATCTGAAAGCTGATAGCTAGTGTTATCCTAAAACAATAAAAACAACCAGTTATTTTTACCAGCACAATGAGTGTATTTGGGAAGAGCTTGAGTGTGTTAAATCACTACAGTCATGTGTGACTCCTTGTGACCCTGTGGGGGATCTTCAAGACATACAACTGTGGTATGCCACAAGTAAGCCTAGTAAAACAAGACTGAAAACTCTTACAGAGAAGGGAAAGGTGGGAGGAGCTGTTAGAACCAGAAGGTCCCCTGAAGGAAACGGGAGTTTGAAATATAGTGGCTTTCTCATTGGCTGGGCTGTTGCCAGGCAAAGACAAAAAAATTTCCCCTC
Organism: Ovis aries; assembly: GCF_016772045.2. Classification (NCBI taxonomy): domain Eukaryota; kingdom Metazoa; phylum Chordata; class Mammalia; order Artiodactyla; family Bovidae; genus Ovis; species Ovis aries. The sequence continues at coordinate 21,414,302 of NC_056076.1, read as the reverse complement.
CTTCTGGTGGTAGCAGCGTGGCTTCTGCTGGAGAGACAGGGTTTCTCTTCCTTTGAGGATCCAGTGATAGGTGTGTGAGAGCTCCCCCTTCTGGCCTCCCAACTCCATTTTAGCGTTGTTCAGTCACTGTCGTGTCCGACTCTGGGACCCCATGGGATGCAGCATGCCAGGCTTCCCTGCTCTTCACCATCTCCGGGAGCTTGCTCAAACTCATGTCCATTGAGTTGGTGATGCCATCCAACAATCGTCCTCTGTCGTCCCCTTCTCCTCCTGCCCTCAATCTTTCCACTTTAGTGAGGTTTACCTTTATTAATTTTCACTCTAGGCTGTAATGTCCTGGAGTAGGAAATGGCAACCCACTCTAGTAGTCTTGCCTGGAAAATTCCATGGACAGAGGACCCTGGCAGCTGAGGTCCACAGGGTCACAAAGAGTCGGACACGACTGAGTGACTGAGCACACAGGCTGTAATGTTCCTAACAAAACATCAAGTTAGGCCTTACAGGATATAAACAATAACCAGACAAGGTCATTCTGAGACTGTAGTGAAACAAGTCCCCACTGAAGCCATGAAAATGGCTAAGATCTTCCTCTTATACCTACAAGAATGATTAGAGCTTCTTTACCAATGACAGCTCTTGCCCAATCTGAATCCTTTGGCAATCCAGATAAAAATTATCAAAGATCTACCAAATTGTCCCTGTGTCCTGACAGCACCCAATCTAGGACAGGTTCCTGCTTTCCCTAAAGACTCCTTAGAATCCGCCAGCATAAGCTCAGATCTTGTAATAAACTCTTCCTCATACCTTCTTAATGATATATCCCTCCCCCACACATCCCTATACATTTCCTGGGGTGGGCTCTTCCTTGCTGCAGCAAGCTAAATGAACCTAATTTTAACTTTAAATGGTTCTTGTGGTCTTCAGCTAGTGAGTTTTAATATAGGATATACATCAAAATTTTAATAGTGGTTAGCGATATGAGTAAGAAAATGGTAATCTCTTCTTTCCAATGTTTAGATTTCAGTATGGTTTGACTTTTTGACCACAAGCATGTATTATTTGTATAATGAGAAAAAATAATAAATAAACAGATTTTGATTGGGGTAGGGGAGGGAACTCCAATGTGTCTCCCTTGTCTATAAGAAAAAGGTCGTAGTCTTAGCATGGCATACAAGGCTCTTATTAACTCAGTTCTACCATTCTCAGCAGCCCCATCAGCCACAGCTCCCCTCTCTGTGCTCTTGAGCCCTCAAGCAGTGATAAAACTTTGCGAATTATTTCCCAAATCCTGTACAATTCCATTTTCCACTGCTCTATTCATCTATCATGCAAACAATATCCTTCCTGCAAACACCTGGCCTTTCCCCAAATAAAGAAGCTCCTTTCAAAACTGGTTTGAATTGGGACTTCCCTGGTAGTCCAGTGGCTAAGACTCTGCGCTCCCAGAGCAGGGGACCTGAGATTGATCCCTGTTCAGGGAACTAGATCCCACATGCCTCAACTAAGAGTGCACAGGCTGCAACAAAACAAAACAAAACAAAACAAAACCTCCCACATGCCACAACTAAAGATGCCACGAAGGAAGATGCTACATAACTGAGACCTGGTGCAGCCAAATAAATAACAAACATAAAAAAATAAACAAAATAAAATTGGCTTGACTCAATAGACCAGTGGACAAATAAAATGTAGTCTATGCATACAATGTGATAATATTCAACCATAAAAAGGAGTGAAATTCTGATACATGTTACAACAGAAGTGAACTTTGAAAATGTGCTGAATGAAATAAGTCCATTCCAGAGGACAAATATTGCATGATTCCAATTATATGAAGTACCTGTGCATGCACGCTAAGTTGCTTCAGTCTGACTCTTTGCAACCCTATGGACTGTAGCCCGCCAGGCTCCTCTGTTGATGTAATTTTCCAGGGAAGAATACTGGAGTGGGTTGCAATGCCCTCCTCCAGGGGATCTTCCCAACCAAGGGATCAAACCAGCATCTCCTGCAGGTCCCGCATGAAAGTGAAGATGCTCATTCGTGTCCGACTCTTTGCAACCCTGTGGAGCCCGCTGGGCTCCCCTGTCCATGGAATTTTCCAGGCAAGAATACTGGCATGGGTTGCCAGTTTCTCCTCCAGGGGATCTTCCTGACCCAGGGATCAAACTCAGGTCTCCCGCATTGCAGGCAGACTCTTTACCATCTGAGCCACCAGGGAATCCCATCGTTCCTGCATAACAGGGAGATTCTTTACCCCTGAGCCACAGGGGAAGCCCCGTAACTAGAACAGGCAAATCCATAGAGACATAAAATAGGATAGAGCTTACTGCAGTTGGGGGAGGAGGGAATGCAATGCACTGCAGATGTTTGCTTCCTTGTCTGTCTCCACTTCTAGAATGTGAATCCTCAAAGGACCTAGAATATCTTGGAGCCACTGTCTGATTCTTCTTGGGAACTCCACAGGAAGGATACTGGAAGGCCAAGCAAGCTTTGGAGATCTTAACAGAGCTTCATACAAATTGAAGGCAATTAGTCCAGGCTTCTAATCAGTGCCTTAGTTATGTCTATAATATCCTAACCCATTATATCTCCAGCCTCCATTCAGAAGTCAAGTCACTGGAATTCTTTCTACTGAGGGCCTCATTTTTTTTTAAGCTTTTATGGTGAGTGGAAACTTGCTCACTCTGTGACTTACCCATTGTCCCAACTTCACCCTCTGAATTCTTATTAAATGAGCCTATTTTACTTTCAAGTGACAGCCCTTCAGGTATATGAAGACCATCATTGTAGTCACTCATTAAATCATTTTTTTTTATGATGTTAACCCCTGTGAAAACAGCCTGTTACCTCATCCTCAACCAATCAGAGAATTGTGCACAAACTGCTCATGCACCCTGCAACTCTCTCTGTCAGCTTGCCTTTTTTTTAAATTAATTAATTTATTTTTTTAATTTTAAAATCTTTAATTCTTACATGCGTTCCCAAACATGAACCCCCCACCCACCTCCCTCCCCATAACATCTCTCTGGGTCATCCCCATGCGCCAGCCCCAAGCATGCTGTATCCTGCGTCAGACATAGACTGGCGATTCGATTATTACATGATAGTATACATGTTAGAATGCCATTCTCCCAAACCATCCCACCCTCTCCCTCTCCCTCTGAGTCCAAAAGTCCGTTATACACATCTGTGTCTTTTTTCCTGTCTTGCATACAGGGTCGTCATTGCCATCTTTCTAAATTCCATATATATGTGTTAGTATACTGTATTGGTGTTTTTCTTTCTGGCTTACTTCACTCTGTATAATCGGCTCCAGTTTCATCCATCTCATCAGAACTGATTCAAATGAATTCTTTTTAACAGCTGAGTAATACTCCATTGTGTATATGTACCACAGCTTTCTTATCCATTCATCTGCTGATGGACATCTAGGTTGTTTCCATGTCCTGGCTATTATAAACAGTGCTGCGATGAACATTGGGGTACATGTGTCTCTTTCAATTCTGGTTTCCTCGGTGTGTATGCCCAGAAGTGGGATTGCTGGGTCATAAGGTAGTTCTATTTGCGATTTTTTAAGGAATCTCCACACTGTTCTCCATAGTGGCTGTACTAGTTTGCATTCCCACCAACAGTGTAGGAGGGTTCCCTTTTCTCCACACCCTCTCCAGCATTTATTGCTTGCAGATTTTTGGAATCGCAGCCATTCTGACTGGTGTGAAGTGGTACCTCATTGTGGTTTTGATTTGCATTTCTCTAATAATGAGTGATGTTGAGCATCTTTTCATGTGTTTGTTAGCCATCCATATGTCTTCTTTGGAGAAATGTCTATTTAATTCTTTGGCCTATTTTTTGATTGGGTCGTTTATTTTTCTGGACTTGAGCTGCATAAGTTGCTTGTATATTTTTGAGATTAGTTGCTTGTCAGTTGCTTCATTTGCTATTGTTTTCTCCCATTCAGAAGGCTGTCTTTTCACCTTGCTTATATTTTCCTTTGTTGTGCAGAAGCTTTTAATTTTCATTAGATCCCATTTGTTTGTTTTTGCTTTTATTTCCAGAATTCTGGGAGGTGGATCATAGAGGATCCTGCTGTGATTTATGTCTGAGAGTGTTTTGCCTATGTTCTCCTCTAGGAGTTTTATAGTTTCTGGTCTTACATTTAGATCTTTAATCCATTTTGAGTTTATTTTTGTGTGCGGTGTTAGAAAGTGATCTAGTTTCATTCTTTTACAAGTGGTTAACCAGTTTTCCCAGCACCACTTGTTAAAGAGATTGTCTTTACTCCATTGTATATTCTTGCCTCCTTTGTCAGAGATAAGGTGTCCATATGTGTGTGGATTTATCTCTGGGCTTTCTATTTTGTTCCATTGATCTATATGTCTGTCTTTGTGCCAGTACCATACTGTTTTGATGACTGTGGCTTTGTAGTAGAGCCTGAAGTCAGGCAAGTTGATTCCCCCTGTTCCATTCTTCTTTCTCAAGATTGCTTTGGCAATTTGAGGTTTTTTGTATTTCCATACAAATCTTGAAATTATTTGTTCTAGTTCTGTGAAAAATATGGCTGGTAGCTTGATAGGGATTGCATTGAATTTGTAGATTTCTTTGGGTAGTATACTCATTTTCACTATATTGATTCTTCTGATCCATGAACATGGTATATTTCTCAATCTATTAGTGTCCTCTTTGATTTCTTTCATCAGTGTTTTATAGTTTTCTATATATAGGTCTTTAGTTTCTTTAGGTAGATATATTCCTAAGTATTTTATTCTTTTCGTTGCAATGGTGAATGGAATTGTTTCCTTAATTTCTTTTCTACTTTCTCATTATTATTGTATAGGAATGCAAGGGATTACCGTGTGTTGATTTTATATCCTGCAACTTTACTATATTCATTGATTAGCTCTAGTAATTTTCTGGTGGAGTCTTTAGGGTTTTCTATGTAGAGGATCATGTCATCTGCAAACAGTGAAAGTTTTACTTCTTCTTTTCCAATTTGAATTCCTTTTATTTCTTTTTCTGCTCTGATTGCTGTGGCCAAAACTTCCAGAACTATGTTGAATAGTAGTGGTGAAAGTGGGCACCCTTGTCTTGTTCCTGACTTTAGGGGAAATGCTTTCAATTTTTCACCATTGAGGAGAATGTTTGCTGTGGGTTTGTCATATATAGCTTTTATTATGTTGAGGTATGTTCCTTCTATTCCTGCTTTCTGGAGAGTTTTTATCATAAATGGATGTTGAATTTTGTCAAAGGCCTTCTCTGCATCTATTGAGATAATCATATGGTTCTTATTTTTCAATTTGTTAATGTGGTGAATTACATTGATTGATTTGCGGATATTGAAGAATCCTTGCATCCCTGGGATAAAGCCCACTTGGTCATGGTGTATGATCTTTTTAATGTGTTGTTGGATTCTGACTGCTAGAATTTGTTAAGGATTTTTGCATCTATGTTCATCAGTGATATTGGCCTGTATTTTCTTTTTTTGTGACATCTTTGTCAGGTTTTGGTATTAAGGTGATGGTGGCCTCATAGAATGAGTTTGGAAGTTTACCTTCCTCTGCAGTTTTCTGGAAGAGTTTGAGTAGGATAGGTGTTAGCTCTCCTCTAAATTTTTTGTAGAATTCAGCTGTGAAGCCGTCTGGACCTGGGCTTTTGTTTGCTGGAAGATTTCTGATTACAGTTTCAATTTCCATCCTTGTGATGGGTCTGTTAAGATTTTCTATTTCTTCCTGGTTCAGTTTTGGAAAATTGTACTTTTCTAAGAATTTGTCCATTTCTTCCACGTTGTCCATTTTATTGGCATACAATTGCTGACAGTAGTCTCTTATGATCCTTTGTATTTCTGTGTTGTCTGTTGTGACCTCTCCATTTTCATTTCTAATTTTATTGATTTGATTTTTCTCTCTTTGCTTCTTGATGAGTCTGGCTAATGGTTTGTCAATTTTATTTATCCTTTCAAAGAACCAGCTTTTAGCTTTGTTTATTTTTGCTATGGTCTCTTTTGTTTCTTTTGCATTTATTTCTGCCCTAATTTTTAAGATTTCTTTCCTTCTACTAACTCTGGGGTTCTCCAATTCTTCCTTTTCTAGTTGCTTTAGTTGTAGAGTTAGGTCATTTATTTGACTTTTTTCTTGTTTCTTGAGGTATGCCTGTATTGCTATGAACTTTCCTCTTAGCACTGCTTTTATAGTGTCCCACAGGTTTTGGGTTGTTGTGTTTTCATTTTCATTAGTTTCTATGCATATTTTGATTTCTTTTTTGATTTCTTCTGTGATTTGTTGGTTATTCAGAAGTGTGTTGTTCAACCGCCATATGTTGGAATTTTTAATAGTTTTTCTCCTGTAATTGAGATCTAATCTTAATGCATTATGGTCAGAAAAGATGCTTGGAATGATTTCGATTTTTTGAATTTATCAAGTTTAGATTTATGGCCCAGGATGTGATCTATCCTGGAGAAGGTTCCATGAGCACTTGAAAAAAGGGTGAAATTCATTGTTTTGGGGTGAAATGTCCTATAGATATCAATTAGGTCTAACTGATCTAATGTGTCATTTAAAGTTTGTGTTTCTTTGTTAATTTTCTGTTTAGTTGATCTGTCCATAGGTGTGAGTGGGGTATTAAAGTCTCCCACTATTATTGTGTTATTGTTGATTTCCCCTTTCATACTTGTTAGCATTTGTCTTACATATTGCGGTGCTCCTATATTGGGTGCATATATATTTATAATTGTTATATCTTCTTCTTGGACTGATCCTTTGATCATTATGTAGTGGCCTTCTTTGTCTCTTTTCACAGCCTTTGTTTTAAAGTCTATTTTATCGGATATGAGTATTGCCACTCCTGCTTTCTTTTGGTCTCTATTTGCGTGGTATATCTTTTTCCAGCCCTTCACTTCCAGTCTGTATGTGTCCCTTGTTTTGAGGTGGGTCTCTTGTAAGCAGCATATAGAGGGGTCTTGTTTTTGTATCCATTCGGCCAGTCTTTGCCTTTTGGTTGGGGCGTTCAACCCATTTACATTTAAGGTAATTATTGATAAGTATGATCCCATTACCATTTACTTTATTGTTTTGGGTTCAGGTTTATATACCCTTCTCGTGTTTCCTGTCTAGAGAATATCCTTTAGAATTTGTTGGAGAGCTGGTTTGGTGGTGCTGAATTCTCTCAGCTTTTGCTTGTCTGTAAAGCTTTTGATTTCTCCTTCGTTTTTGAATGTGATCCTTGCTGGGTACAGTAATCTGGGCTGTAGGTTATTTTCTTTCATCACTTTAAGTATGTCTTGCCATTCCCTCCTGGCCTGAAGAGTTTCTATTGAAAGATCAGCTGTTATCCTTATGGGAATCCCCTTGTGTGTTATTTGTTGTTTTTCCCTTGCTGCTTTTAATATTTGTTCTTTGTGTTTGATATTTGTTAATTTGATTAATATGTGTCTTGGGGTGTTTCGCCTTGGGTTTACTATATTTGGAACTCTCTGTGTTTCTTGGACTTGGGTGATTATTTCCTTCCCCATTTTAGGGAAGTTTTCAACTATTATCTCCTCAAGGATTTTCTCATGATCTTTCTTTCTGTCTTCTTCTGGAACTCCTATAATTCGAATGTTGGAGTGTTTCATATTGTCCTGGAGGTCTCTGAGATTGTCCTCATTTCTTTTAATTCGTTTTTCTTGTTTCCTCTCTGATTCATTTATTTCTACCATTCTATCTTCTATTTCACTAATCCTATCTTCTGCCTCCATTATTCTACTATTTGTTGCCTCCAGAGTGTTTCTGATCTCATTTTTTGTGTTATTCATTATATTTTGACTCTTTTTTATTTCTTCTAGGTCCTTGTTAAACCTTTCTTGCATCTTCTCAATCCTTGTCTCTAGGCTATTTATCTGTGATTCCATTTTGATTTCAAGATTTTGGATCATTTTCACTATCAATATTCGGAATTCCTTCTCAGGTAGATTCCCTACTTCTTCCTCTTGTTTGGTTTGGTGGGCAACTCTCCTGTTCCTTTACCTGCCGAGTATTTCTCTGTCTCTTCATCTTGGTTATATTGCTGCGTTTGGGGTGGCCTTTCTATATTCTGGGAATTTGTGGAGTTCTCTTTATTATGGAGCTTCCTCACTGTGGGTGGGGTTCTATCAGTGGCTTGCCAAGGTTTCCTGGTTAGGGAGGCTTGTGTTGGAGTTCTGGTGGGTGGAGCTGGGTTTCTTCTCTCTGGAGTGCAGTGGAGTGACCAGTAATGGGTTATGAGACATCAAAGGTTTTGGGATAATTTTGAGCTGCCTGTATATTGAGGCTCAGGGGAGTGTTCCTGTGTTGCTGGAGAATTTGCGTGGCATGTCTTGTTTTGGAACTTGTTGGCCCTTGGGTGGAGCTTGGTTTCAGTGTAGGTATGAAGGCATTTGATGAGCTCCTATTGCTTAATGTTCCCTGAATTCAAGAGTTCTCTAATGTTTTCAGGCTTTGGATTTAAGCCTCCTGCTTCTGGTTTTCAGTTTTATTTTTACAGTAGCCTCTAGACTTCTCCATCTATACAGCACCGATGATAAAACATCTAGGTTAAAGATGAAAAGTTTCTCCACATTGAGGGACACTCAGAGAGGTTCACTGAGTTACAAGGAGAAGAGAAGATGGAGGGGGTAGTTAGAGGTAACTGGAATGAGATGCGGTGAGATCAAGAGAGGAGAGAGCAAGCTAGCCAGTAGTCACTTCCTTATGTGCGCTCTATAGCCTGGACTGCTCAGAGGTATTTACGGAGTTATACGGGGAAGAGGAGAGGGAGGAAGTAGACAGAGGTGGCCAGGAGGATAAGAGAGAGGAATGAGAAGGAGAGAGACAAATCCTGCCAGTAACCAGTTCCTTAGGTGTTCTCCACCGTCTGGAACACACAGAGATTCACAGAGTTGGATAGAGAAGAGATGGGGGAGAAAAGAGACAGAGGCCACCTGGTGGAGAGAAAGGAGAGTCCAAAGGAGGAGAGAGTGGTCAAGCCAGTAATCTCGCTCTCAGGTAAACTTGGGTAGTGAAGTTTGGGTTTTTAAATGTACAAAATTGACAACATAAACCTAAGAGCAAAGATTAAAAATCTAGAGTAGAGGTTGGATTTTCAAAAATACAATATTAAAGAAAAGAAGCAGAATGAAAAAGGAAGAAAGAAAAAAAAAGAGAGAGAAAAAAAAAACAAGAATTATAAAAAAAAAAAAAACCCACCAACAACCATCCAAAGACTATATATGGTGTTTGCCTTAAAAAAAAAAAAAAGTCTTTTTTTTAAATAGTAATAGTAGGTTATAGAAATAAAAATTAGAGGAGAAATAGAAGACTTAACAATTTAAAAAAGTTAGAAAAAAAAAAGGAATGATTTTAAAAATAGTAAAAATATATCTAGCCCTTCTCTGATGTTGTGGGCCATGTGGGATCACTTCCAAGGTGGTTCCCTCTGTTTAACTTCTTCTGTTTGCTGGTTTTTTAGGCTCACTAGTTCAGTCGCGTTGTAGGGAGGGGGGATGCTGCAAACAAATAGCACTGTCATGTGCACACAGTGTCTCAGCCCCGCTTGACCTGTCCCTTCTCGCAGCGCACAAACTGCTACGGCTCTACGATGCTCAGCTGGGAACCGTCTGGGGCCGGCCCTAGGCTGCGTGCACTTCCCCGGTCCAAGCCGCTCAGGTTCGGCGCTCAGGCAGCCCTCAGAGGCACAAATGCAGCTGGAACTGCGCTTTGTGCCCTTCCCAGGTCCGAGTAGCTCAGGAGTTTGGCAAGCGCGATCGCCGCGACTTGTCACCTTTTCTGCCGCTGCTGCTCAGCTTTCTGGGTGGACCGCTGGCGCCCCCCATGAGGCAGAGGGTGACTGTCCAGCACCCCCAGAAGTCTTAGCAAAGAAGCCTGCTTGCAGTTAGGTAAGTAAAGTCTCTCCGGGTCTGCAATTGCCCCTTTCCAGTCCTTACAGCTCTGGCTGCCTGTCTCCGGCGGGGGATGGTCTGCAGCCGGCTTATTCCGTTCCGTCCTTTGTTCTGTGCTCTGTCCTGGCGGTGTCTTATGTTCGAGATTTTCGCCTGGTAGCTATTCCACAGTCTGGTTTGCTAGCCCAAGTTAGATCGTTCTGGTTGCGCGTGGGGCGTTCCTGCCCGATTCTTACAAAGCGCTGTGGCGGCACCTCCCGCGCTTCCCTGCCCTGCCCCCACTAGCTTCTGGCGTATGCAGGCGTCTGTGCTGCTTTTCCGCTGGGGGAGTTACTGTTGGGCTTGTAATCTGTTTTTGAAGACAATGGTCTGCTTTTCTGGTTGCCTGATGTCCTCTGCCAGCCTACAGAAGTTGTTTTGTGGAGTTTGCTCAGCGTTGAAATGTTCTTTTAAGGAATTTGTGAGGGAGAAAGTGGTCTTCCCGTCCTATTCCTCCGCCATCTAAATCATTTTTTAAAATGTATGCTTGAATAAGAAAAAAGCAACCACTAACCTTGGGAACTAGTCTGGTCCTCTCAGCTAGGTCTAGGTGGCATCAGTCATTGGCCTGGCACTCACTGATAGGCAAGGTATTTTCCTTGATGGACATAAACAATTTCACAGAGCTCCTACATCAATCTAGACCACTCTGTGATCTTGGCAGCATGAGGTAAAACAAAACAAAAACCAGATCACTTCATTAATCTTATCTAAGCAGTTATAAAAAAAAATAGGGTTACTGTATAAACCACAAAAAAACTGAACCTCCCCCCTCTCCCTGTTAATATAACTGCTGTTGCTTTACCAGTTACAGTATTAGGCTTGCACTCTGCCCTCTAGCCTGAAAAAACTCATTAAGATACCCAACCAGGGAGTTATTACAGCTTCTGGGCAGTGTCCAATCCAGAGTAAAGCCCCACTTCCTTGAAATCTCTCCCAAATCCCTAATATACTTACCTCTCTAAGTCCTTGCTAACAGCTAGAATCGCTCCACAGTCTCTCCTGGGGCCCCTTTTCCCACTTTGCAACAGGCCCGCAAACCAGTTCGTTTAACTGCGGGTGTGTAACTATGGCCCACCTGGAGGACACTGACATACTGAACAGCTGATGGGAGCTGGGCCGTAGGGGCAGAGCAATGAATAAAACGCACAGAAATCACTGCCCCTCATAGAACTTATATGGAGGTGAAGAGTGAACCGTGTATGTACATGTTATATGGTGTGTTGGGTTGAGTGCCGTGGGGAAAAGTAAACGGGATCGGTGGGGCCGTGGGGGAGTGTTGATGTGAGTTAGAAGTGTTTAAATGGTTAGCCAGGGAAAGCCTCACTGAGATGACACTTGAAAATCTGAAGGCGGGAAAGCAGGAGCCAAGCAGTTATTTCATGGTGTGTCAAGCTGACAGAAGGACAAATGAAATGATGCTAACACAGGAGCGTGCCTGGGGTGGCTCAGGAAACAGCAAAGAGGGCTCTTACGGCTGGAGTGGGATGATCAGAGAGGAGAGTCCTAGGAGAGGGCAGAGAGAAAACCAGGGTGGGGTGATCAGAGAGGAGAGTCATAGGTGAGGGCAGGGAGTAAACCAGGGCGGGATGATCAGAGAGGAGAGTCACAGGAGAGGGCAGGGAGAAAACCAGGGCGGGATGATCAGAGAGGATCAGAGAGGAGAGTCATATAGGAGAGGGGTAGAGAGTAAACCAGGGCAGGCTGATCAGAGAGGAGAGTCACAGGAGAGGGCAGAGAGTAAACCATGGCGGGCTGATTAGAGAGGAGAGTCATAGGAGAGGGCAGGGAGTAAACCAGAGCAGGGTGATCAGAGAGGATCAGAGAGGAGAGTCACAGGAGAGGGCAGAGAGTAAACCATGGCGGGGTGATCAGAGAGGATCAGAGAGGAGAGTCATAGGAGAGGGCAGAGAGTAAACCAGGGCGGGGGAGGGAAGGACAGTCCCATAGCACTGCTAGGACCTGGGCTTTTACTCTGCAAAACGAAGTTGTTGGAAAGTGTTGAACAGAAAAATGACATGGTCTTATTTACATTTCAGTTTTAAAAAGCCAACACTCTAGCTGCCATGTCAAGAAGAGATTGAAGGGGCTGGACCAAGGGGTTAGGAGAGAGATGGGACACAGTTTTCCCGGGCTATCTGAAAGCAGAGTGATCCTATAAAACTTTTTCTAAGCTGAAATGATGGAAGGCGAAAAAGCAATTACCTTAGGACACATCTTGCTAATGATGGAAAAAATAAATCATGATAAAGCACAGATGCTCACACCAACAGTGAAAAGCTGACGTGCCTTGATGCTGAGATGCTGAGTGTAGCTCAGTTCCCAGGGAAGGAGGTTGGCGGTGCCATTCTCCAGCTTTGGGTGCAGCCTCAGTAACCCACTAGCTGCTAAACACTATTTTTGCCTTTCTCTTTTTTTTTTCCATAAAAGCGAAAAATCCTCTTGAGATTTCTTTCAGTTAGTAGATATTTTCCAAGAAGCAAAGTAGCAAAACTCTAACTTTCTGAAAAGCAGGAGAAACCTGTACTTGTGATAATCCTGTGAAGGATGATGGTAAGTGAGACTAGGCTAGAAACACTGAGGGTTCTGGATATATTTGGCAAGTAGAACAGGCCAAATTTACTAAGAAGGCAAGGTTTGAAAGAGAGACAAGTCGAGGAAGACATTAGGGTTCGCAGCCTGGGAGCTAAAAGTGGAAGGCTGACCATTGTCATTAACTGTGGGAAGACAGTGAGAAGGCAGGTTCCTTAAGAAGGAAGAAACAGAAATTCATATAAATTTGCAGTTATAAGTGAAGATGTTGGGTAAGCAACTGAATAGCCTACAGTTCAGAGGAGAGGTCTGGGCTGGAGTTACCATTTTGGAGTTTGGTGATATGAAAGAAAGACAGTGAAAGTCGCTCAGTTGTTTCTGACTCTTTGCCACCCCATGGACTATGCAGTCCATGGAATTCTCCAGGCCAGAATACTGGAGTGGGTAGCCTTTCCCTTCTCCAGGGGATCTTCCTGACCCAGGAATCGTACAGGGGTCTCCTGCACTACAGGTGGATTCCTTACCTACTGAGCTGTCAGGGAAGCCCTAGTTCAGAGGAGAGGTCTGGGCTGGAGTTACAATTTTGGAGTTTGGTGATATACAGTATTTAAAATCATGAGACTGCATGAACTCACTAACTAATGAGTACAGACTGACAGAGGAAGGTCTCAGGGGACTCCTGTGTTTAGAGGTTGGGGAAATGAGAAGAAATAACCTAAAAATAACCAAAGGATATTAGCCATTGGGATAGGAGGAAAGCAGTAGTGGGAAATCCTGAAATCCAAAGAATGCATTAGAAGAAGGGAATGGTCAACTATGTCACATGCTGCTACTTAGCCAAGATGAGGATGAGAATTGACTGGCAATTTTATGTTTTGTTGACTAGCAAGATTTAGCAATATTTTCCTTTGGTCTTTTCTTTTCAGGGGAAAAAACTGATTCTATAATCCCTTAAAAAAAAATCACCTTCTAATGCATGCCTTAATTTACTTATGTATCTTATTGTCTGCCTGTTCTTCTAGAATGAAAGCTCTATTAGGGGAGGGGTTTTCTGTCTGTTTCAATACTTAATAAAAATTACATAGACTAGCATCTGATCATAGTCAAAGCTCAGTAAGTATTTGCTGAATGAATGGCTTTCAGATCCATCACTATGTTGGCTTGATATCTGTGAACATGCCCGTTTGGCAATGTTTCTCTTGAACCACCAGAGTACGTTCTGGCCAAGTCCTGGAATACTAGAATGGTTCCTCTTTGTTCAAAGCCTGGTGTTTTATGGTGCAGCCTAGCAAGCCCAGTCTGTCTGGGAGGCAAGCACCCTGCTCTGTCTTGCCGCGCTATTCAGCCCCGCGTACTTTCCTGTGAATTGGAGAAAAAGTCCAAGGCCAGCCAGCTCTGTGGAGTTCAGGACATGAGACACATCTCTAATGTGGAATCAGGTAATTCAAAGGAAATGGCAAAAAAAGGACATCAGACAACAGATCAGGAAATCCTTTTTAAGATGGGGTGCCCAGTGAGAACTCCCCGCAATGTTTCAGCTTTGGAAACTGACAGGACCTGCAGCCTTTTCTGCGGCATCAAGGGGTGCTGAGACTTTTGTCACACCAATGAATTTAACTGAGCTTCATTTTCCTGATCTGCAGCATGAAATTAATCAGGTCTATACTGCAGAGTTGTTATGTGAACTGAGAGAATTATGTTCAGGACTACAGCAGACCTTAATAAATGTTATTATTCTTTATTTTTTCCTTTTCGGCTGAGCCATGCAACATATGAGGTCTTATTTTTCAGACTGGGGATTGAACCCTTGCCCTCTGCATTGGGAGGTCGGAGTCTTAACCACCAGACTGCCAGAGACGTCTCAATGCTATTATTACTTCATAATTACTTTCTATTTGCTAAATGTTTACAACTAAGATAAAGTGGAAGAGATTTTTTTAAAAAAAATTATAACTCCATACAATAAAAAAGGAGAAATACAATATTTGTCCTTGTGTTTCTGGCTTATTTCACTCAGCGTGATGTTTTCAAGGTTCATATAAATGGTAGACACTTTTATTTCTAAATTGCATTTTTTTCTTAAGAATGAGAAGTTCTGCAATATGCAATCTCTTATGTGGTAAAAGAGCGATTTGAATCTTTTTCCATGCCACTCAGTTCCCATATTTTATGTATTCCTCCTACACAAGAACAGAAAATACTTTGCAGTCAGTTCAGTCGCTCAGTCGTGTCCGACTCTTTGCAACCCCATGAATTGCAGCACGCCAGGCCTCCCTGTCCATCACCAACTCCCGGAGTTCACTCAGACTCACGTTCATCGAGTCCGTGATGCCATCCAGCGATCTCATCCTCTGTCGTCCCCTTCTCCTCCTGCCCTCAATCCCTCCCAGTATCAGCGTCTTTTCCAATGAGTCAACTCTTCGCATGAGATGGCCAAAGTACTGGAGTTTCAGCTTTAGCATCATTCCTTCCAAGAAATCCCAGGGCTGATCTCCTTCAGAATGGACTGGTTGGATCTCCTTGCAGTCCAAGGGACGCTCAAGAGTCTTCTCCAACACACAGTTCAAAAGCATGAATTCATCGGCGCTCAGCATTCTTCACAGTCCAACTCGCACATCCATACATGACCACTGCAAAAACCGTAGCCTTGACTAGACGGACCTTAGTCAGCAAAGTAATGTCTCTGCTCTTGAATATGCTATCTAGGTTGGTCATAAGGAGTAAGCGTCTTTTAATTTCATGGCTGCAATCACCATCTGCAGTGGTTTTGGAGCCCCCCAAAATAAAGTCGGACACTGTTTCCCCATCTATGTGCCATGAAGTGATGGGACCAGATGCCATGATCTTCGTTTTCTGAATGTTGAGCTTTAGGCCAACTTTTTCACTCTTCACTTTCACTTTCATCAAGAGGCTTTCTAGTTCCTCTTCACGTTCTACCATAAGGGTGGTGTCATCTGCTTATCTGAGGTTATTGATATTTCTCCTGGCAATCTTGATTCTAGCTTGTGTTTCTTCCAGTCCAGCATTTCTCATGATGTACTCTGCATAGAAGCTAAATAAGCAGGGTGACAATATACAGCCGTGACGTACTTCTTTTCCGATTTGGAACCAGTCTGTTGTTCCATGTCCAGTTCTAACTGTTGCTTCCTGACCTGCGTACAGATTTCTCAAGAGACAGGTCAGGTGGTCTGGTATTCCCATCTCTTTCAGAATTTTCCACAGTTTATTGTGACCCACACAGTCAAAGGCTTTGGCATAGTCAATGAAGCAGAAATAGATGTTTTCTGGAACTCTCTTGCTTTTTCCATGATCCAGCAGATGTTGACGATTTGATCTCTGGTTCCTCTGCCTTTTCTAAAACCAGCTTGAACATCAGGGAGTTCGCAGTTCATGTATTGCTGAAGCCTGGCTTGGAGAATTTCGAGCATTACTTTATTAATTCAAATATTTCTGCTCATTAGCAAAACTTATTAGGATAACTTATTAGCAAAGTTATCCTCATATCAGTTCAGTTCAGTTCAGTCCCTCAGTCGTGTCCGACTCTTTGCAACCCCATGAATCGCAGCACGCCAGGCCTCCCTGTCCATCACCAACTCCCGGAGTTCACTCAGACTCACGTTCATCGAGTCCGTGATGCCATCCAGCGATCTCATCCTCTGTCGTCCCCTTCTCCTCCTGCCCTCAATCCCTCCCAGTATCAGCGTCTTTTCCAATGAGTCAACTCTTTGCATGAGATGGCCAAAGTACTGGAGTTTCAGCTTTAGCATCATTCCTTCCAAAGAAATCCCAGGGCTGATCTCCTTCAGAATGGACTGGTTGGATCTCCTTGCAGTCCAAAGGACTCTCAAGAGTCTTCTCCAACACCACAGTTCGAACGCATCAATTCATCGGCGCTCAGCATTCTTCACAGTCCAACTCGCACATCCATACATGACCACTGCAAAAACCGTAGCCTTGACCAGATGGACCTTAGTCAGCAAAGTAATGTCTCTGCTCTTGAATATGCTATCTAGGTTGGTCATAACTTTTCTTCCAAGGAGTAAGCGTCTTTTAATTTCATGGCTGCAATCACCATCTGCAGTGATTTTGGAGCCCCCCCAAAATAAAGTCTGACACTGTTTCTGAAGAAGGAGTTCATAGGGCCTGCACTCCATCTTAAGCCTGTTCATGCTGATCATGCTCAGCCACCTTTACAATGGACTTTGAACTCTGTGTTTAGTGCCTATGAAAACAACAACAGAAGGATAAAACCCCCTCAAGACAGGGGAACCTTGAAGATCATATCTAGGTTGCTAATCACCTAAGAGAAAGCATACACTAATCACCCCTTCCTCCAGACAGGCCATAAATTTTTCTGTATCTATCAGAGTGTAACCTCGGGTTTATTGAATATTGGCTAATTGTTCGACTGTTTGAGCACATGAGCACATACCACGTGAATGATGGGGTTAATGGGATTGCATTTTCCTTGATTTATGTAAGTCTCAAGGAATTTGGAGTGGTGGGTTCAGACACATACACATGGAGTATAAAAGATTTTCACAAATGCTGGTCAGGTTCCTTGGCTAAGAGGAGACTCTGCCTTGGGCCCGCGGTGTAATGAACTGCACTCCACTATCTGCACTGTCCTTCTGAGTGAGCTTGTTTCCCCGAACAGGTGGCTACAACATTTCCACTGTTTCCCCATCTATTTCCCATGAAGTGATGGGACCAGATGCTACGATCTTAGTTTTCTCAATGTTGAGCTTTAAGCCAACTTTTTCACTCTCCTCTTTCACTTTCATCAAGAGGCTTTTTAGTTCCTCTTCACTTTCTGCCATAAGGATGGTGTCATCTGCATATCTGAGGTTATTGATATCCTCATATAGATCTTATATAGATACATTAAATGAAACTGGCTCTTTTTATTTGCAGGGCAGGAAGAGAGACACAGACATAGAGAACGGACTTGTAGGCACAGCAGGAGAAGGAAAGGGTGAGATGAATTGAGAGAGTATCATTGAAATATATTCATATTCATATTTACCATGTATAAAACAGATAGCTAGTGGGAAGTTGCTGTATAATACAGGGAGCTCAGCCCGGTGCTCTGTGACAACCTAGAGGGGTGGGCTGGTTTGGGGGGTGGGAGGGAGGTTCAAGATGGAGGGGACATATGTGTATTTAGGGTTGATTCACATTGTTATATGTAGGAAACCAACACAATATTGCAAAGCAATTATCCTCCAATTAAAAATAAATCTTAAAAACTGGTTCTTTAAATTGACACAAAACAAACAATTATTGAACACAATGGCATCATCTCTAAATTATGGCCATCCTCTGTTTGGGCAATGGCAACCCACTCCAGTACTCTTGCCTGGGAAATCCCATGGACGGAGGAGCCTGGTGGGCTACAGTCCATGGGGTCACGAAGAGTCGGACACGACTGAGCGACTTGTTTCACTTCTGTTTCTAAAACTGGAAGTTGCATTAAAATTCCACAAGGCGGCAGACTGATTCCATTAAATCAGGTTATTGCACTGATTTAAATACAGTCTAGATAGTCTCTGTATTGGCATTTCCGAGTTAAAAAAACTTTCTAAGCCAACACAAGGAATCTATGAAGGCATTTTCTCCCAGAAACAACTTTGCAAATGATGATTAATTTTGTAAATCAGTTCATGAATCTTCTTTACCATTAAATTAGTTGTAATAGAATCATAGAATTTTACACATAAACTTAAAAATGATTTAACTATATAATTCTTACCCCAACGCAAATATATTTATTCTTGGCTTAAAAAAACATGGCAGTTCTATTGTCCAGCACAGGGAACTCTACTCAATATTATGTAATAACCTAAGTAGGAAAACAATCTGAAAAAGAATAGATACGTGTATAACAGCATCGCTTTGTGCACATCTGAAATTAACACACTGTAAATGTAAATCAACTATACCCCAATATAAAATAAAATCGTTTTTAAAGAACCCTTATATTTACCTTTCCTCTTAACAAAAATGTCAGTGGGGAAAAATGCCAGTGGAAATTTTAAATTGTACAGTTGCTATGGAAAATGGTATGGTGGTTCCTTAAAACATTAAACATATAATTATGATTCAGAAATTCCATTTCTGCATATATACTCAAAAGAACACAAGCAGATATTCAAACAGATATTTGTTCATAGCAGCATTGTTCACAAAAGACAAAATGTGGAACCAATGCTACATCATTGGACAAATGGTTAAATGCAGTGTGGTATATACATACAGTGGATACTATTCACCTTTCAAGAAGACAGACTCTCTGATACATGCTTCAACATGGATGAACATTAAAAACATTATACTAGGTGAAATAAGCCAGACTCAAAAAACCAGATACCGTATGATTCCATTTATATGGTGTACTTAGGATAGTCAAATACATGGAAACAGAAAGTAGGACCATGGTTTCCAAGAGCTGGGGGTAGGGAAGATAGGGAATTATTCTTCTTCAATGGATACAGAGTGTCAGTATAGGGTGGTGAAAAACGCTCTGAAGATGGGTGGTGGTGATATTTGCACAACAGTATAAATGTACTTAATGCCAGTGAACTGTCCACTTAAAAATGGTTAAAGCAGTACCATTTGTGTGTTTATATTTTACCACACACAAAAAAGGCATCCTAAAGTAAAATTCAAGTACAGAAAATGTATCCTGTGTGTGCTCGTGCCTGGTCACTCACTCGTGCCCAGCTCTTTGTGACCCCCTGGACTGTAGCCTGCCAGGCTCCTCTGTCTATGGGATTTTCCAGGCAAGAGGACTGGAGCGGGGTGCCATTTCCTTCTCCAAGCGATCTTTCCGACTCAGGGACTGAACTCATGTCTCCTGCATTGGCAGGTGGATTCTTTACCACTGAGCCACCTGAGAAGCCCCACAGGAGGTTAATAAAGAATACTAAATGGGATGGGACTTCCCTGGCAGCCCAGTGGTTAAGAATCCACACTTCCACTGCAGAGGGGCGCGGGTCCCATTCTCGGTCAGGGAACTAAGATCCCGCATGCTTCACAGTGCAGCCAAAAATAATAAAAAGAAAACTCCCTCACCTTACTGTATATACCTAAAATTTATAATCGTACATCTACACCCTTGTATAAATAAATAATTTGTACATTGTATAACTCAATTACCAAAAGTTTTACAGGAAAATTTACTTTTTAAGTTTTCATTGGAGTTCTAGAAGCTTTAATACATATGTAGATTTGTGTAATTATCGTTAGAATCAGGATACAGACTGCTTCCATCACCTCAAAAAATCTTGCATTACCATTTTACAGTGACACCCTCACCACAACACTAACCCTGGGAAACTGCTGACCTGGTCTCCGTATTCTATTATCTCCTCCAGAATGTCATAGAAATGGAAATATCCAATATATAACCTCTTGTTATCTCTCTTCCACTTAGCACAATGCCTTTGATATTCATGGAATTTGTATACATCAAGTGCCCAGTTTTTTTAAAGAGAAAAGTAAAAAGTTTATTGGAAAAGAAAAGTACATGTGGGAAGATGCAGGGGTGAACTCAGAGAGGGAACAGGGGCAGTCTTCTGAGTCTTTGAGGTTTTTTTGGCCAATTGTACTGGTTTTTTAATCCCTCCCCCCCGCCAATTCCTGAGCATTGTTATTTTGTTCCTTACTGAATAATACTGCATGGAGCAAACACCAGGTAATTATGTATCCATTCAACTGTAGATAGATATTTGGTGGTTTCCAGTTTCTGGCAATCCTGTATAGAACTGTTATACAAGTTTTCACGTAAATATAAGTTTTAATTATTCTAGGGTAAACACTCAGAGAGGGATTGCTGGGTCATAATGTAGGTTTACTTTTTTAAATATATATAAACTTATTTAATTGGAGGCTAATTACTTTACAATATTGTATTGGTTTTGCCATAAATCAACATGAATCCACCACGGGTGTACACATGTTCCCCATCCTGAACTCCCTTCCCACCTCCCTTCCCATACCATCCCTCTGGGTCATCCCAGTGCACCAGCCCTGAGTATCCTGTATCATGCTTCGAACCTGGACTGGCCATTCGTTTAACATATGATATTATACGTGTTTCAATGCCATTCTCCCAAATCATCCCACCCTTGCCGTCTCCCACAAAGTCCAAAAGACTGTTCTATACATCTGTGTCTCTTTGCTGTCTCACATACAGGGTGATTATTACCATCTTTCTAAATTCCATATATATGCGTTGCTGCTGCTTCTAAGTCGCTTCAGTCGTGTCCAACTCTGTGCAACCCCATAGACGGCAGCCCACCAGGCTCCCCGTCCCTGGGATTTTCCAGGCAAGAACACTGGAGTGTGTTGCCATTTCCTTCTCCAATGCATGAAAGTGAAAAGTGAAAGTGAAGTTGCTCAGTCGTATACTGTATTGGTGTTTTTCTTTCTGGCTTACTTCATTCTGTATAATAGGCTCCAGTTTCATCCACCTCATTAGAACTGATTTAAATGTATTCTTTTTGATGGCTGAGTAGGTTTACTTTTATAAAAAATTGCCAAATAGTTTTTCACAGTGGGTGTACCTCTTTGCACACCTGCCAGCAGTGTATGCAAGTCCCAGATGTTCTACATCCTTGCTGGTAGTTGGTATTGTTAGTGTTTTTTATCTTAGCCATTCTAGTAGGTGAGTGTCTTATCTTATCTAGTAGGTGAATATCTTATCATGGTTTGAATTTTCCTAATGGTTAATGATGCTGAACACCTTTCATGTGCTTATTTAAATACCATCACATGTCCTTTTTGGCGATATGTCTGTTGAAGTCTTTTGCCCATTTAAAAAAAGTAGGTTGTTTTATTAGAGTCTGAGTTTTATATATGTTCTAGATACAGGATCATTGAATGTTATTTGCAAATATTTTTCTTTCAGTCTGCTGAGTCTCTGCATTCTCAAAAAACCTAAATTTTTCATTTGATGAAGTTCAATTTATCAATTTATTCTTTTGTAGACTAAGAGCTCTTTGCCTAACCCCAGGTCCTGAGGATTATCACATGTGTTTTTTCCTAAGAGTTTTATGGTCTTGTACTTATCATCTATTTTGGGTAAAATTTTGTACAAGTTGTTAGGTTTAGGTAGATATTCTTTCTTTCCCTGTAATGTTCAATTATCCCTATTCCATTTGTTGGAAACTTCTGAGTTCTCCATTGTGAACAAATAACTTGGTTATATTTGTATAGGTCTATTTCTGGACTCTGTTCTACTCCATTCATTTATATATTTATCTCTTAACCAACATCAAAGTCTTGATTATAGTAGGTTTATAAGGTGAGGTAAGGTGAAGTCGCTCAGTCGTGTCCAACTCTTTGTGATCTCATGGACTTCTCCGTCCATGGGATTCTCCAGGCAAGAATACTGGAGTGGATTGCCATTTCCTTCTCCAGGGGATCTTCCCGACCCAGGGACTGAACCTGAGTCTTCCGCATTGGAGGCAAATGCTTTAACCTCTGAGCCGTTAGTTTTATTTTTTGAGAAGATGACTGTGATTGACAAACTGTAGTCAGACTGATCAAGAAAGAAAAAAGATGCACTTTACCAATAGTAGGAATGATATCACTCTAGAACTTCTGTTGTTAAGTGGATAAATGATACACAGCTTTATGTCTATAAATGTGGCAACTTACATAAAACAAACTAATTTTTTGAAATACATGAATTACCCAAACTCATTAAACATGAAATAGATGGCTTGCATATCCCTTTATCTGTTAAAGGAATTGAATAGATAGATTAAAAACCTTCAAAGAAAACTCTAGGCCCCAGATTGTTTCAGTGGTGAGTTCTAACAAAAATTTAAAGAAGAAATAATACCAATTCTGTAAATTAACCATTTCTAAAAAATAAAAAAGGAGGAAACACTCCCCTCCTCATTTTATGTAGCCAGCATTCTTCTGACACCGGCATCAGACAAGAACAGTAGAAGAAAGCTGCAGACCGATATCCATCACAGGTTTAACAGAAACAAAAATCCTCAACAAAATATTTGCATATTGAATCCAGCAATATACAAAAAGGATAGCATACTGGGCTTCCCTCATGCGTTGGTGGCAAAGAATCAGCCTGCCAATACAAGACACTGGTTTGATCCCTGGGTCAGGAAGACCCCACATGCTGCGGAGCATCTACACCCATGCACCGCAACTATTGAGCCTATGCTCTAGAACCTAGGAGCCACAACTACTGAAACCCCAACCTCCTTAGAGTCTGTGCTCCGCAACAAGAGAAGCCACTGAAATGAGAAGCTTGTGTGTGGCAACTGGAGAGTAGTCCCTGCTCTCTGTAACTAGAGAAAAGTCTGCACAGCAACAAAGACCCAGCACAGCCAAAAATAAATAAAGTTATATCTAAAAAAATACAACATATAATGTATCATGAGATTTACCCTAGGAATGCAAGGTTAGTTCATTAATTACAAATTAATCTATCATACTAAATGTATCAATTGATACCAAAAAAGCATTTGACAAAATTCAACATTCATTCATGATAAAAATTCTCAGCAAAATTCTTCAGAAATTCTATTCTATGAATAGAACTTCGTTAAGATGATAAAAAGGCATCTCCAAAACACTTAAGTGAACACTACATCTAATAGTGAAAAACTGACTGCCTCTCCTGCTAAGATGAGAACTAAGCAAAGATGTCTACTGTCACTATTCCTATTCAAATCACACAGAAAGTCTTAGCCAGGGACTCCCCTCGTCGTCCAGTGGTTAAGACTCTGCTTCCACCGCAGCGGGCACAGGTTCCATCTCTGCTTGGGGAACCAAGATCCTGTACGCTGCACAGCTTGGGTGGGAAATAGGGGAGAGTCGTAGCTAGTGTGATAGTCATAATTTTAAAAAAAGAAACAAAAGGCATACTACATAGAAAATCTCAAGCTATCTACAAAAGTCTCCTAGAATAAATGAGTTTAGCAAGGTTGTAGGATATACAGTTAACACAGAGAAGTCAATTGTATTTCTACATATTGAAAAATAAATTAAAAATTGAAATTTAAAAAAGAATGATTTATAATGTCAACCCAAGTGGCTCTAGTGGTAAAGAACCCACCTGTCAATGCAGAAGATGTAAGAGATATGAATTCAATCCCTGGGTCAGGAAGATCCCTGGAGGAGGAAATGGCAATCCCCTCCAGTGTTCTTGCCTGGAGAATTCCTGGACAGAGGAGCCTGGTGGGCTACAGTCCATAGAATCCCAAAGAGTCAGACACAACTGAAGCGACTCAGCACACAAAACCCCAAAAGACTTAATTTCAAAATGTTGGCAGAATTTGCACGCTGAACACTATGCACTGATGAAAGAAAACTTCGAAGACTAAATAAATGGAGAGATACACTGTTGCTCGTTGATCAAAGACTAAATATGGTGGTCAATTCTTCCCAAATTCATCTATAGTTTTAACCCTAATTCTAATAAAAATACAAGCACAATACTTAAAAAAATTTTTCCGTTATGTTTGTTTCTGCCATACTATAACAAGGATCAGTCGTAATTACACATATATCTCCTCCCTCTTGAGTCAACCTCCCTTTCCCTCATCTCATCCCTCTAGGCCATCACAGAGTGCCAGACTGGGCTCCCTGTGTTATATAGCAACTTCTTACCAACTATCGATTTTACATATGGCAGTGTGTGTATACTGATGTTACTTTCTCAATTCATCTCACCCACTCCCTCCCTCACTGTATCCACAAGCTCATCCTTTCCATCTGTGTCTCCATTTCTTCCCTGCAAATAGGTTCATCAATATAATTTTTCTAGATTCCATGTTTGCATTAATATATTTATTTTTCTCTTTCTGACTTGCTACATTCTGTATAACAGCCTCTAACTTGATTCACATCACTAGAACTGACTCAAACTCATTCTTTTTATGGCTGAGTAGTATTCCATTGTACCATATCTTCTTTATTCATCTGTTGATGGACATCTAGGTTGCTTCCACATCCCGGCCATTGTAAATACTGCTACAATGAGCACTGGGGTATATGCCAAGCATAATAGTTTTGGAGATGGAAAAATTGATTCTAAAATTTACATAAGAAATCAAGGAAACAGAATAGCCTAAACATTTTGGGAAAAAAAGGTATGCAAACCTGGAAAGTCCATGATTTCAAGACTTAACTGATTTTAAGAATTATTATAAGGCTACAGTAATAAAGATAGAATAAAAACTTCAGTAATAGACTCAAACAAATATGGTCCAAAAGCTGTAGTAATTAAAAACAGTGTGATGCTGGCTTTAGGAGTATAGATAATATAGACCAATGGAATAGAATAGAGAGCCCAGAAATAAACTCTTATAAATATGGTTTTCAACAAGGGTGTCAAGACTATTCAGTGGAGGAAAGGACAGCAACAATGGTGTTGGGAAAACTGGATATCCACATTGAAAAGAATGAAGTTGGACCTTTATGTAATACCATTCAGAAAAATTAACTCAAAGGAGATGAAAGAGCTAAAACCGTAACACTCTTAGAAGAAAACATAGGGGAAAACCTTCGTAATATTGGACGTGACAATGATTTAGACATGACACTAAAGGTACAGGCAACTAAAGAAAAAATAGACAAATTGGACTTCATCAAAATAATTTTTTGTGTGCGCTGAATAACAGTACGAACAGAGTAAAAAAGCAACTCAGAATGAGAGAATATATTTGCAAATTGCATATCTCATAAAGGATTAATATTCTGAATATGTAAAGAATTCCTACAACTCAACAACAAAAACCAAACAACTCAATTTAAAAATGGGCAAAGAGATCTGAATAGATAATTCTCTAAATAACATATACAAATGGCCAATAAGCACATGAAAAGATGCTCAACACCATTAGACATTAGGGAAATGGAAGTCAAAACCACAATGAGCCGTGACTAACAAAAAGCAACAAATATTGGTGAGGTTCCAAAAATTGGAACCCTTGTACTAGTGGGAATGTGACACTGTGCAGTCACTGTGGAAAACCATATGGCAACTCTTAAAAACACAGACATAGAATTACCATATGATCCAGCAAGTTCACTTTTGGGTATATTATATACCCCTCAAAGAACTGAAAGCCGGGAAACTGATATTTGTACTTATGTTCATACTAACAGTAGGGTACCTGAAATAGCCAAAAGGTGGAAACAACTCAAATGTTCACTGAGTGAATGGATCAACAAGATGTGCTATATACATATAATGAAATATTATTGAGCCTTAAAAAGGAGAGAATTTTTGACATGGATGAACCCTGAAGACATTATACTAAGCAAAATAAGCCAGACTCATGTGGACAAATATTGTATTGTATGATTCCATCTATATGATATACCTAGAATAGTCAAGCAGTAAGTAGAGTCAGAAAGCAGGGCCATGGTTACCAGCAGCTGGATGAGGGAAGAAAGGGGAATTATTATTTAAAGGGTTGGGCTTCCCAGGTGGTGCTAGTGGCAAAGAATCTATCTGCCAATGCATGAGATGTGGGTTCAGTCCCTGGATGGGGAAGATCCCCTGGAGGAGGGCTTGGCAACCCACTCTAGTATTCTTGCCTGGAGATTTCCATGGACAGAGGAGCCTGGCAGGCTACAGTCCATAGGGTGGCAGAGTCTGACACAACTGAAGCAACTTAGCATGAAATACACATTTCAGTGTGGAATGAGGAAAGAATTCTGGAGCTGGATGGGGCTGATGACTTCACAATGTGAACGTATGTATGTAAAGCCCCTGAACTATACTTAAAACTGGTTTAAACAGTGAATTTTATGTCTTTTACTTTTAAAAGAAAAGGAAAAAAAATCCATCCTAGCTATCAATGACATAGCTATACAATTCTGGCAGCTTGCTACTTCCTTAAATATTCATTATACTTTGTATGTAAGCATGTAAGTTGGGAGTTTCAAGTTCCACTCCATTTTTGGAATAGGAGTTTTTTGGTCTTTATTTGGTCTTTAGTTCCTCCCTCTCTGCACATCTCCCTTCCCCTCCACTGCTACTCTTTCTTAAACCCTTGACTTCATACCATGGGGATATTCAAGGAGACAAGTTGCAAGACTTCTCAAATTCTAGTAACTTTGTTTCTAATATGCTGAAATGCTTTTCTTTAATCCTGAATAAGAATTATATTAATTAAATTTTTATCTTTCCATTTCACTGTTAACATGGTTTATGACAGTAATGGGTGTTCTAATTAGGCATCTTTGTATTCCCAGGGCCACTTTACTTGATCGAAACATACACTTCTGAGTTTGATTGGCTGTTTCATTTAGGATTCTTGCAGAAGACGTAAGAGACGTGGGTTCAATTTCTGGGTTAAGAAGATCCCCTGAAGGAGGGCATGGCAACCCACTCCAGTATTCTTGCCTGAAGAATCCTATGAACAGAGAAGCCTGGTGGGCTATGGCCCGTAATGTTGCAAAGAGTTGGACACGACTGAAGTGACCATGCATTCGCTTTTGCTTTCCCTTTTTGTACTATGCTGTGAGGTTTTGTAAAGGTCTGGAATTTTATCCAATTTAGGAGCTATACGTTAGCCTTTTTGTCTGTGGATTGGGGCGTAAGACATGAACTTCTGGAACACAATGGACTTGTTCATAGCATATAGCAAGCAGCATAAGCAGCATTTGAGGCCCTCTTGGGCTTCAGGTCTCATAGGAGCAAAGGGAAAGGTTGCAGGTGGATGGTGCACATGCTGAGTTTGTGTGGCACCGAACACTGAGCGTGGGGAAACCACCTCTCCTGTACAAGATCTGCTCTTCGTCTTACACCTCATCTTTCAAGGTTGTTCACTGATAATTGGCCCAGGCAGAGTTTTCAGGGCCTTTTATTCTTGACTTAGCTGCAAGAACATACAGGAAGTATTAAGGTACCAGGCAGATTGCTTTTCCTAGAATGGTTTTGTATCAAGTTACACTAATCTCAATTAACATGATGAATATTTTTTTTTCTAACCCCATAATCTACTTGGATAATATGTGTTGCTTGAAGTTTTGGTAAATCTACAGCAAAAGGGTGTTATTTTGAGGGAGGCTTGAGACAACTGTGATGTGGTGGTCATTTTAACAGTTACTGATTTTCAATTTTTTCCAGAAATATTCATAATTAATGATTGTTAATTATCCAAACAATGACTGTTTGGATCTACTACATCTCTATTTATGTCTCCTTCTTTATTCAAGATATTATTTATTTGTACCTTTTAATTTTCTATCAGTCTGTTATGTGTTTCCCCCCAAACAGCCTTTGGTTCATATTCTACAGTTTCTGCACTGTCCTCTGATCTTCAGTCTCTCCCACACACAGCCGTGGGAACCAACTCCTTAAATCGTTTATATACTCACTAGTGAGTTCAAACTGGAGTGCAAACTATGGTTGCTATCATCCTGTTTGTGAACTGGTCTAGCACACCTTCCACCTTCAAAATCTCTGTGAAAGAAGTAGGTACAAGCCATCTCCCAAACTCCAGGAGGAACAGTTTCCAATGTCCAGAATTTCATCTTGCACTAACCCAGCAGTGGCATCAGGGCGGGTCTGTGGGTTTCTGGAGCACAGCAATCATTTAGCCTGAGAAGGAGATGTTCCATCTCATCCTTTCAAGCACTCCTGCTGCTCACCCCAATCCAAGGAATTCTCATTAGTCAGACCCCTCTTACTTGGTTTGGGGAACAGAAATGCTGGTCCAAAATTGTCTTTCAGGACACAGGCTGTACGGTCTTGCCCAGTTATTCTTGATTCTCCTTAGAATCTAGGGTATCAGTGCTTCTTCTCAAGCTTAGGTTCTGGGGTTTGTTTTTTTTGTGTGTGGGGGATTTTCTAAGTTAGGGACAGCTTTGAACAAACTGTGGACTAGTACTTTCTGAAGTGCCCTTTGTGATAAAAATGTAAAAAATTGAATAAAGTCACCTAATTCAATAATATAAATGAATCAACAAGTATATATAATCTGGGTTATACTTAAGAAAATTAAACATCTCAAATTGATAGAGATAGAAAGTAGAATGGTGGTTACCAGGTGCTCTGGGAAGGAAATGAAGAGTTTCAGTTTTGCAAGGTGAAAAAGTTCTGGAGACAAATTGCATAACATTGTGAATATATGCAAAATTATTGAGCTGTATGCTTAAAAATGGCTAAGATGGTAAAAAAAAAAGCAAAGAAAATCAGACTATATGACATGAAGATGACATGGGAATTTATTTTGTAGAAAAGCAACAACTAGAGAATGCCACACAACCCTAGTACATCTAAAGTACTATATATAAAAATGACAGCTGCTCACAACGACCACACTGAAGCACTGGAAGATACCAAACTACTTTCTGAATCCAAGAAGTCAAATTATAATCAGTACTGTTTTAATGTTCTTACATATGCCGAAATTCTAATACGCTGACAAGTGGTAAACCAGGTAACTAGAACATCCAATAATGTAACTTTGGGTGATACATAACATGACTCGGTGATATCCAAGTCTTTTGACAATACATAAACTTACTCATACTCATCTGGCATATCTCCAAACATATTTTAAAATTCCAATTTCTTGGTCAGATGATGTATTTTGCAAATTATTAAATATATTTAGATGTCTTTACTATACAAAGTTAAATGTACAACTAAAGTAGTAAAAAGTGCTGAGGTGTTATGGGAACATTAATACTCTGACAAAAATGTTTATGAATGTACTCTGTACTTTACTAATACTGCCTTTTTTCATTTATATCTAAATTTCCCCTTCTATTTAATAACCAGTTTTGATTTTTTATACAAAATCTATAACTTCTTAATTCATATAGATTCTTCTCTTTTTCTCCTTATTTCTTAGCTTAAATTCATTTTAAGTTTTATTGGTATCTTAAGCTTCATGTGTATTCTTACTCCTAAACACCAGCAGTTCTTCAGAGGCCTAAAATCCAGCATGGGAATCACTATATTAAATTAGTTCTAGAAAAAGAAACATTAAAGATATTTTTTCTGAAATATACAGAACATGTCATGCCAAATCTCTTGTTTATACAATAAACTGGTAATATTGGTAAATTGCACATACAGCTTGTATTATAACTTAAATATTAAAACGTACCTTTATGTTACCACCATAACTGACCTTATAAGCATAACAGATGACAATATTCAATACAAAAAAACCCACAAAATCCACTAACCTTAAGTGCTATGGATCGCATCATATGAGCTCATCTCCCTATGACCTATTCAAACTACAGAGAGCAAACTATAGCTTTAAGCTACTCTAGCATTTAAACCCTAATTAGAAATTTATACGAAACACAATTTTATGTTCAAATATGGAAATAAGCAACATAATTCCAAAACCCAAAAGAATCCCAGCATTCTGGAGACAGAAATATCCCCAGCGGCTACATCCATGGTCACTGGCATCGTTGTGCAGCATCTCAGGCACCTTTAAAACAAACAAAAGAGCAACCTTTACGTTTCCAGAACCACAGATTTTAGAAGAATTTCCAGGACACTATACCAGCTTTCTATGTAGCTGGTATATACCATGAGTCAAATTTCTAAAACACGAATCTAGCTAATCATGTCACACAGCATTTCCGAACAGTTAATTAACAATGATTACTCATGGTCTGCTCAGCAAGTCAAAATTATATTGATCCAGTTTACTCTACTGTAAAATGGAGAGCTACACTGATTACCCTGCTTACTGTCTGTATCTGTACATAACCTGTGGTTCACTTAAAGTTCAGAGATATGGAAATCTTTTATCTTATAAAATATAATCTTAGCAGTAAGACTGGCTGAGACTGTTAAGTGGACTTTGGTGACAAAAAGATATGACTCCTTTATCTGTTAGTAAGGGTCCTTTAAGTGTTCTGATGTATACAGAGTTTGCCAACAGTATGTGGCTTGTACTAGGTTTCTCACAAGTCTATGTACAAGTCAATGCCTATTTACTGAAACTCTACTCTCAGAAAGACACATCAGAAGCAGGTAGATGCTTCTGTGCATTCTGAAGTATACTTTGTATACGTTGTTGAGCACAGAATCTCACTGCAACTACATTTATCCTACACTCTTTTAAAAAAACCTGTTTCATTGGACATTTTTATTTCCTTGTTAGTTAATTCTGTAATTTGACTTCTTAAAAACTTACCATATCAACCAGAGCAACATACATGAACAAGCCCGCAGTAAGTGCAAATATCCACATGGAAACATTCTCAGCGTAATGACCAATGAAAATGCCTGTGGCCATTCCAAGATACGCCAGCATGGCTGACAGGGCATTATAAAGAACAGCCTGCTTAACAGTCATGCCAGCCTTCAGTAAGACAGCAAAGTCACCTTTAACAGAAAACACAAAAAGGCAATTAAAGTCATTAAAAAGATCATTATTAAGACATATACCCAAAAGACTTTCCAGATTTAAGAAATCTTCCAAGTTTTCTGAGGAGTGGAAAAAAAAAAAAGACAAAATTAAGAATCACCCAGGGTTAATCAGTATAAAACACCCTAACAGTTTTATAAACTAAGACATCTTTTATCCAAAGTTTTTCTCAAGGTTTCTTGTTTGTCGAGGAATGTCAATACCAAGAATCTACTGCTGTGCTCTTGCACTGTCCTCAAGGGGCTCCTTTTAACCGACCACAGGCAGCAAGAGGGAGGAGAGAACACACAGGAAATGATCAGCAAAAGATTAAGGCAATATGCGTCATCATTAAGAGCTGCAGAGTCTAATGTTCTGGTTATAAAAGAAGAAAAGAAATTAAGATCAAAGTACTTCAGAGAGGCTTCAAGGAGCCTGAAGGATCTAGAATGTGGAACACAAATCAGATGTTGAGGATTACAAGCATCGAACAGGAAGATGGGAGGCCTTCTAAATGGCCGAACACACACCAAGGGACAAACGTGAAAATGGTGCAACAGGTGTGTGGCCGCCTGCAAGAAGAAAAACAGGGACACACACGGAACCAGGGCAACTCTGGGAAGGTTTTAAGTCCTGGTGAAAGAGAAAAAGAATATTCAAAACACAATTCATCAACTTCTCTTTCTTTTTAGTTCCAATGAAATTCTCTTTGTCAAGTTCTCTCTGTTAATGGAAGATGACTATTTGCCTGTGGTCTTATTTCTATTCTGTGTACGATGAAAATAGGGACTGACGTCACCATATGCTGATACAGGAAGGTATCTGGCAGGGGAAGAGGACCAGAGATGGGGCTCAGGGATCTGTTTGGCAACCCCACACAAGCAATTGTGTTATCAGAGTTGCAGGGTTAGAATTCTGGCTGGAAACAGACTTGTCCTCAGTAAGAAACAAAGCTAGCTAGGATAGTAGATTTATGAGAAGCCATAAATGAGAAAGCCTGCTGGAAACTATCCTTAGCAAAAGCCAGTGACACTGAGATATGCTATCCACCTGGAAAATACCGTTTGTAGTGTTCTCTTACCTAATTCATGAGGCAACTCATGACAAAACACAGCAACAGAAGTACTTAAACCACTCGATAAACCTTCAGTAAAAGCAGCACCTGTGTAAAAAATCACTGCATTATTTTGTGGGTGTGTATTTTTAAAATTCGTATAGCACATACAGTGAGGTAAAAGAAACAAACTATATTCTGGTTGTGAATAAACAGAACTTTCTCAACTGCACTCTGTAACTTCTTCATAACTAATCTTAGATTATTCAGTTCAGTTGCTCAGTGGAGTCCGACTCTTTGCGACCACATGAATCATGGCATGCCAGGCCTCTCTGTCCATCACCAACTCCCAGAGTTCACTCAAACTCATGTCCATTGAGTCAGTGATGCCATCCAGCCATCTCATCCTCTGTCGTCCCCTTTTCCTCCTGCCCCCAATCCCTCCCAGCATCAGAGTCTTTTCCAATGAGTCAACTCTTCGCATGAGGTGGCCAAAGTACCGGAGTTTCAGCTTTAGTATCATTCCTCCCAAAGAACACCCAGGGCTGCTGTCCTTTAGAATATTCAATTAGGCTTAAATTCCCAAAGGAGCACAAGCAGATATGATTGAAGGGAAGGCTGGGTTGTGCCTTAGAGCGATTAAATGATCTTACACAAACCTGAGAAGTAACTGCTGCCACATAAAGCACTTATGGAGAAATATAAAACAAGCTGATTTAAAAGGTTTAGGGGAAAAAACCTCAGGAATCAAGAGTACAAATATGTTTCCTAGCCTCAGAGGAATCCACTGTGTAATTAGACTTTTTTACATTTATTCTTTCAATGCCTTGATAAGGGAAGTTTAAGACAAATAGCTCCCTGCTTTTAAAAGTTAACACCTTATACAACTGATTGCTTACAAACCATGACTGAGCATTTGCACATCCTTCTGTGTCGCTTAAGTTGTGCACGGTGCAGAGGAGGAAGAGCGCAGTGTGGGGAGCAGGGCCTGGGCTCCTCCCAGCTGGGCAACAAAATAATACTGCCTCGTCGGACCTTGCCTGCCTGCTCCGTAATTATTTCCATGGCTCCTTCCAGAACTCTGTGGGTCTGTGTGCACAGGTGCTCATTCATGCCCAACTCTTCGCAACCCTATGGACTATAGTTCACCAGGCTCCTCTGTCCATGGGATTTCCCAGGCAAAATACTGGAGTGGGTTGCCATTCCCTTCTTCAGGGGATCTTCCTGACCCAGGCAGTCTCTTGAATCTCCTGCTTTGCAGGCGGATTCTTTACTACTGTGTCACCTGGGAAGCCCCTCCCTTCCTGCACTAAATTACTACAATTCATAAATATTCTATTAGCTCTCAATGGTAGCACAACTTACAAAGAGTCTGTAACTCTTCTTTGGGTACGGATTAGTAATTGAAACTTATTAGATAGATGAAGATTCCTTTAGCATAAAAGAGAAGATGGTGGAAAAGATACTTTCACTTTAATACATACTATTTATATTGCAGATAAGGGAAAGTAACTTTTGGCAGCTACAATTTAAAGGGCCAAGCACAGTTTCTAGCACTTTTTCATCTTATCTCACATTTATCGAGTACATCACTGTCAAAGCAGTCAAAGAAGAGATAACATTTTGATAACCTTGGGTGTTAACAGCCTTATCAAACCTACCTACTCTTTGCTAAAATCAGCAGCTTAAAGTGGCATTTTCAGAGATCAACAAACAAGGGCTGAAACACAGAGACATACCAATTGCAAGGCCATCGCTGAAATTGTGCAGGCCGTCCCCCATGATCACCATCCAGGCCAACGTGGCGATGCCAGCATCTTTCAGCTCCTCCCGGGAGTAGCGCTGGCTGTGGCTGTGAGGGTGGTGGTTCTGGTGGTGGTGGTGATGGAGAATATGATGGTAGTCATGATGGTGGTGGATGAGATCATCGGACTGGCCGAGTGTATCATGGAAATGCGAATGGCATTTATTCTTGCACCCTCTGGGTACATATTCATTGTAAACTTCCTGCGGATGGGCATGAGCTATCATGACCTCCTCTTCTTCCAAGATTGCTGGCTGCTGAGAATCAAAGTGGGAGGGCTCTTGTGAGTCAGCTCGTAAATAGCCTTCAGGTCCTAGATGTAAACATAAAGGACATTGGGACAAAGTAAAATGGCTCTGTTAATGCGCACATTTCAAAATTTCCACTGACAGAGTCAACAAGACGTCAAAGCACGGCAACTCTCTCACATATACCTACCTGGAAGACTAGACTTTAGAGTACTGTTGATGAAACACCTCAGTACGTTTTAGCGAATTTTAGAAGTTAAATGATTTCGCTAAGAATGGATTTTAAATGATAGCCTTCAGTAACCACCCCAGATCCTCCCTTAAATTCTTTTGCCTCCCTATGTTTTTCAAGATAGTTTTTTTTTCTGATTATAAAAGAATCACACATATTTTAGAAAAATATTTCACTGTTGATATTTAAAATACTTTAGAAAAATATTCCAGAAAAATTGGAAATAAAAAACACACATAGTTCTGTCATCTGAGTTCCTCTCTTTCAAAATTCAAGGGAAAGCAAAAGAGGGGAATTGCTTGGTGGTCCAGTGGTTAGGACTCTGTGCTTTCACTGTCAAGGGTCTGGGTTCAATCCCAGTCAGGGAACTAAGATCCTGCAAACCATGTATTGTGGTCAAACAAAAATTAAAAAGGAAAAGCAGAAGAATGTGAAATACCATCATCACCAAGAAACATTTATCTGTGTAAACTCCAACAATAGATTTTGCTTTTTCCTTTTTGTACACTGGCATCAACTTTCCTGGGAGCATTCCTAACACTATGGTCCAATTTTAAAAGTTATTTCCTCTCATCATTATAAATTTCACTGGAAATCCTGAAGATGGAATAGATGCAGGAAGACAAGTGAGAGTATTTCACTCGCTCTTTAGAGAAGAGCAGCATGCTGGAGACAAAGGGTGAACAGAAAGTCTTAGGACTGCCCAGTAGCAACAATAAGCTGCTCTTCCTCCTCAGTCAGCAACTGAGCGTCTACTCTGGGCCAGGCACCGGGACAAAGTGGAGCAGAACAAAGTGTGCCTTCAGGAAGCTCATGTTCTTGGGGGAGATAGCCACTTAACAAGGAAATACAGATATAATAAGGTAATTAAGGCACGGACAGCATGGGAAGAAAATAGAAAAGGCAAATATGAGACGAGTGAGTGGGAGACCTCTGTATTGGGATGAACCAGGAAGGCCTCTAAGAAGGAGATGCCTGAGCTGAGATTGAAACAATAGGAGGAATTTATATGAAGACCTAGGAGAAAAGTGCTCTAAGCAGAAGAAACTGAGTATCAGCCTCTGAGACAGACCTGATATGCTCACAGGATGAAAAGGAGGCTGTGAGGCTGGACAGAGTGAACCATCCGGGGGAGTGGAAGGCAGGGCAGGACCTCAAAGGTCATCATGAGGCGTTTGGTTTAAAATTTTAACTGAGCCTGTCCAACAAGAAATGCCAGGCTAATAAGCTCTAGGAAACATAGTAACACAGTAACTTTACAGTGAAGAAACATGGGAGACACAACCTTAGCCAAGTGATCAAAATTGCCACCACTGCTATGCGACTGAGCATCATGGTAGGAGGCAGGTCACGTCACTGGAAAGGATGTAATACACTTTGTGCTATTCCTGCCCAAACTGATCAACCTAATGCAAAAACAACAAACAAACTCAAAATGAGGGACAATAAGAGGCAACATTTGACCCTGACTTGTACTCTGGATCATTTTTTTTCCTTTTGGGGGTTAGGGGAGTATAAAGAAATTATTAAGACAATTGGATAAACATGAAAATGGTCTATAGACTAGAAAATGGCATTATATCAGCTTTAATTTCCTGGTGTTGATCACTGACCTGTGATTACATACGAGAATGTCCTTTCTCTTGGGAAATATAACAAGTATTTAGAGGTAAAGAAGCATCACTTTTGTAACTTACTCTGAAATGGTTTAGAAAAAAAAAATGAGTAGTATGTATATACACAGAGAAAGAGAGAAAGAATGATAAATGTACATAAAATAACTGGGGAATACAGGAAGAGGCAGAGGAATTCTTTGTACTCTTCTTAGAACTTTTCTCTAAGTTTGAATTTACCTCAAAATAAAAAAATTACAGAAAGAAGACATATAAATATACATACAAAAAACCAACTCACTGGCAATTAAAAGAAAGCATAAGTTTTAGAAAGAGGGGAGGGATTCCCTGGTGGTCCAGTGGTTAGAACCTGGCATTTTCACTGCTGGGGCCCAGGTTCGATTCCTGGTTGGGGAACTAAGATCCCAGAAGCCTCGTGGCACAGTCAAACAAAAAAAGGGAGGGGAAGGTTAATGGGAGTGGAATAAGGTCCCATCTCTTCCGGATAGTCTGAGCTGCCTGCAAATCACAGAGTAATGGCCTCCCTCCAGCTCTCAGATTTACAAGGACTTACGATCATCTGCATCTACTTTCTCCTCATTTGTTGAAAGTTGAGATTCATACTTGGACAGCTGCTTTTTAATCTCCACATCATCATCATTTTCAGGTTTTTTCTGATTCTGTAACAGCAAGGAAAAGCGATACTTGAAATAGGTGGCTTACTTATGCATACACCTTCAGATAAACAGTTAAGCAAGGGATTTCATAGACAAAGACAACAGAGTGACAGGCTTCTAAAGGAATGAACCCCATCTAAGGGCAAGGCCTGCACTTAACTCCACAGCACCTAGTAGTCTGTTCTGGGCTTCCCTGGTGGCTCAGAGGCAGAAACTGTTCAGAAAGGTAAAGGATGATACATCAGTAATATGAAAGAAAAATCACACACTCATCTTTCTGCTGGTCCCTCAGGTCATGCAGTATAATCCGTTCTCATGAAAACAGCACTGCATCCCCTGGGAGCTATTTAGAAATGCATGATCTCAGGCCACAGCCCAGAGCGAATGGATTAGAACTTGGATTTTAACTAGGTCTCCAGGTGACTCATACACACATTAAAGTTGAGCTCTGCCTCAGGCCATCAGTTCAGAACAGGCATGTCCTCCAGGCAAATAGTGATCTGCTAACCAACTGCCTGGTTTCCTCCAATGCCTTTTTTGGTCAATGAAATCCCATACTTGCCACACTTTTTATAACTTAAAATTATACTGTGATACTGATATGTATTTGTTACTAAAACTAAAATACTTTTGCTGTCATAAAACACCATTACCAAGTTTTCTCTTTTGAAACAAATCCGAGTAGTCAGTCTTGAATTTATCACTAGATTTTTAAACCAGCTGAATACCATACTTGAGATACAGTCCATATCTCAGAACCCAAGATCACTGTTAGAACCCAAGGTCACTGTTAGAACAATGGTGCCTGTGTATTACCGACTTATGTAGAATATTTAAGATAAGGAAAACTGTCACAAAAATAATCACCTTCTTATTTGCAGTATCTTTTGAATATGACTCAATCCCCACCATAACTGAGACTTCATTTTTAGCTCTAACAGTATATAAAATATCTGCACATTTTTAGGTTATAAGAGTTTTTAAAAGGAAGCATAAACCAATCTTTATACCTATCCCTGGCATGATGCCTCAAACATGGAAAGTACTTAAATATTTGTGAAAATAAGTGAATTCAGGATACTTTAAATCACTTAACTGATGTTTTATTTCTTGCTGAGCAATGACTATCTCTAGTTTTTAACCAATTCTTTCATTCCACAAGTATTAAGGGCCTCTAATGTTTCCTGTGCTGAATCCTGGCAATACATCAATACACCATAAACCAAGATACACATAGTTCTTGTTCCCATGGAGCTTATCACCCACAGGGAGGGAAGTTTTATACAGGTAATGATTATACAATTCTTTGATTGCAATTTTTGATACACTTTACAAAGGACAAATACACAGTACTACAAGAGTGTACGCTACTGCTGCTAAATCACTTCAGTCGTGTCCGACTCTGTGTGACCCTATAGACGGCAGCCCACCAGGCTCCCCCGACCCTGGGATTCTCCAGGCAAGAATACTGGAGTGGGATGCCATTTTCTTCTCCAATGCATGAAAGCAAAAAGTGAAAGTGAAGTCGCTCAGTCGTGTCTGACTCCTAGAGACCCCATGGACTGTAGCCTACCAGGCTCCTCTGTCATGGGATTTTCCAGGCAAGAGTACTGGAGTGGGTATAAGACCTAACTGACTCCCATGACAAGATTCGTCCAGAAAGTGATGTTTATGCCAAGACCTAAAGATGAGCAGGGGTTTGCTGGAGAAGGGTGGGGAGGAGTAATCCAGGCAGGGAGATGGCATGTGGGAGGACCCTAAAGTAGAAAGGGAGCAGCCGCTTCTTTAACTGAAAGAAGTGCAAGGTGGATGGGGTCTGGTAGGTCAGAGACTGGGCGGCCAGTAGTGAGGCTGGGTAGCGGGGCGTCCAGACAGTGCAAACCATGGACTATGGTCTTCATCCTATCGTGGCCTTCATCCTATAAGCAATGAGATGTATGGCAGAAAGGATTTTCAGCAGTGGTGTCCAACCCCATCAGACTCATTTAAACAAATCACTCTGCCCCCTCCACTCTGGATTAGAAGAGGACAACAAAATAATGTAGACAGTCCAGTCAGGAGGCAACTGCTGTCAGGCAGGTAAGCCGAGCTTAGACCAGAACAACAACAAGGAAGATGGAGAGAAACAAATAATTATAATTTCACTGCTGGATACACTTAATAAAACTAGGTTGGATATGAGGATGAGGGAGATTCATAGATGATTTTCAGGTTTCCAGCCTAAGCAAGAAACCTGAGAATCTGGTAAAAAGAAAGTCTGAGGTAGAAACATCATAAGAGCCTAACTACACACCAAGTATGTGATTCAACCCTAATTCGAATAAACAGATTGACATGTACGGATGTTTAAAGGGAAATCTAAGGTAAAATGTTCCATTATAAGACCCTGATGCTGGGAAAGACTGAAGGCGAGATGAGAAGGGGACAACAGAGGATGAGATGGTTGCACGGCATCACTGACTTGATGGATATGAGTTAGAGTAAACTCCGGGAGTTGGTGATGGACAGAGAAGCCTGGCATGCTACAGTCCATGGGGCCGCAAAGAGTCAGACATGACTGAGTGACTGAACTGAACCAAACTGATGGGTCTGAAGAGCTACCAATGCTTACCATGTAAAGAGTAGTTTTTGCTTTTTGAGAGAAGTAAATGAGATTTACGGAGAAGGCAATGGCACCCCACTCCAGTACTCTTGCCTGGAAAATCCCATGGATGGAGAAGCCTGGTAGGCTACAGTCCATGGGGTCGCTGAGGGTTGGACACGACTGAGCAACTTCACTTTCACTTTTCACTTTCGTGCATCGGAGAAGGAAATGGCAACCCACTCCAGTGTTCTTGCCTGGAGAATCCCAGGGACGGGGGAGCCTGGTGGGTTGCTGTCTATGGGGTCACATAGAGTTGGACACGACTGAAGTGACTTAGCAGTAAATGAGATTTAAAACTGTTACATAAGTAACACTAAGATCTGCCTGCCTTGAAAACAGATAAAGGCAATAGTTTCTAAAAAGGAAGAGAACATGAAATGTTTGTGAAACACCTGTGGGAAGTCTTTGCCTAGAAATTATGCTTATTTACTATTTAATGCTTCTTATGTGTGTGTGTTCATTGTACTTAGCCTGCCAGGCTCCTCTGTCCATGGGATTCTCTAGGCAAGAATACTGAAGTGAGTTGCCATGCCCTCCTCCAGCACATCTTCCCAACTCGAGCACTGAATCTGAGTCTCTTACATCTTACTTGCACTGGCAGGCAGGTTCTTTACCACTACTGCAACCTGGGAAGCCCTTAACGATTCTTAAGCATTCAACAAATATTTACCAATCCTCTACTATGTGCCAGACACTATTCGAGGCACTGGAGATATAGCAGTAAAGAAGATGGAGCGGTCGTGGGCCTTAAGAGCTTACATGCTAGCAGAAATTATTTGAGAACAGAAATTCCAAACTTTGTCAACTACAATGCATAACCATATATATGTAAGACAAAAACAGTAATATATGGAATGTATTGTAATATCACTGTTGCATTTAAAAACATGGGTCAAGACACAAGATTGATTTCACAGCTCACAAATAGTTATAATTTAGAGTCTGAAAAACACTGATCTGTCTTAGACCACAGACAGCCTACCTCTTAGAGTCCTATGTTAGAACATCAGGTTAATAAACAGAACTTTTTAGGTAAAACTAGAAAATTACATTGAAATTAGAATGGCATCTGAAATAGAAATGCAATAAAACAAACAAACACAAACAAAACCCCTCCCCTGCAAAAAAAATCCTTGAAAATGCAGAGGAGGAGGATATATCCTCAAAGCCACCCAAGTGAAGCAGCAGGGACAATGGGGACATGGAAGACGTCCTGGATTAAGAAGGAGTCAGCTCTCGTTGCTTCATTTATTCCCTGTAAACTGACATTCTGTAAGGGTTCAAAATCTGCAGTTGAAGTGACCATTAAATCCGTAAGGGCAAATATTCACAGGATGGAGGAGGCTACTCTGCTCACATGCACTGGGTTCCCAACCTGAGCTCTAAGCTCAGCCAAGAATCAACTATGTTAGTTTTCAAGTCTCTTCATGCCAGCTATACCTGCTATTGCAACTGTATGATTTAATTACATATTATTCAGACTATGAAATGCCAGTGAGAAGAGTTATTGCCATGAAAATCTAACTTGAATGCTTCTGAAAGATTCAAAGGCAAGTTGCCAATTACATAAGGCAATCACTGTATAAATCTTTTTAATTTTCAAAAAATCTGGATTCCACATTAAAATAGCTTTACAAGTATGTAATCTCTTGCTCAATTTAAGAGAAACCAAAACTGGATATTTAGAAGTAGCAGGACTGCAGAGAAAAAAATGATCATACAGAACTGACTCCAAGATCTTCAGTTCAGTTTAATTGCTCAGTCCTGTCTGACTCTTCGCGACCCCATGAATCGCAGCACGCCAGGCCTCCCTGTCCATCGTCAACTCCCAGAGTTCACTCAAACTCACGTCCATCGAGTCGGTGATGCCATCCAGCCATCTCATCCTCTGTCGTCCCCTTCTCCTCCTGCCCCCAATCCCTCCCAGCATCAGGGTCTTTTCCAATGTGTCAACTCTTTGCATTAGGTGGCCAAAGTACTGGAGTTTCAGCTTTAGCATCATTCCTTCCAAAGAACACCCAGGACTGATCTCCTTTAGGATGGACTGGCTGGATCTCCTTGCAGTCCAAGGGACACTCAAGAGTCTTTTCCCAACACCACAGTTCAAAAGCATCAATTCTTCGGCACTCAGCTTTCTTCACAGTCCAACTCTCACATCCATACATGACCACTGCAAAAACATAGCCTTGACTAGACGGACTTTAGTCGGCAAAGTAATGTCTCTGCTTTTGAATATACTTTCTAGGTTGGTCATAACTTTTCTTCCAAGGAGTAAGCGTCTTTTAATTTCATGGCTGCAATCACCATCTGCAGTGATTTTGGAGCCCAAAAAAATAAAGTCTGACACTGTTTCCACTGTTTCCCCATCTATTTCCCATGAAGTGATGGGACCAGATGCCATGATCTCCGATTTCTGAATGTTGAGCTTTAGGCCAACTTTTTCACTCTCCTGTTTCACTTTCATCAAGAGGCTTTTTAGTTCCTCTTCACTTTCTGCCATAAGGGTGGTGTCATCTGCATATCTAAGGTTATTGATATTTCTCTCAGCAATGTTGATTCCAGATTGTGCTTCTTCCAGCCCAGTGTTTCTCATGATGTACTCTGCATATAAGTTAAATAAGCAGGGTGACAATATACAGCCTTGACGTACTCCTTTTCCTCTTTGGAACCAGTCTGTTGTTCCATGTCCAGTTCTAATTGTTGCTTCCTGACCTGCATATAGGTTTCTCAAGAGGCAGGTCAGGTGGTCTGGTATTCCCATCATTCAGAGTTTTCCACAGTTTATTGTGATCCACACAGTTAAAGACTTTGGCATAGTCAATAAAGCAGAAATAGATGTTTTTCTGGAACTTTCTTGGTCAACATCAAATGACCAGAATGAGTACACAAATGGCCAAAACATGTACATGTCATTATTAAGAGTCCCCATGAGGACAATCTTTTTTGACTGATTTACCCAGTCACATCAGATAGGAAGAGGAATATAACCACAGGCAACTCCAAAGATATTTTCACCAGATATAGAGCCTACTGTTGAGCTTCATATTACTTCTGGGGGCACTTTGCAAACAGCAAGTCTGAGTGAGTCAGACAGTCTTTCAACAAAACATAATATTTAGCTACTGACTAATTTAAAAGCTGCACATACTTACCGTACATAACTCAAAGAGTTTGGGGTAAGTACACACCCGTGAAACCACCTCCACCATCAATGCCTTGTTTGGTCATTTATATAGATATTTACCCTTGCCTGTGACTCTGAAGGGAATACTGAAGACAGGAAGTCCAGGGTTACTGACTTCCATGAATGCTTCTGGGAGCAAAAAGGTGCTGAACCTCCTCACAAATGAAGATCACATACCTTGGAAAAGCTCTGCTAACGGTTCGGTTCTAGTGCTGCTCTAAATAAATGTCCAATGCATAGTAAGTAATCAGTACAGTTTTTCTTACCTTTTTCTTCTTATCTTTAAATTGCTTGATCAACGTGAGAACATGTTCAACAAGAAACATGAAATACAAGCCTCCCAGAGCTGTCAGCCCTTTCCACGTAGAATCAAAATAGGTATTTTCTTGAATGTTTTGAGAAGAGAGGTGGCTGAAAAGTGGTCCCCTCTTCATTTCCATTGCTGTTTCTTCATGGCTGTGACTATGGTGATGACTTGCATGAGACTAAAGGCAAAATAATACGGATTTTATAAATTCATTTGTTTCACATGTCAGAAAAATTGGCTAAGATAATTAATGTCAAATACGAAACCATTCAGAATTAGGCAATTAATGTTCTACGTCAGAATGAGGGGAGGTTTAGGCTATTAAAAGTAAAACTACCAATAAGCAGCAGTGACCCAGAGCTTAATGTATATAATGCAGTTTAGTGCAGTGGATCTATTCAGTGTAGAGACAGACACATTCTCCAGTGATCCTCATAACGTATGCGTAGAGGGTATCTCCAATGTTTCTCCATGGCCACAAATAAGTCTCAACAGGCATATAGCGTCTACTGCTCATACATCCAGTGGAAAAGCCCCTACTACTGTTCTCGGTGCACTTCCAAGAAGCCCAGGCTGGGTAATGGGCCCTTGCCAGTACCTGAGATCCAGGCACCCTGCCCCAGTGGCCCACAGCTGGGTGCAGCAGGACCTTCTGTCACCTAGTGTTAGGGAACCAGGTGTGGTGCACACCAAGGTGAGACTGGGGGTCATGGATACAACCCACAGAAACGCTCCTAGAAACTAAATTTCCAGCCTTTTATACATATCAATACAGAGCACAAACAGAAAATACATACATTCAATTTATATGTTTATAGATTCACACATTATATATCAGTATTTAACGCTGAATAATAAAACACACTGAAAGTGAAAGTCTCTCAGTACTGTCTGACTCTTTGCGACCCCAGGGACTATACAGTCCATGGGATTCTCCAGGCCAGAATACTGGAGTGGGTAGTCATTCCCATCTCCAGGGGATCCTCCCAACCCAGGGATCAAACCCAGGTCTCTTGCATTGCAGGTGGATTCTTTACCAGCTGAGCCACAAGGGAAGCCCAGGAACACTGGAATGGGTAGCCTATCCCTTCTCCAGTGGATCCTCCCAACCCAGGAATCGAACCAGGGTCTCCTGCATTGCAGGTGGATTCTTTAGCACCTGAGCTACCAGGGAAGCCCTATAAAACAGACTGATGGGATAAATTATTTACTTACATGTGGAAGAAGGTGTAAGAAAGCGTCACCACTCAGTGTCCCGACAGCCAACGCCACAAGGAAACTCAGAAGAAACTTGAAAAACACCCGATTCATGAGAGGCACTAAGATGACACCCAGCAAAGACAGGAAACTGATGACGGAAATGGCTATAAAGCCACCAACCCAGGCTGTCAAAGAGAACAGGACAGAGCAAAGGACAAAGCAAACAACTGATAAACTTTCAAAGTGAGACTGCGGAGTGGCAAAAAGTAATCTGTAAAAGTGGGGAAGTTTGTACCTATGACTTGATTCATGTTGATGTTTGGCAGAAACCAACACAATACTGTAAAGCAATTATCCTTCGATTAAAAACAAATACATTTTTTTTAAAAA
The DNA here is from genome assembly GCF_016772045.2 of Ovis aries. Taxonomy (NCBI): domain Eukaryota; kingdom Metazoa; phylum Chordata; class Mammalia; order Artiodactyla; family Bovidae; genus Ovis; species Ovis aries. The sequence goes on along the minus strand of NC_056076.1, from coordinate 21,370,118 downwards.
GTGGAGCTAAAGAAATACAAATGCAGTGGAACAGAACTGTGGCTATAGAGCAATAACCAAGAAGCTGGATCAAATGTGACTGAACCCTCTGGGCAAAAGGCATAACCTAGGAGAACATTCTTCAGCGAGGGTCCATCTAGTCAAAGCTATGGTTTTTCCAATGGTCATGTAGGGATGTGAGTGATGGACTATGAAGATGGTTGAAGGCCGAAGAATTGATGCTTTTGAACCGTGGTGTTGGAGAAGACTCTTGAGAGTCCCTTGGACTGCAAGAAGATCAAACCAGTCAATCCTAAAGGAAATCAACCTTGAATATTCATTGGAAGGACTGATGCTGAAGCTCCAATACTTTGGCCACCTGATGTGAAGAACTGATTCATTGGAAAAGACCTTGATGCTGGGAAAGATTGAAGGCAGGAGGAGAAGGGGACGACAGAGGATGAGATGGTTGGATGGCATCACCAACTCGATGGACATGAGTTTGAGCAAGCTCCAGGAGTTGGTCACAGACAGGGAAGCCTGGCATGCTACAGTTCATGGGGTCGCAAAGAGTCAGATATGACTGAGCAACTGAACTGAACTGAGGGTGAAGGAAGGGGAAGGTATGGTTACCAAGGATGAACTCTCAATCACTTGGGAACTGAGCTTACAGACGCCCATAACAGTTAAATTATGAGAGAGAAGAGGAAAAAGTTAGGAGAGGAGGGAAGAAAGGAGAAAGGAAAGGAAACTGGGAATCAGTAATATCCTCAGTGAACAAAGCAATCAATTCTTCATTATAGGTTCTGAACAACACAACTTACACTATAGCAGACTGTATCCTGGTTTCATGTATTAATAAGAACACACTAGGATTAGGCTCCTAAACAACTCTGATCATTCTCTAAACAATGTGACAACATACAAAGCAACCCCAATTTTTCAATTGGAGGATAACTGCTTTACAACGTCGTGTTGGTTTCTGCTGTACAACAATGTGAATCAGTCATACACATACACATATCCCTTCCCTCTTGAGCCTCTCCCGTACCCCGCCCTCATCCCACTCCTCTGGGTCCTCACAGAATGCTGGGTTGAGCTTCGTGTGCTATACAGCAGCTTCCTGTGTGTACGTGCTCAGTCACGTCTAACTCTCTGATCCCCTGGACTGTAGCCCTCCAGGCTCCTCTGTCCATAGGATTTTCCCAGCAAGAATACTAGAGTGGGTTGACATCCTCTTCTCCAGGGGCTCTTCCTGACCCAGGGATCGAACCCGAGTCACCTGCATTGGCAGGCGGATGCTTTACCACTGAGCCACCAAGAAAGCCCCCAGCAACTTCCCACTAGCTATCTATCTTACACATGGTAATGTATATGTTTCAATAGAACCCAAAATTTTTGAATGACATTGACATACCCTGTGGGAGGACCTCAGACAAGTTACAATCTAATGTATTTTCTAGTTTTTGTTTATTTTTTTTAGGGTAAAACTAACACATTTGCTTTCTTCACATCCAAGGCAGAGAACAATTAAGATGATATATTTGGAATTATGCTGAAAAATGAGTAGGCTGATGTAAATAGAAGGAAAAAGCACAACATAAATAGATCTACTGGAAATTATTTTTACATAAAAAAAGGCAATTTTACCTATTTGTAAAGAATAGGTCTTTGGAGGGATTTCAGCTTTCTTTTCACTTGTTGTATGAATCAGACATGATCTAGTATCAATCTGATTGATGATGGCTGGGCAGAGATAGTTGAACTCGGTGGCATTCAATGGAACCTGGATGCCCATGCCATGAGATGTAAGCAGCTTTGACGCACTGAAACACTGAAGAAAAAAAGAAATAAACACGGAAAGGCATTCCCATTAGAGAATCTAAAAAAGCTGTTGATGGCAAAACACGCTTTCCTTACTGAAGCTACTTCTTTACTTATGGTAAATCAAGATCAACTTTTGTGTTAAGTACTTTGGAATTTGCCTCAAGCTACCTGGAGATACTTTGTCACAGGGCTGATTTCCCATCTCTTCAGCTTATTTCTTCTTGGGAGAAGCAATCACATCACTAGTCACCTCTGGAGAAAGCCTCAAGAGGAAAAAGTTCGAGGATAAACAGACATTCACAAGCCTGTTAACTCACCGTATAAACCTATCAAGGAAATGAGCTTTAATTTCAAGATGGGTTCATTAGAGATTGAGAAATATGTTGTTTCTGTACTAACGCTATCATACGTGGCTAAACAAGCCCAAGACGTGTTCCTCTGCCAGCAATGACGTACTTGCAAAACTTAGCTCAGTGCTGTGTACGCACTGGGCAAAATAATAACACTTTGCAACAAGAGAATACTAAATTCCGTAGATTACTCACTCTGGCAGAGGGCAACACTGGTTAATGAAACAAACCTGCACCGGCAGGAAGCTGTTTCAAAAATTTAATTAGATGACAAGCTTAGTTTGAAGAGACTCTCTGCTGAAGAATGTAAGCTCCCTCTTCTCACCGAAAGAAAAAACCCAAACAAAAAAACCCACAAAAAAAACCCACTGGCACTAGCATCTGTTTCTTATCTTCTGAAAAGCTATTTTAAACTCCCACAATTCTTGGCCACTACTACTCCAAACAAATTTTATTACTAGTGTTGCTATGGGAATGACCATTAGTAGGATTATCCCAGAATTAGTACAGTCATGTGATGGTTTGAATGAAATACTTAAGTTCTGCCTATGAATGTATACCAACTAATGCCTTGTTGTTGACATCTCTTAGCCAAGGCAAACTGTGTACAGCCTGGAAGTCTAGCCTCAGAGAAGAAAACACATAAACTCAGGACCTCACTACCCAGACTTTTCACTTGCCCAGCACGTCACTCTAGGTAGCATCTCCAATTTCACCCACCTTACAAGTCACTGTGATCCCTTTGTCAAGGAGGCAAAGCTGCTCTTGCATTCTCTGGCCCTTTAAACCACACCTTTCCCTAAAACATCAATTCTAACTCCTGCTCTTTCGATCTTCCATTTTACGTTTTTTTTTTTTTTTAATTAATAGTATTCATCTTCAAAGATTTTCTCCCCAAAATAATTTCATGTTTTAAATTCTATATTAGAAAATAGCTTCACCAGGCATCATTATTCTTACCGAAGAACTTATCCCACAAGTTTTTTATCAGGAATGTTTTCAACATAGTGGAGACACTTTGAGCTAAGTGCCTTGCTGAGAAAGGAGAAATCCCCCTTTCAATGAACTCACCATTTTATTTTTAATTTAGAGGGAATAGCAATGACAGGATAGACAGCAGGCATACTGATTAAAATAACGAGAAACATCTTACCTCCTGAGTATTTTCGCTTGGGCTTCTGGAATACATAAAGTCTTTTCTGGGCTCATTCATTGATTCATTGGTTCGCCTACTAGCCAGTCTGCTGGCCCGGCTCTTTTCTGTGATACTGGGTGGAGTGGAACTGTTCACATCTTTGGGGAGAAGTTTCCCATGTTTTGGAGTTTCTATGGTCTCGAGAAAGTGAGTTCCCTCAGAGACAGCATTATACACAGTTGAGGTCACTTCACTAGTACCAATACCCTCCTTGATTAAAACATTCCTTCTGCCACTGGCATGTTCTGATCGATGAGACCCCTTCCCGTGGCTGTTTCTTGGCTCTTTGCTTGCACCATCAGAGTCATGGTCTGAGCAGAGAGCTTTCCGACTATTTTTACTGGAAGCAGCGTGATTATGGTGAGAGTGATGCTCATGGTCAGAGTGATGCTCATGGTCAGAGTGATGCTCATGGTCAGAGTGATGCTCATGGTCAGAGTGATGCTCATGGTCAGAGCGATGGTCATGGTGTATATGAATTCTCTTAATCTTATCTATGCCTATATTCTGAAGCAACTTTTTGAACCCTTCAATTGACAGGGAATTATTTTCTCCATAGCGGTGGAAAAGCTGCTGTAGATGATGCTGCCGCGTGGTAATGGCCAAGTTAACATTAATGCCAGATTCCCAACTTGGAATAATTTTTTCAGTGGTCTGAGGGAAAGCAGTGGCTGGTCCTACTTCATGAAGGGGATTTGTGACGGACAGAGTGAAGGTCAGGATCAAGATCACTGATAAATTCCTCGCCATCGCACCTTCCTAAAGAAGACAGAAAACGAAAGGAAAGAAACAACCTTGTCTTCACTTCCAAAACAATTTGAATTAAGAAATCTCATGCTGAAAACTGATGTCTAATCAAATAACCAAGTTAAACAGAGCACCATCTAGGGTGATCCTTGTAGTGCTAGATACTGCAAAAAACAAACAAAAAACCAACTGGAGTCCTAGGCTCTACCTCTGCATTGCTGAAACATGGGAAACAACAGGAGAGCAGTTGAGTGCTAAGACTCTGTAATTAACATTATAAAAGCAATAGTAATTCAGAGACTGGAGGGACCCATGTGGTCACAGCCATATTGGCATTATATCATGTTTCAAACAAGAATTCAAAACAAAAGAACACAAAATCCAAACTAGCTACCTCAACCACGACCACCACCATTTCACAGAACAATCTTTTAACATCAAAGAAAGTAAATATGGCAATCAGAATAAGTCACATTTAACATTTTTTTCTTAAACCATATATAAATCTATTTGAGGCCTTTCTCCCCCAATCCCATTCTTCAGAGGCAACCAATTTGGCCAGTTTCTTGAGAATCCCTCATGCATACTCAGGTACACGTGCGGCTTAATCATACTAATGGGATCTTTTGTTTTTCCACTCAACAAATGACACCTTTCCATGTGAGTATATACAAAGTGATCACATATTTTTGAATGACTGCACAGTAACAGTTCTTTAAGAAAACTTAACTTTATTAAAAAACTGTGTTGCTCTTATTTTGCTATCACTCATCCGCATAATACTGCTGGGAACCAAAGAACGATGCTCCAAAGAGGAGTTAGGGATCCAGCTGAGCCTTGAAAAGCAGAATTCAGTTAAGCAGACGAAGGTATAGGCCAAAAGAAGCAGTTAGACTAATATCTCAGGACCCAGTCAGCAGATGCCCAGTACCAATGATGGGTGGTGATCGTGACCAAATTGGTCTGCCTCCAGTGAAAATAAGGGGAGGTCGGGCTCCGGAGTGAGATGGCAAGGGTGAGGAGCAACCGAGCTCTACCACCTTCAGCTCTTCCTTGGACCAGCTGGTAACACCTATTTTATACGGAGACAGGGGAAACCACTCGCATGGATGTATGTGGAAGTGCTCCAAACGCTGTCAGCAGTACTGCACAGCTGCTGCTTATCGTTCTGTGAAAAGAGGACGTACGCACTATCACCGGGCTAGACTCCTAAAAGAACAATCCTTGGGGCCCAAAGTTTTAAGGGACAGAAGAAAACCTTTAAGAAATACACGAGGAGCGAGATGGGTGGAGCAGCCCCGTTCCTTTCCCAAGAGAGGGAAGGATGCTTAGGGCGGTCCCAGACTCGCCAGCGGATCTCCATCCCCGCAAGTCCGCGTGTGCTGGAGAAAAAAGCAGAAGCAAAGGGCCTGGAGAAACGGGTGAGCGGAGAAAACGGGAAAGAGCTCGCAAAACTGCCTAGAAGGGCTTCTTATTTTTAAACACCACAGTACTCTCTCGGAAAATGAGATGAACAGGACAAACCATTTCCTTTCCCCGTTGGACCCCGAAGCCCGCTGTGCACCCTAAACTGGGAAGTCCGGCCTCGCCGGCTCCGCGGGGTTCCCCTCTCCGCCCACCCTTCCTAGACCAGCGGGACTCACCTCTCCGCGGCCTCGCCGACCCCCGGCCCGCTCCCGCGCGCCGGTTCAAGTTCCCGCCGGCGGTGCGGAGCCAACCCTTGTCTCCCTAGAGATCTCTACACGGCACGGAGAGGCGGCGGTCTCATCGGCCCGGTTGCCCCTCCGTCGGGGGAGCGCCGCGTAGACCCCGGCTAGCAGCGCCCCACGCGCCGCCGCCGCCTCCCGGGAGCAGGAGCACAATCACTAATTAGCGCCGCGCCCAGCAGCCGCCAGGAGCCGCCGCCTCCGCCGGCCTCCGCTGCGGGGCATGCGCAGTGCGGCTCCACCCCGTCCCCGGCGGGCGGGTCCGCGGGTCCGCCTGTTCGTCGGCGCCACGGGGCTCGCAGGGCCAGGAGGGGGGCGGAGACGGGGGTCCCAGTGCGCGCGGGGCACCAAGATCTGCCCGGGGCCCTTCCTCCAGCTCCTCCGCGCCCCCCGCCTCTCTGAGAAACTCGTTCGCCAACGCCCCACCACCACACTGAGCCAGCCCCGTCTGCCGCTGGGATGCCGGCAGTGAGGGCAGCGGGACGTGCTCTGGGCACACGAGTTCTGGGTCTTTCTGGAGAGTTCTGAGCGCTTCCGGCCGCGTCTGTGTTCCTGGGACGCAGGCCGTGCCTGGGCTACGGTCCTCGACACGAGAGTCGAGCTTACCACAGGCAGAGGGCCAATTGGGCTGGGGAGGGGGTGGGGCGGGCCCGGCGGAGGCGGGGTCGCCCCCGCCCCGCCCCCGGCCGCCTCGGAAACGCGGCCCGGATAACGCCCGCGGGAAGACGCGGCGGGCAGGCAGTTCCGCTCCGAGGGCGGAAGTGCGTGCCCAGGTTTCAACCGCTGACCAGACAGCAACATGGTGGCACCCATGCTGGAGACGTCTCATGTATTTTGCTGCCCGAACCGGGTGCGGGGAGCCCTGAGCTGGAGCCCTGGGCCCGGAGGGCTTCTGGCCTTCGGCACGTCCTGTTCCGTGGTGCTCTATGACCCTCAGGTGAGAGAAGTGGCCAGACCCTGTCTGCTTTTGGCGCCACATCTGCTGCTTATGCTCGGGGGCGGACTCTGTAGAGGCTGCTCCGGAGCCTGGAGATCCGGTGTGCGGTCCGATCCGCTTCGGGGAGGGTGTCTGGGCGGTGGGTCTGGCTCTGGCGCGCAACACTCGCCTCTCGCCAGTCTCCTGCGCTGCGTCAGCCTGGGGTCACCGTGTCCTACAGGTGGTGGCCTGTTAGCCGCAAAGAGAAATTCAAACGATGACAACCTTTTCTGAAGCCTTCTGTGGGAAACTGTTACACTGTTAAGGAATCAGTTTGGGTTTGAAAAGATTTCCATTTAAATGTGGGTTAACGGCATCTCACAGGTGCCATCTCATTCTTTTAAAATTTAAAGTTTTTGTTTTCTGTTTACCTTTAGCCTATGAACAATATTGTGATAGTCTAAGGTAACCAGTGAAGGGAATTGGCCATGCATATACTCGTATCCGGGGCTATCTCATTTTGGTATTACCCTAAGTTTTACTTAATAAACTTTTGCTGTTTTCAGTTTCAAAGAAATATCGCTTGCAGTTTAGCTTCGGGAGTGGACATTTTAAACAATGTGCCATTGGGGCAAAGGTCCTAGGAAGTGGAGCTCCTGAGCACTTATCCATTCCCAGAACTGCAGCCAAATGATTGTTTTCTTGGCCTTTTCGCTACCAAACTTCTCAAGTGACTAGTTTCTGTATTATTCCCTGAGTTCATTGTGATCCCATTCCCACTGGCTGATTTTGGACAATACAGTTAGTGTTGCTTCTCAAAAGATGCCTCAGTATAAAAAGTAAAATACTGGGAATTCAAATGCAGTGCAGGAGATAGCATTTTTTAAAAAATTTTACTAGTTTATTGCAAAATTCTGACTTAAGGGATTAGATCTCATAGACAGAGTGCCTGAAGAACTTTGGACTTGTGACATTGTACAGGAGACAGGGATCAAGACCATCCCCAAGAAAAAGAAGTGAAAAAAAGTAAACTGGCTGTCTGAGGAGGCCTTACAAATAGCTGTGAAAAGAAGAGAAGCGAAAAGCAAAGGAGTAAAGGAAAGATATACCCATTTGAATGCAGAGTTCCAAAGAAAAGCAAGGGGAGATGATAAAGCCTTCCTCAGTGATCAATGCAAAGAAATAGAGGAAAACAATAGAATGGGAAAGACTAGAGATCTCTTCAAGAAGATTAGAGATTCCAAGGGAACATTTCATGCAAAGATGGGCTTAATAAAGGACAGAAATGCAATAAAGGACAGAAATGGTATGGACTTAACAGAAGCAGAAGATACTAAGAAGAGGTGGCAAGAATACACAGAAGAACTGTACAAAAAAGATCTTCATGACCCAGATAATCACGATGGTGTGATCACTCACCTAAAGCCAGACATCCTGGAATGCCAAGTCAAGTGGGCTTTAGGAAGCATCACCACAAACAAAGCCAGTGGAGGTGATGAATTCTAGTTGAGCTATTTCAAATCCTGAAAGATAATGCTGTGAAAGTGCTGCACTCAATATGCCAGCAAATTTGGGAAACTCAGCAGTGAGTTTACAGGACTGGGAAAAGGTGAGTTTTCATTCCAATCCCAAAGAAAGGCAATGCCAAAGAATGCTCGAACTACTGCACTATTGCACTCATCTGACATACTAGCAAAGTAATGCTCAAAATTCTCCAAGCCAGGCTTCAACACTACGTGAACTGTAAACTTCTAGATGTTCAAGCTGGTTTTAGAGAAGGCAGAGGAACCAGAGATCAAATTGCCAGCATCCATTGGATCATCAAAAAAGCAAGAGAGTTCCAGGAACACATCTATTTCTGCTTTGTTGACTATGTCAAAGCCTTTGACTGTATGGATCACAACAAACTGGAAAATTCTTCAAGAAATGAGAATACCAGCCCACCTGATCTGCCTCTTGAGAAATCTGTATGCAGGTTAGGAAGCAACAGTTAGAACTGGACATGGAACAACAGACTGATTCCAAACTGGGAAAGGAGTACGTCAAGGCTGTATATTGTCACCCTGCTCATTTAACTTCTATGCAGAATACATCATGAGAAATTCTGGACTGGAAGAAGCACAAGCTGGAATCAAGATTGCTGGGAGAAATATCAATAACCTCAGATATGCAGATGACACCACCCTTATGGCAGAAAGCGAAGAAGAACTAAAGAGCCTCTTGATGAAAGTGAAAGAGGAGAGTGAAAGAGTTGACTTAAAACTCAACATTCAGAAAAGTAAGATCATGGCATCTGGTCCCATCACTTCATGGCAAACAGGTGGGGAAACAGTGACGGACTTTATTTTGGGGGGCTCCAAAATCTCTGTAGATGGTGACTGTAGCCATGAAATTAAAAGACGCTTACTCCTTGGAAGAAAAGTTATAACCAACCTAGACAGTATATTAAAAAGCAGAGCTATTACTTTGCCCACAAAAGTCCGTCTAGTCAAATACTGGTGTTTCCAGTATTTATGTATGGGTGTTTGAGTTGGACTATAAAGAAAGCTGAACATGAATCTGAGCAAACTCCAGGTTATGGTGGAGGACAGAGGAGACTGGAGAAGACTCTTGAGGGTCCCTTGGATTGCAAGGAGATCCAACCAGTTCATCCTAAAGGAAATTAGTGCTGAATATTCACTGGAAGGACTGATGCTAAAACTGAAACTCCAATACTTTGGCCACCTGATGCAAAGAACTGACTGATTGGAAAAGACCCTGATGCTGGGAAAGATTGAAGGCAGGAGGAGAAGGGGACAACAGAGGATGACATGGTTGGATGGCATCACCGACTCAACGGACATGAGTTTGAGTAAACTGTGGGAGTTCATGATGGACCGGGAGGCTTGGCGTGTTGCAGTCCATGGGGTCGCAAAGAGGTAGGACAGGACTGAGTGAACTGAACTGAGTATATTAATTGTATTGAAAAGTCCATCATCCTAGACGTACAGACCGAAGATGAGATGGTTAGATAGCATCACTAACTCAATGAACATGAATCTGAGCAAACTCCAGGTTATGGTGGAGGACAGAGGAGCCTGGTGAATTGCAGTCCTTGGGGTCGCAAAGAGTCAGATGGAACTTTGTGACTGAACAACCACGGACACACGACACATAGTCAACCAGTTGGCAACTGAAAAGATGCTCAACATCACTAATTAGAGAAATGCAAATCAAAACCTCAGTGAGGTATCACCTCAGACTGGTCAAAATGGCTGTCATCAGAAAATCTACAAATAATAAATATGGAGAGGGTCTGGAGAAAAGGGAACCCTCCTAGGATGTTGGTGGGAATGTAAACTAGTGCAGCCACGATGGAAAACAGTTCAAAGTTCCTTAAAAAACTAAGATTAGAGTTACCATAAGAGCCAGCAATCCCATTCCTGGACATATATCTGGAAAACACAAAAACTGTAATTCAAAAAGTTGCATATACCACAGTGTTCATCAGTTCAGTTCAGTTCAGTCGCTCAGTCATGTCCGACTCTTTGCGACCCCATGAATCTCAGCATGCCAGGCCTCCCTGTCCATCACCAACTCCGGAGTTCACTCAGACTCACGTCCATCCAGTCAGTGATGCCATCCAGCCATCTCATCCTCTGTCGTCCCCTTCTCCTCCTGCCCCCAGTCCCTCCCAGCATCAGAGTCTTTTCCAATGAGTCAACTCTTTGCATGAGGTGGCCAAAGTCCTGGAAGTTTCAGCTTTAGCATCATTCCTTCCAAAGAAATCCCAGGGCTCATCTCCTTCAGAATGGACTGGTTGGATCTCCTTGCAGTCCAAGGGACTCTCAAAAGTCTTCTCCAACACCACAGTTCAAAAGCATCAATTCTTTGGCACTCAGCCTTCTTCACAGTCCAACTCTCACATCCACACGTGACCACTGGAAAAACCATAGCCTTGACTAGATGGACCTTAGTTGGCAAAGTAATGTCTCTGCTTTTGAATATGCTGTCTAGGTTGATCATAGCTTTCCTTCCAAGGAGTAAGCGTCTTTAATTTCATGGCTGCAGTCACCATCTGCAGTGATTTTGGAGCCCCCCAAAATAAAGTCTGACACTGTTTCCACTGTTTCCCCATGTATTTCCCATGAAGTGATGGGACCAGATGCCATGATATTTGTTTTCTGAATGTTGAGCTTTAAGCCAACTTTTTCACTCTCCTCTTCCACTTTCATCAAGAGGCTTTTTAGTTCCTCTTCACTTTCTGCCATAAGGGTAGTGTCATCTGCATATCTGAGGTTATTGATATTTCTCCTGGCAATCTTGATTCCACCTTGTGTTTCTTCCAGTCCAGCGTTTCTCATGATGTACTCTGCATATAAGTTAAATAAGCAGGGTGACAATATACAGCCTTGACATACTCCTTTTCCTCTTTGGAACCAGTCTGTTGTTTCATGTCCAGTTCTAACCATTGCTTCCTGACCTGCATAGAGATTTCTCAAGAGGCAGGTCAGGTAGTCTGGTATTCCCATCTCTTTCAGAATTTTCCACAGTTTATTGTGATCCACACAGTCAAAGGCTTTGGCATAGTCAATAAAGCAGAAATAGATGTTTTTCTGGAACTCTTGCTTTTTCCATGGTCTAGTGGATGTTGGCAATTTGATCTCTGGTTCCTCTGCCTTTTCTAAAACCAGCTTGAACATCAGGAAGTTCACGGTTCACGTATGGCTGAAGCCTGGCTTGGAGAATTCTGAGCATTACTTTACTAGCATGTGAGATGAGTGCAATTGTATGGTAGTTTGAGCATTCTTTGGCATTGCCTTTCTTTGGGATTGGAATGAAAACTGACCTTTTCCAGTCCTGTGGGCACTGCTCAGTTTTCCAAATTTGCTGGCATATTGAGTGCAGCACTTTTACAGCATCATCTTTCAGGATTTGAAATAGCTCAACTGGAATGCCATCATCTCCACTAGCTTTGTTTGTAGCGATGCTTTCTAAGGGCCACTTGACTTTACATTCCAGGATGTCTGGCTCTAGCTGAGTGATCACACCATCGTGGTTATCCGGGTCGTGAAGATCTTTTTGCACAGTTCTTCTGTGTATTCTTGCTGCTACTTCTTAATATCTTCTGCTTCTGTTGGGTCCATACCATTTCTGTCCTTTATTGCATTTCTGTCCTTTATTGAGTCCATCTTTGCATGAAATATTCCCTTGGTATCTCTAATTTTCTTGAAGAGATCTCTAGTCTTTCCCATTCTGTTGTTTTCCTCTATTTCTTTGCGTTGATCGCTGAAGAAGGCTTTCTTATCTCTTCTTGCTATTTGGAATTCTGCATTCAGATGCTTCTTCTTTCCTTTTCTCCTTTGCTTTTCGCTTCTCTTCTTTTCACAGCTATTTGTAAGGCCTCCCCAGACAGCCATTTTGCTTTTTTGCATTTCTTTTCCACGGGGATGGTCTTGATTCCTGTCTCCTGTACAGTGTCACGAACCTCATTCCATAGTTCATCAGGCACTCTATCTATCAGATCTAGGCCCTTAAATCTATTTCTCACTTCCACTGTATAATCATAAGGGATTTGATTTAGGTCATACCGGAATGGTCTAGCGGTTTTAGCAACACTATTTACAACAGTCAAGACATGGGGAGCCTTGTGGGCTGCCTTCTGTGGGGTCACACAGAGTCAGACACGACTGAGGTGACTTAGCAGCAGCAGCAGCAGGAAGACATAGAAGCAATTTATATGTCCCTCGACAGATGAATGGATAAAGAGGATGTGGTGATATGTATATATACGTGTGTGTATATATATATATATATACACACACACACGTGCACGTGCACGCACACACACAAGGGAATACAATTTAGCCACGAAAAGAATGAATACCATTTGCAGCAACGTGGATGAACCTACAGATAATCATACTAAGGGAGACAGAGAAAGATAAATGCCATATGGTATCACTTACATGTGGAATCTAAAAAATTTACGAAGGAACTTGTTTAGGAAACAGAAATAGACTCACAGACAGAAAACAAACTTATAGTTGCCTAATGGGAATGGGGCAGGGAGGGTTAAATTAGGGCGTTGAGATTAACAGATATGTACTACAATATATCTTATAAAATAGAAAAACAATGGGGACGTATAGTATAGCACCGGCAACTATGTTCAGTATCTTGCAATAGCCTATAATGGAAAAGAGTCTGAAAAAGAATAACTGAATTACTTTGCTTTACACCTGAATCATTGTAAATCAGCCATACTTAAATTAAAAAGTTCCATCATCCTCCTATCCAATGCAGAGTGAAACTTGAAATAGTTGTACTCATTTTTCTTGAGCTTGCTTCCCTCCTTCCAGTTTTTGTTTTGTTATTACCATGCACTCTTCAAAAGCTTTTTTTATTTATTGAAATATAGTTGATTTATAGTGCTGTGTTGGTTTCTGTGTACAGCAAAGTGATTCAGTTATACATAAATATATACAGTAGCTTGCTTTTGCAAATTCCTAACTTTGAATCCATCCATCCTTCACCCTCCATCCCCCTTGACAATGACAAGTCTGTGTCTGTGAGTCTGTTTCTGTTTTGAAGATAAGTTCATTTGTGTCATATGTTAGATTCCACATAATGATATTTGTCTTTCTTTTTCTGACTTTCCTAGTATGATAATCTCCAAGTTCATCCATGTTGCTTCAAATGGCCTTATTTTTTTTTTAATGGCTGAGTAATATTACCTTGTATGTGTGTGAATGTATATGTATATCATGTTTTCTTTATCCCTTCATCTGTCGATAGATATTTATGTTGCTTCCATTTCTGGACTATTGTAAAAATAGTGCTGCTTTGAACATTGGGGTGCGTGCATCTTTTGAATTAGAGTTTTCACCTTTTCCAGATATATTCTCAGTAGTGGGATAGGTGGATCGTTTGGTAGTTCCATGTTTAGTTTTTTAAGGTACTGTTTTCCATAGTGGTTGCATCCATTTACATTCCTGCCAACAGTGTAGCAGGGTAGACCACTGCTACAACCACTCTTCAGCATTTGTTACCTGTAGACTTTTTAATGATGGCCTTTCTGACTGGTGTGAGGTGAGATCTCATTGTAGTTTTACTTTCCATTTCTCTAATTAGCGATGTTGAGCATCTTTTCGCATACCTCTTGGCTATCTGTGTGTCTTCTTTTAGAAATGTCTAGATCTTCTGCTCATTTTTTGAAAATTTTTGTTGTTGTTGTTGTTATTGAACTGTGTGTGAGCTGTTTGTATATTTTGGAAATTAAGCCCTGGTTGGTCACATCATTTACAGATGTTTTCTTCCAGTCTGTAGGTTGTCTTTAAGTCTTGTTTAGTCTTGTTCCTTTGCTATGATGTAAAAGCTTATAAGTTTGATTAGGTCCCATATGTTAATTTTGCTTCTGTTTCTGTTGCTTTGTGAGACTGGTCTAAGAAAACACTGATACAATTTTTGTTAGAGACTGTTTCGCCTATGTTCTCTTCTAGGAGTTTAACAGTGTCATGTCTTATATTTAAGTCTTTAAGCCATTTTATTTTGGGGTTTGATGTGAGGGTGTGTTCTGACTTTATTGATTTACATACAGCTGTCCAGCTTTCCTGACACTTCTTGCTGAAGAGACTGTCTTTTCTTCATTGTATATTCTTGCCTCCTTTGTGAAAAATTAATTGACCCTAGGTGTGTGGGTTTATTTCTAGGCTCTCTGTTTGGTTCCATTGATCCATATGTCTCTCTTTTTTTTTTTTGGTCAGTGCCATGTTGTTTTGATTACTGTAGCTTTGTAGCACTGTCTGATGTCTGGGAGGGTTATGCTTCTTGCTTTGTGCTTTTCCATGCACTCTTAACTGGCAAGATAAATCACATAAAACCAAGGGTAAACTTTACGTTGGCCATCAACCAAGGCTGTAGAAGCCTATCTTCCTGCAGCTGTCTAGTGGATTTGTACCCATGCCTTCCGCCACATTTTAATTTTTAATGATAAATTGGTGGCTATCTCAGGGGATTTTAACATCAAGAGAAAAGGTGTATGGATCCTAGGAAGTTTTGTTAAGTATTGTTGGCTGGGTATTTAATTAAATATAGGATTCAATGTGTCAGATGCTAAAGTGAAACTTTGGAGATGATGTTCGTTCAGCACACTCTTTGATGCTAGTCTTGAACTGAGTGGTGATGACGCAAAAATAATGGGTTATGACTCCTGCCCATCAAGGAATTCTCATTCTGGTGAGAAAGACAATGAAATACTTTAAATCAGCAAGCTCCAGTGTTTTTGGCACCAGGGACTGGTTTCATGGAAGACAGTTTTTCCACAGACCAGGGATGGGAGGGTATGTTTTGGGATGATTCAAGCGCATTACATTTATTGTGCAGTTTATTATTACATCAGGTCCATCTCAGATCATCAGGCATTAGATCCCGGAAGCTGGGGGCCCCTGCTTTAGATTGTTTCCCAAACTCACGTAACCCATATGTGAACTATATTAGCTTGTGCACATTTCCCTTTGTATACCTTTTTCTCAGCTGTGAGAATTCCAGTTGATGTGTAAGCAGGTGTGAAGTCAGTGCTCTAGGCAACCGGTAGAGAAAGGGCTGTAAGAGGAGGGCCCAGTAGGCAGAGAGTCTCCAGCAGTGGGGGATGTAGAGAAAACCCAGGTGTGGAGTGATCTGGTGAAAGCAGCAGTCTGAGGATCTGCAGGGAACCTGGCTGTAGGCCCTGAAGGGATATGATGTCTGAGGACCTTCGTAGTTGTGGCCTAGTGACCTTGTGTCCTTAAGGCTGAAGAATCCAACACCAGATCAGCCATGGCATGCTAAGTAAGCCATGATTTTGCATCCATCAATCATGCATTCCTTGATTTTTCTTTAGGTCTACCAAATTCTTGAATCTGTACAAGCATGGTAAAAGTAGACCCTGAGACCAGTGAGAACATAGGCCTTGTCTAATCTGGTTTGGAGACAGGCTCCCTAAATAAGAAGAGGGTAGGGCTGAGTGACTGTGGAGTGGGGCAGAAGGCAGGAATGAATTTTAAAAAGTGAATGGATGACTTAAGCCATGGTAAAGTTTATGAGTTAAGGAAGGTGATTCTGTTTGAAGTAATCCTGAACATTTTCTGAAATCTGATATTTATTAATTTATCAGCTCCTCTGTGGGACACATTCCAACATACTAACTGGTGTTTTCTCCTCTACAGAAAAGGGTTGTTGTCACCAACCTGAATGGTCATGCTGCTCGAGTCAATTGCCTACAGTGGATTTGTAAACAGGATGGTTGTAAGTATTAATCTGACTTCTCTTAATTTAGCATTACTGTATCCGATATTATGTATTTAGAAAAATAGAAGAAAAATGACATGCTCAGTGAAATATCTGACTTATACTACTTCTACTTTGAAGCATGGATAACGCAGCAGTACTTAGGATGAGGGTAGAGGCACCCCCCTCCTGAAGCGAGAGCCCCGCCATTGCCCACAGCTTTTGACCAAAGCCTGTATGCTTGTATTGGAGCCCAGACTGGGATTCAGAAAATTCGGCCCCTGGGTGGTCTGTTTCTGCCACAGACAAACGATTGATTTTTTGGGCAAGGCATTGCATTTTTGTTGACCCTAGTTTGCATCTTCAGTTCAGTTCAGTTCAGTAGCTCAGTCATGTCCGACTCTTTGCGACCCCATTAATATACAAAAAGTAAAACTTTGGACTAAATCAGTGAGTGATGCATGACACCTATGAGGTCAAAATTATTTTCTGAATAATACTAAGAAGTTATTCCTCACCTTCATTCTGTCCCAAGTATGCAGTGCCATTTTCCAGTGACTACGTAATGTGTGATGTTGCCACCGTTTAAACACTGGAGCAGATATGAAAATCCAGGTGTATTCTAATAAAGTCAGACTTTAAAGAGGTTTGCTGAAATATTAAACAGTGCCTTTCTTCTTATTTTTTTTGTTTTGGGAAATACAGGGTTTCCCCCTATTAAAAAATGTTATGTTAGTTCTTGTTATTCGTAAGTGAACTAATATACAAGTATTTTTCAAATTTCTCAGTTTTAATTTCTGTTGTGATTAATATTGGCACATATAGCCTATATAAACAAAAGGTCTTTGGGGTCCTTAAAAAATTTTATGAGTGTCAATGAGTCCTGATATCAAAACATTTGGGAATTGCTGGACTAGATTATCTCCAGGTCTCTTTCATCTCTCAGATTCCACGGCTCCAGAATTTTTATTTAGCATTGCTTTTAGATGGGCTTCTAAAATCCTGTGGAAATTCCTCATATGTCTTAACTATACCTACTATAGTGTTCTTATGGACTCTTGAATTAATTTTATTTTCTGATTTTTCAGCTATTTATTGAGAGCATCCTGAGCCAGGCCCAAAGGCAAAATTTCCTGAATTAGTGAGCTGTGGTTTTATCTGTGACAGTAAGAGAACGTTTAATAAGCTACTTATTACAGTTGGTAATGCAGAGTTAGTCATATTAGGTCAGTAAAAACCATTAAATAGTAGAAAGAGTGGCTGTTAGTACATATATTAAAATAAAATTGTTATTATATTAATTGCTACCAAATGACATCAAAACCTACTTGAATCTCAGTATAGGGATTCCTTTTAAAGTATTAATTTGGGCTTGTATGTTTTATCTTCCCTTTAAAAGTGAGGTTACATAAAATGAATTGCTTGTGTATCACTGAAATCTATTACGGTTATAACTGATTTTCTCAGAATTGGATTCTATTGCCAGATAATTCAGGTACTCTTTCTAACCCATATATCAGTGACATGAAATTCTAGTGATATTATTTTATATTTTCAAAACATCTGGTTCTTATCACATTACTTTCATGTACCTTAGAGCAGTTATCAGAATGATATAGTTAGGTCAGTGGCTTAAATGCCATGACACATGAAGAAATTAAAGCCCAAGATTGCACCTGGCTGGCAGCAGGGTTAGGATATGAGCCTGGGACTTTTGAGTACAAATCTAATGTGTTCAGTCTGCCAGCTGTTTCACCTAACTATCTAGGCATAAACCAGCAGAAATAAATAAATGGAAAATCCAAACCAAGATTAGATTATTTCCCCCTTTTTGGTTCTTATTCATTTTCTTCTATCAATAAATAAATGTTTGAAGGAGCTATTTTGAAATATGTGTTTGATTTCAAAAATATTTCATGTGCTTGACAGTACCAGCTAACTATAATGACTGGTATATGTTATTTCTACCCAAAGTGTTTAGCCTGAGTCTCATAAGGAAACAACCAGGCAAATTCATATTGAGGGACATTGGGCAAAACAACTGGCCTGGACTCGCATTGTGACAAAAGGAGAAACTGGAAAGTTATTCAGGATTAAAGGAGACTTAAAAGATGTGTCAATCAAATGCATAATGTATGGTCCTTAGATTTTTGAGTAAAAAAGAAGTTACAGAAGACATACTGGGACAGTCTTGGGAAATTTTAATATGTATTATTATGTAACATTACTGTGTTATTGTTAACATTCTTGAATGTGATAATTATATGTGGTGGCTCAGTGGGTAAAGGATCCACCTGTCAATGCAGGAAATGTGGGTTCGATCCCTGCGTTGGCGAGATAGATCCCCTATTGAAGGAAATGGCAGAGCACCCCAGTATTTATGCATGGGAAATTTGATGGAGAGAGAAGCCTGGTAGGCTACAGTCTGTGGGGTCGCACACAGTCAGACACGACTGAGCGACTAATCAACAACAATGTAGGAGAATGTTCCAGTTTTTGAGAAGAATAGGGTAAAATATCTTAAGGATCAAAGGTCATCATGCCTCCAACTTATTTTTGAATGGTTTGTCAAAAGCAAAAATGGAGGTGTGTGTAAATGTACATACAGAGAGCAAGATATCAAGCAAATATGGCAAAATCGTAACAGTTGGTGAATACAGGTAAAAGTATCTGAGTTTTGTTTTTTCCATAGCTTTGAAGTTTTTCAAAATAGCTGGGGAAAAAATGTTCATTGAGATACAATTTTTTTTCAGCTCCTTCAACTGAATTAGTTTCTGGAGGATCTGATAATCAAGTGATTCACTGGGAAATAGAGAATAATCAGGTGGGTAGACATGTTTATGATTATAAGAAATGACTGTCATATCTACATTTATTTTCAGTTTTTCCTGTCATTTTTCTCGTGTTCCTCCTTGATGAACTTCCTTATTCTTGCTTATTAGTAATCCAGATCCTGTATCTTCCATATGTCATAGGTCCTGTTCCCTTCCTTCTAATAATACCTGCTTCCATATTCATAGGCTGTCAGTCATTTCTTTGAATGTCTTAACATTTGAAATAATTTACAAAGTTCTCTTACATGGGCTGTTTTGTTTTCAGTGATCACAAAAATTCATACTGCTGTGTGCATAGGACAATGGTTGCCTTGTGGATACAGATTTATATAATTCTGCGTGATGTTACAATATGCAGTACTGGGCGTGCATGGACCTCTGTGAATGGACGTTTAGGTTGGTTCTAGTTGGAAGCAGAGATTAAAAATGTGAAGCTGGTGCATCAGATATTTGAACATCTGCCATGCAGAAGATACAAATGAGCCAGAATCCTGTTCATGAATTGTGCATATATATCGAAGATAAAATGTGGTTAAATAACTACAAATTTGTTTAATAAGTACAAAGGTGGCTGTATGGGTGAGTGCTTGCACTTGCTGTACCACAACCATGCTGCTGTGAAAGTTCAGTAGGGATTTAAGACGTGGCCCTTGAGTTGAGTCTAACAGTATGAGATGATTTTCTTAGGAAGACTTAAAGGGTTGAGGATTCCAGGTAGGAGAAAAATGTATGAATCAAAGTTCATGTAAGAAAGGAGACCATCTGCTCAGAAGTATCCGTTTTTCACCATAGCCTAAGATGTCTTAAGGGCAGGGCTTTTCAAGCTCATTCAGAGGATTCTTCATCTTTAAGCTCTGAGTGAAAAGGAGTCTGTGGCCACTGTGGGAACCAGTACATGTTCTTCTCTTAGAGAGTCATTAAGTGTATATGAGCACAGTGGAGGCTCTGAACAGTTCTGGCATGGGCAGGCCTGCCCATTCCAACCAGTGTTTCCTTCAAGTCTGATACCCCCCCCCCCACCCCCCTTTAAATCCCTTAGCATCCATTGTAACTTTGAGGAACACCATTTTGGAAATATTTCTTGATACCACATGATGGGCAGTAGAAGTGTTACTTCTCTAGTAAGAGGAAGAGACGATCTCGTGAGACTTTGAGTTCAAGAGTTTGTTCTTTATGAACAGGCGTTTGGGAGTCATTCATGATTTCTTGCCTGGAAAATCCCATGGACAGAGGAGCCTGGTGGGCTTCTGTCCATAGGGTCATGGGAGTCAAACACGACTTAGCAGCTAAAGCCACCAGCAGCAGGATTTCTAGGTAGTGGAGTATTGTATGTCAAAGGAAAATGAGTCTAACAGGAGTGTGCCAAATTGGGATAGGAAAAAATATGAAGAAAGAGATATGAAATGTATTCTTGAAGGCAGAATGATTTTGGCATTGACTAGATAGTTGTCAAAAGAGTGGGAAGCTTGTGGGTAGAGAAGTGAGAAATCAAAAACAGTGGGATTCTGTCTCCAGGCCCTAGAAGAAAGATGCTTCTACAAAGCAAAATAGGCAAGTGGGAGGGAAGATGTAAACATTTCACTTGTATTGCTGGCCAGATACCCAGACTTGTCTCCAGAGAAAGGGGCCAGATGTGGAGGTGGGGATTGTGGAGTCACTTAGACTTGAATGAGAACTGCAAAGGCTTATGTAGCAAAGCAGCTCCTATTTGGACTTACCTTGGCAGAGGAATTCAGAGAGAACCACTTGAGCACTCATTTTTGAGACCTTGAGTTAAGACTTGTAAGACTCTTTTGTCAGTGCTACCCTAAGCTTCTGTCGGTAGAGAGACTTACAGGCTAAGTATCTGATGGCAGATAGCAAACTTAGACATTGACCAGAAAGGAGGCTGAGGCTAAACAGGAAAAGGAGGAAGATGAAAGGCCTCAAAGAGGGATGAAGGGAGTAAGAGGATTTGGAGGAAGGAGTCATACACTGTAGCTTGAGAGGCTTAAAGGTTCCGTCTGGTATGCATTTTCATGCACACAGGTGCTCATTGCATCTTGACTTCTGATAAAAGGAAATAGTTTTAAGCTGGCATAATGAGAGATTTGAGTCTTTGACTAGTGGGTGTTGTTTTTTAACAAGCCAGTGAACTTGAGAGATTTGTTTTGTTTGAGCTTTTAAGATTCTCTGATGGTTGAAATAAAATTCTGCTTAAAGATGTGAAATGACATAGGAAACAAATTTATGATTGCCATAGGGGAAAGGGGATGGGGATGGGGTAAAATCAGGAGCCTGGGATTAGCAGATACAAACTATATAAAATGAATAACACAACAAGGCCCTACTGTATAGCACAGAGAACTTTATTCAAAACCATAACAGGAAAGGATATGAAAAAGAATATGTATAATACAATGTAACACTGTAAATCAATGATACTTCAGTATAAAATGAAACAGACAAAAACAGGTGTGAAATGAGTTTTTCCCATAGATTTAACATTTGGGAAGTAATTATACAGACTCAGATAGCATTACCGACTGAGTGGGCATGAATTTGAGCGATCTCCGAAACATAGTGAAGGATGGGGAAGCCTGGCATACTGCAGTCCTTGGGATTGCAAAGAGTTGTACACGACTTAGTGACTGAGCAACAACAATAACAGTAAATTTTAAATACCAGAAAGTATAAAGAAGAAAAAAGACACAAGATTTACGTGGCTAACATTCTAATGAAGATTGTTCCATATCTCTAGTGTTTAATTATGTACTAAAGTGATTTTGTTTACTTGAATTTTAAAAAGTGGTTTTTTTCAGAGAAGTCAGAGGTTAATGACTACAGGAATTTAGTGTACAAAGCCTTATATGTAACTATTAATTACCTTTTTGAGTGGCAGAGTTCTACTTAAGTAATTGGAAAAACAGTTGAGATATTTAAGGCACCTTTATTTCAGCAGACAGCAATTTACAAAACATACCTCTCAAGGAAAGTGGTAAATCTTACATATTTGGAACTGTTAAAAATACAGACCCACAATAACAGAAATGATACTACAGATCGTAATCTTGCATGGCAGGCAGGAAGAGTGATAACCAGGTGGCGTTTCCCAGTTTTTGCCAGTTCTTTATTTTGTAGCTCTGCTTGATACATGCAAGTATTATGAGTGGATGCTGAAAAAACTTGGTAAAAGTTTGACAGCAAACAGAACATTTACTCATTCCTAAAACATAATCTCACATGTTGCTGCTAAGTCACTTCCGTCGTGTCCGACTCTGTGTGACCCCATAGATGGCAGCCCACCAGGCTCCCCTGTCCTTGGGATCCTCCAGGCAAGAACACTGGAGTGGGTGGCCATTTCCTTCTCCAATGCATGAAAGCGAAAAGTGAAAGTGAAGTCGCTCAATTGTGTCCGACTTAGCGACCCCATGGACTGCAGCCTACCAGGCTCCTTTGTCCATGGGATTCTCCAGGCAAGTAGTGGAATGGGGTGCCATTGCCTTCTCACATATTACCACCAAAAAAAATTTTCACCATAGTGAAAAAACATGGTTGACACTACCTTTGCTAAAATATCAAAGGTAATTTAACTGATAGTGGAACAGGCTGACATTGCGTATCTGCTGGTGTGTTATACTGATGTTGTGACAACGTCACAATGTCAGCCCTGAATCTTTTCATGGGGAGATGTCAGACCAATCCTAGAGGAGGAGTCCACAAATCTGGCCTGTAGTCTTCAAAGGTATCAATGTCATTGATGTCTTTCCATGGTGATAAGTGAGCATTATCCTTTTTGTTGGCTTAGAATATGAGTCTAAAATTATTTAATCAGTTTCCTATTAACACTTTTTTTCCTATTAATACTTTTAAGTTGATTGCAGTTTTCCTGAAGAGTGTATGATAAATGCTTTTGCATTTGTCTTTTATTATCAGTTAAACTAGTGCTGCTCTCTCAGAGTAGGTTCTTAGATGTGAGATTGCTATGTCAAGGGATGTACACATTTTGTGTGTTGTTAATATAATCAGACAGACTTCGCACAAGTTTATGTTCTTCTCAGCTTGTTCTTGTTCAGTCGCTAAGTTGTGTCTGACTCTTTGCAACCCCATGGACTGCAGCACGCCAGGCTTCCCTGTCCTTCACTATCTCAGCTTGAAAGGACTTATTTCTGGGTCAGGCATTTTAACAATGCCTTTAATCCTCTGATTCTAGTTAAGTGCAGGTGAAACTGATAATTCTTTCGTTTAACGTAGCGTTTTTGTTGTTATTTGTGATTCAGCTTTTAAAAGCAGTCCACATCTACGGCCATGAAGGACCTGTTTATGCAGTGCATGCCGTTTACCAGAGGAGGGCGCCAGACGTTGCATCGCAGACACTGATAGTGTCCACAGCTTCCGATTCTACTGTTAGAATCTGGTCTAAACAGGGTTCTGAAGGTAGGTTTAGAGCCATTGTTCCAAACAGATGAAATAATAATTATCAAATGAACAGCATCTTAGATGAGTGTCATAATTTTTTGTCTTTCAAGCAGTTTTTGAAATGTTAGAATTCTAATCTACATGTTTTTTCTTGTATACTTTTCTAGAATTCCTGTTTACCAAACTGTTGATAATGTAAATTTCCTCAAAGCCTTTTCATTTAGGTCTTTTTGTTCTCTGTAACCTTGTTCTCTTGTAACCTTAAAGCTGACCGTTTAAATTCCCATTGTCACTGGGGGCCCAGGACTGACTTTTCTCATCTCTCTGCTGATGTCCAGGGTTCTGATGATGCCGCTGGACCTCTCCAGGAGGATAAGCTGAGTTAGTTGTTCATGGTGTGTTTTATTTCTTAGTGACATGCCTTCAGACCTTGAACTTTGGAAATGGATTCGCTCTGGCTCTCTGCTTGTCTTTTTTGCCTAATATTGATGGTGAGTTTCCTGCTAGGTGTATATTAAAAGAGCAGTGTATTTTCATATCTCCATACAACTAGGACCTCAAAGAAACATATTGGATCTTAATTTTGTATCTGAATATTTTCAGAAGACAAGTTGAGAGACATGGATAACATACTTTTGTTCTCAGTAGTCAAATGATCTGTGTATAAAACATAAGGTTAAGGGGGTGGCTGTTAGAAACTTCAGTAGCTGTTAAAAATTTAAGACGTTTAATATGAACTTGAGATTGATACTCCTATTTATTAGATACATGTTGAATATAGATGAAATTTGGGGAAATTGCCTAGCTCTGTAGAAGATGGAGGTCTGGGATAAGTTGAGAAGGTACTAAGGATGGGCCCATGAGCATTTCTCTCAAGGTGACAGCCCCTGCTCATTGTGCGCAGTGACAGTTTGCCTCAGACCACTTAAAATCTCTAAGCGAAAAATGACCTTTTGCTGGGAAGCCCGTCTTTACCTGTCTTTGATTATCCTCCACCAGGATGGTGGCCAGCGCACGTCAGATAGTCTTGTGGCTCCCCAGTTGCCTGGAGGACAGAGCTGGTGGGCAGAGGCTGGGCCTGGAAACCTCCAGGCTGTTTTGCCATCTGCAGCGAGAGCTGCAACCTCGTGGTCTCACGTGATGTCCCACTTTCTGCCAGGGCTTCCCGGGAGGAGGAATTGCACACGTTCTGTTGTGGTTTTCGTTACATACAATTTCATTTCTTCGCATCTGCATTGAGGCTGAGTGACTGAAGTTTTATGGCTTTTTTAAAAATTGATTTAAAGAAAACTGATTTTACAGTCACACCTTTCATAGCTTTTTAACCACATAGTTATATATGTGCTTCTATTTTGTTCTTTAATTACTCCGTGGATTTTGTTTTATTATCAAATTCTGGAAACGTAGGGTCCTCAAAGTAACAAACATACTGTTAAATCTTTGTGCAATAACCAGGATGCTGGGCTCTTAGTTGCTCTCCCAGGTTTTTTATTATTCACATGGGCTAATGATTCCTATTAAGTGTTCTGGCTGACATGGTTAAGTGCTCCCAGCTTGTTTTTACTGCTGAGCTCTTTTTATTGCTCCTTCTATCATAGATGACACAGAACAGAGGAGAGGATTCTGTTAATAGTCATTCTTTGCCAAGTATCCATTTAATGGAACATTCTAGAATATTCATTTTATTCCTAAAGATATTATTGAGTGCTTTCAATTTATTTGTTCAGTGATGTGGGAAATAGAATTCAAGGCTCTACCTAGAACTTAGGACACGGCATAGGTGATTGTCATAACTTAGGATGGCTGTTATGATGTTGTATAATATTATATATATATGTTATATGATGCTTATAGTAATGCCTCTTTTTCCTCCCAGTGCCGGTATTAGCATGTGGTGATGATGACTGCAAAATTCACTTATTTGTTCAACAAAACAATCAGGTAATTGTTCATCTTTCTTTAAGAGGCTAGAATTATGTTCTGCTTAATTCCATATCTTAAGACAGACTTTCTAGATTATAGAGTTTGGGGGATGTTCTGATCTAAGTTGACCAATCCAATAGGAAAATCTTTTCAACAGTCCCCTGTTAAACCGCTTGTCGCTGTTTGATCGCCAAGTATTCTGCTGCTGCTTTGGCCTCCAAGTCCAGACTTGTTGCGGAAGACAGATTGTTAGGTCGGGAAGAAGAGAGGGAAATGTTGTTGTAGTAATTTTTCTTAAGAAATTTAAATGAGATATAACATACCTACCGTGAAATACACCCCTAGCAGTGATTATTTGTTCTTGTAATCTTTTCCTGTTCTTTGAGTGGTTAAACCAGAGGGAAGTTTCGGAAAGAGCGTTGGTTAACCCTATGTTCATTTAGTTAATAGAGAGTGAGTGAAAGTCGCTCAGCCATGCCTGCTCTTTGTGACCCCATGGACTATACAGTCCATGGAATTCTCCAGATTAGAATACTAGAGTGCATAGCTATTCCCTTCTCCAGGGGATCTTCCAAACCCAGGGATTGAACCCAGGTCTCCTGCATTGCAGGTGGATTATTTACAAGCTGAGCCACCAGGAAAGTCCAAGAATACTGGAGTACGTAGCCTATCCCTTCTCCAGCGGATCTTCCCGACCCAGGAGTCAAACCAGGGTCTCCTGCATTGCAGGTGGATTGTTTACCAGCTGAGCTACCAGGGAATCCCTAGTTAATAATAGAAATACTTACTTCTTTGCATTTTATAAGAAAGCTAAAAATCATTATGTTCAGCCGCCCAGCTTTTTTCTGTATTGTATCTACAGTGTATGTCATTTTACCTTGTGAACAGTTGATGTGTTTGGGGACTACAGATATTATCTCCTCATGCTGCTGCTGCTGAGTCGCTTCAGTCGTGTCCGACTCCGCGACCCCATAGACGGCAGCCCACCAGGCTCCCCTGTCCCTGGGATGCTCCAGGCAAGAACACTGGAGTGGGTTGCCATTTCCTTCTCCAGTGCATGAAAGTGAAAAGTCAAAGTGAAGTCGCTCAGTCGTGTCTGACTCCTAACAACCCCATGGACTGCAGCCCACCATGACTGCTCAGTTAAATGATACAGATGATGACTTTTTTTCATTCCCAAGTGAGAACTCACTCTATCAGATAGTGTTCCCAGTTTTTTTTAAAAAATGCAGGAGGAATGGCTGAGATCAAATGAAGTCACTGATATACATTAAAATATTAAATTCTTACATTAAATCCTGTGATTTTTGTTATCTTACTAGTTTCAGAAAATGCTTTTTCTCTCTGGACATGAGGATTGGATAAGAGGCGTGGAATGGGCAGCCTTTGGTCAGTATGAAATATTGCTAAAGTACATATAGTGCAGACAAGTATGTGTAACTTTCAAAAAGAGCAGCCTCTTATGTTTTAATTTAACATTTTCTTTGTATGTAACATTTTTCTGTTGGCCCAGTTAGAAAAGAGGATACTTATCCTTTGTATTAAGTATTAGTTGGGATGGTAGAGGATGACATAAGTTGATCTTTACAGGAGGACACTGGCTATTGCTTGTGCAGACAGTCTTGGGAAGTTCGTAGAAATTAGTAGATTGTATAGGAATACCAAATATTATAACTGTTTATTAGCATTTTATGTGTATTTGTCAGTGTCATTGAAAATTAATATCAGTCAAATTAATGAAAGATAGGGAAGCAAAGTCTAATTTTTTCAGGAAATCTAGAAATGTATATATTGTAGAAGAAAAACTCTTATACTTAAATTTAAGAATAGAATGTTCTAAAAATAATAATATCTGTTTTTTTAACTAGGAAGAGATCTTTTTCTAGCAAGCTGTTCACAAGATTGCCTGATACGCATGTGGAGACTGTATGTAAAATCAACATCTTTAGAAACTCAGGAAGATGATAATATAAAACTGAAAGAAAATACTTTTACTGTAGAAAATGAAAGTGAGTAATAATGAAAATATTTGATGCAGTAATTCTTAGATTTCCTAGCTGATTTATTTATCTGTATCACTACACATATGTGAAGGTTAGGTTTTCAGAAATATCAGATCCCTAGCTGAAACTTATATTATGCATTTTTCCTTTTTTATTTTTATGTGAGAGTAAGTCATTTTTAATATAGGAAACTTACTTTTCTAAACCATGTTAGGCTTTTTTTGTTGCTGAAAATGTTTAGTATTTTCTCAATAAATTGGTTTGTAAAATTTTGCTTATTTCAGTTTTAGCATAGGAAAATCTAAAGAAATAATGTGAATTATTTGTACCTTTGTTGGAGGATATTCATAAGAGACAACAAAATTCCTATATTTGAATGGCATATGTAGTTCTGATTTTCTTTTTGTCTGGCATTAGAATAGTACCCCTCCATGGTAGGTTCTGTTGGAGATAATTTTCTATGGGTATGAAAATCATAATGCTAATCCTTACTTAACATTGTTCATCCAGAAATACACTTCTTTGTTATTACTCTTCTTGGTTATAACGCCCATTAGAGTTGAGATTTGGTGACAGATTTATGGAGAGAACCAAGAAATACTATAAGCAGCACATTGTTTCCAAATATGAAAACTTTTGTGATATTTTCATTAATTATTTTGTTTGAAAGTTCACAGTACTGATTTGACTTCCTTTATTTTTACATTTATCTTAGGAGTGTTGTCTCTTCTTAATGGTAGTTTAGACTATTTCATATAGTGAGTGAGGATTGCAAAGGAGGCCGGCATGTCTTTTTTGTTTTTTAATTATAGTATAAGAGTCACTGTCCCTGAAAATTTAAAATAGAACATATCCCTTAATTTTTATTTATAGCTAAGTAGGCAAATGGCACCCCACTCCAGTACTCTTGCCTGGAAAATCCCATGGACAGAGGAGCCTGGTAGGCTGCAGTCCATGGGGTCATGAAGAGTCAGACACAACTAAGTGACTTCCCTTTCACTTTTTTCTTTCATACATTGGAGAAGGAAATGGCACCCCACTCCAGTGTTCTTGCCTGGAGAATCCCAGGGACGGGGGAGCCTGGTGGGCTGCAGTCTATGGGGTTGCACGGAGTCTGACACAACTGTAGTGACTTAGCAGCAGCAGCAGCAGCAGGCAAAACATAAAGAAAAATCTATACATCTTTAGAGTTTACATATCTTTTTTCTCCTGTAATTTTGAACAAGGGGTAAAGTTAATGAAATTTAGAATTCAGTGTTTTTTGTTGAATCTAAATCATGTTCTGTTCTGATTTTTTTTTTAATGTAATTGTACAACTGAGTTGGTTATGAAAATGTTCCTTTTAAAGAGAACTTTGTGGGAAGAATCTTTTTTTGTTGTTGTAGGTATTAAAATAACATTTGCGGTTACTCTGGAGACTGTACTGGCTGGTCATGAAAACTGGGTAAATGCGGTTCATTGGCAGCCTTCATTTTACAAAGGTAGGAAGAAAAGCAAACACAAAGCCCTCGTTTCAGTTAAGTCTGACTGATAGAATTTTAAGCTGACCAAATGAAGTAGAGGCTATTTTTGAGTGTAATTAGAAATCTCAGGGACTTCTCTTGTGGTCCAGTGGTTAAGAATCTGCCTGCCAGTGCAGGGGACGCAGGTTCGATCCCTGGTCTGGAACTAAGTTCCCACATGTCACAGAGCAACTAAGCCTGTGAACCCCAACTGCTGGGCCCACGTACCCTAGATCCCATGCTCCGCAACAAGAGAAGCCGCTGCAATGAGGAGCCTGTCTACTACAACTCAAGAGAAGCCCCTGCTTGCTGCAACTCAAGAAAGCCCTAGCACAGCAGTGAAGAGCCAGTGCGCCACAATGAAGACCCAACCCAGCCAAAACAAACAAATAATTTTTAAAAAAGATATCTCAAGTATAAGACATTTTCATGTTGGCAGAGTATAATACTGTAACCTGTTCAGCTAGCTCTTCAGTTCCATTGCAAGTTGTATTTCTAAAAGAGAAAAAACTATGATTCCTGCTTTGATGCCAAAACTGCCATGCAGCTTTTAACTTTTTATCTTTAAAGTTTTTACCTGATCCTTGTGGGATTTAAGAGAAATTGACTTTCAAGCCAACTTCACTTGACCCTTTACCCTTGGAAATACAAAGTTGGTAGTACCCAGCTACATCATTTATGACTAAGTAAAGATTTTCCTTCTTTCTTTTGCCCTTAACCTCTGTTTATGGAGTGATGATTGTGTGCACGTTCGAGTTGGCACTGAGGTGTAGAGCTGAGTGTGGCAGCAGCCCCGTTTTCTCTTCCCAGCCCCTTCCCCAAGACAAGAATAGAGAGCAGCAGTAATTAATGCTCAGGTAACACCATCCAGCTTTTATTATATTATGTCATATTTACTGCAGTTTAAAAAGGATAAATTAGATATTATAGGACTTCCTGGTGGTTCAGTGGATCAGAATCTCCTGCCAGTGCAGGGACCCTGGGTTCAATCTCAGGCATGAAATGTTCCACATGCTGCAGAGCAACTGAATCCGTGTGCCCCAACTGCTGACCCCGCGAGCCACAACTGAGCCCACACACCGCAGCTACCGAAGTCCGTGCGCCTGGAGCCTGTGCTCCACAGCAAGAGACTCCACCGCCGTGAGAAGCCCTCGCTCCCTTACTCGCCACAACTAGAGAGGACCTGCGCAGCAATGGAGACCCAGCACAACCAAGAATAAATAAATTAATTAAAATAAGAGATAAATTAGATATAGATACGGGGATCCCTGTAGTTTTTCCTGAACCCTTCCCCCTCCATCCTTCCCTTAAGGCTGAATTCAGTTATGCACTTTTTATCCTTTTATACTACACATATTTATGTAATCATAAAACTGTTTTGTAGCTGTTAAAATGATATATCAATATGCATTTGCGCTTGTACAACCTGCCTTTCTAGCTTAATACACTCAGCTATATAGTACAGTACTATAATAAATGTGTAATACTTTCACACAAATAATAAAACATCTTTAATCTTAGAGCATTTTACCTTGAAAAGTACAGTAGTGCAGTACAACAGCTGGCATACAGGGGCTGGCATCAAGTGATCAGGCAAGCAGAGTTACTGACGGGAGGAGGGAGAAGAGGTGGGAGATGGTAGAGCTGAAGGGCTGTCAAAAGATGAAGGCCAGGCTGCAGTCTCACCCAACACCTGATGTTGATGGCAAAGGATTGGTTCTTTGCTGGATTCAGTTCTATGTAAGCCTGTTGAAAAAATGATCCAGTGATGTCTGGGTAGCAGCTCTCTTTTTCTTGTCATAGATGACAAGTAGCACTGGATTGCATTCCGAATGGCTGCTGCAACCCTCGGGTACTGGTCTACGTTCAGGTCCCGTGCCTGAAAAACCAACAGTGCCTCCTCAAGTAAAGAAAATCCTCGTGCCGTTTTCTGTGTCGTGAATCTCTTCAGTTCTTCAGTTTCTTTTTCCTCTCTTCTCTCTTCGTCCTTTCTGTGGGCCTCCCAATTCTTCATTGGAGGTCTTCATTAGAAAGTGCCTTGTATCGCACAGCAAGGAGTTCAGTGAAGTCGCCCTCTTGCAGATCTAGCTTAAAATAACGATACTGTACCACTGGACTCTATACAGTGCTGTAAAGTACCCAAAAGCATGACCACTTGTAGAGGATGCATACAGGTGACAAATGCATGCTAGACATGTGAACTAACTTATGTGACTGGACATGGCGAGCGCACTTTGCCTCTATGAAAGTATGCAATTTGAATTTTTTATTTAGAGGACTTACTGTAGTTTGGTTTTTTTCTTTAGATGGTATCCTACAACAGCCAATGAGATTGTTGTCTGCCTCAATGGATAAAACCATGATTCTCTGGGCTCCAGATGAAGAGTCAGGAGTTTGGCTAGAACAGGTAAAATGTGAATATTTAAGGAAAAGAAAAATGAGTACGTGAAACAGTAAATCCCAAGTCAGTGTTCCGAGAGCTACAGATGTTCACTCTTCGTATATGTTAAATAAGTGAGAACACAATCTCTGGAATCAGTGGTTTCTGTTGTGAGAAATCGGTTATGAATTGTTTTCTGTGTATTGTTGAGTAGGTTCGAGTAGGAGAAGTGGGTGGCAATACCCTGGGATTTTATGATTGCCAGTTCAATGAAGATGGCTCCATGATCATCGCTCATGCTTTCCACGGAGCGTTGCACCTATGGAAACAGAATGCTACCAACCCAGTAAGGAAAATGCTTTTAAATCATTTCTGATCAAATAGAGTAAATCGTAAGTGAAACCTAGGGAAACAGTGTTGTTTTACCTCTAACACTCTTCAAAAACATAGAGGCATTTAAGTTCAGATGACGCCACTTTTTCTGTAGATGTTATTCTGTTGTTGTACTAAGTAAGAAATTTATGCTTTTCTAAGAATAAAATACAACTAACATTGTTGCAATATTAAAATTTGCATGTAGTTAAAGTTTTTACATAAGTGAAGTTTAAACTGCATAAAATGTAAGCTCTCCCTTAAGCTGTATACATTTTGTGATGAGAGTTATTCCTAAAATGTTTAATTTCTTTGTCTTATGCAAGATAACATAATTTGATGTTTTCCTGTTGGTTAGCTAGGTGCTCCACTGATAATTTCTTGAGTTGTTGAATGACTGACTGACATAAGAGCATTTAGAAGGACCTGTTATTTTATGAAGGAATATATTAATGCTCTCAGGGGCTCTTGATATATGTAATTCTAAATGATCCTGCAAATATTGGGCTTTTCTAGATCTCTCTTACACTTTTTAATCTCTTGGAGACGAATAATCTTTCTCTAGGTAGGTATAATAGCTGCTTTACAGTATTACTCCAATCTCTTGCTTCCTAATTTGCTTCCAACCTGCTTCTCTGGGTTTGGGGAAATGGGATGACAGAAACAGTGTTAGGAGCATGTGGATCTTGGCCCCAGAACTTACTAGCTATGTTTTTGAGGACATTACCGAACCTTTGTCTCAGATTACTCATCTGTAAAAATATGGACAGTAATAACACCTACTGAGAGGGATATGGCATCTGGTCCCATCACTTCATGGGAAATAGATGGGGAAACAGTGTCAGACTTTATTTTTGGGGGCTCTAAAATCACTGCAGATGGTGATTGCAGCCATGAAATTAAAAGATGCTTACTCCTTGGAAGGAAAGTTATGACTAACCTAGATAACGTATTCAAAAGCAGAGACGTTACTTTGCCAACAAAGGCCCGTCTAGTCAAGGCTATGGTTTTTCCAGTGGTCGTGTATGGATGTGAGAGTTGGACTGTGAAGAAAGCTGAGCACTGAAGAATCAATGCTTTTGAACTGTGGTGTTGGAGAAGACTCTTGAGAGTCCCTTGGACTGCAAGGAGATCCAACCAGTCCATTCTGAAGGAGATCAGTCCTGGGTGTTCATTGGAAGGAATGATGCTAGAGCTGAAACTCCAGTACTTTGGCCACCTCATGTGAAGAGTTGACTCATTGGAAAAGACTCTGATGCTGGGAGGGATTGGGGGCAGGAGGAAAAGGGAACAACAGAGGATGAGATGGCTGGATGGCATCACCGACTCAATGGATGTGGGTTTGGGTGAACTCCGGGAGTTGGTGATGGACAGGGAGGCCTGGCATGCTGCATTTCACGGGGTCACAAAGAGTCGGACACGACTGAGTGACTGAACTGAACTGAACTGAGAAGGATTTTGGAGTTTTGCCAAGAGGACACACTGCTCATAGCAAAGACCCTCTTCTAACAACACAAGAGAAGACTCTACACATGGACATCACCAGATGGTCAATACTGAAATCAGATTTATTATATTCTTTGCAGCCAAAGATGGAGAAGCTGTATACAGTCAGCAGAAACAAGACTGGGAGCTGACTGTGACTCAGATCATGAACTCCATATTGCCAAATTCAGACTTATATTGAAGAGAATAGGGAAAACCACTAGACCATTCAGATATGACCTAAATCAACCCCTTACGATTATACAGTGGAAGTGACAAATAGATTCAAGGGATTAGATCTGATAGAGTGCCTGAAGAACTATGGATGGAGGTTCGTGACATTGTACAGAAGGCAATGATCAAGACCATCCCCAAGAAAAAGAAATGCAAAAATGCAGAATGGTTGTCTGAGGAGGCCTTACAAATAGCTGTGAAAAAAAGCGAAAGGTAAAGGAGAAAAGGAAAGATACACCCATTTGAACGCAGAGTCCCAAAGAATAGCAAAAAGAGATAAGAAAGCCTTCCTCAGTGATCAGTGCAAATGGGAAAGACTAGAGATCTCTTCAAGAAAATTAGATACCAAGGGAACATTTCATGCAAAGATAGGCATAATAAAGGACAGAAATGGTATGGACCTAACAGAAGCAGAAGATATTAAGAAGAGGTGGCAAGAATACACAGAAGAACTATACAAAAATTATCTTCATGACCCAGATAATCATGATGGTATGATCACTCACCTAGATCCAGACATCCTGGAATGTGAACCAAGCTACTGGAGGTGATGGAATTCCAGTTGAGCTATTTCAAATCCTAAAAGATGATGCTGTGAAACTGCTATACTCAATATGCCAGCACATTTGGAAAACTCAGCAGTGGCCACAGGACTGGAAAAGGTCAGTTTTCACTCCAAACCCAAAGAAAGAGAATGCCAAAGAATGCTCCAACTACCACATAATTGCACTCATCTCACATGCTAGTAAATTAATGCTCAAAATTCTCCAAGCCAGGCTTCAACAATACGTGAACCATGAACTTCCAGATGTTCAAGCTGGATTTAGAAAAGGCAGAGGAACCAGAGATCAAATTGCCAACATCTGCTGGATCATTGAAAAAGTAAAGAGAGTTCCAGAAAACCATCTATTTCTGCTTTATTGACTATGCCAGAGCCTTTGATTGTGTGGACCACAACAAACTCTGGAACATTCTGAAAGAGATGGAAATATCAGACTGCCTGACCTACCTCTTGAGAAATCTGTGTATAGGTCAGGAAGCAACAGTTAGAACTGGACGTAGAATACTGGTTCCAAATCGGGAAAGGAGTTCGTCAAGGCTGTATATTGTCACCCTGCTTATTTGACTTCTGTGCAGAGTACATCATGAGAAATATCCATAATTACTGGGAGAAATATCAATAATTTTCAGATATGCAGATGACACCACCCTTATGGCAGAAAGTGAAGAAGAACTAAAGAGCCTCTTGATGAAAGTGAAAGAGAAGAGTGAAAAAGTTGGCTTGAAACTCAACACTGAGAAAACTAGGATCATGGCATCAGGTCCCATCTCTTCATGGCAAATAGATGGGGCAACAGTGGAAACAGTGAGAGACTTTTATTTTGGGGGCTCCAAAATCACTGCAGATGGTGATTGCAGCCATGAAATTAAAAGATGCTTGCTCCTTGGAAGAAAAGTTATGACCAACTTAGACAGCTTATTAAAAAGCAGAC
The DNA here is from genome assembly GCF_016772045.2 of Ovis aries. Classification (NCBI taxonomy): domain Eukaryota; kingdom Metazoa; phylum Chordata; class Mammalia; order Artiodactyla; family Bovidae; genus Ovis; species Ovis aries. Next base: position 21,335,528 of record NC_056076.1, on the reverse strand, counting down.
ATTACTTTGCCGACTAAGGTCCATCTAGTCAAGGCTATGGTTTTTCCAGTAGTCATGTATGGATGTGAGAGTTGGACTGTAAAGAAAGCTGAGTGCTGAAGAATTGATGCTTTTGAACTGTGGTGTTGGGGAAGACTCTTGAGAGTCCTTTGGACTGCAAGGAGATCCAACCAGTCCATCTTAAAGGAAATCAGTCCTGCATATTCATTGGAAGGACTGATGCTGAAGCTGAAACTCCAATACTTTGGCCATACTGATGTGAAGAACATTTGAAAAGACCCTGATGCTGGGAAAGATTGAGGGCAGGAGGAGAAGGCGACAACAGAGGATGAGATGGTTGGATGGCATCATCGACTCAATGGACATGAGTTTGAGTAAGCTTCGGGAGTTGATGATGGACCGGGAGGCCTGGTGTGCTGCAGTCCGTGGGGTCGCAGAGTCAGACACAACTGAGCAACTGAACTGAACTTTACTGAGAGGGATTTTATGATGCTAAAATGAGTTAATACTTGTACAGTGTGAAATGCAGGGCCTGACACATAGTTAATACTATATAATCTAAATAAATAGATGAAAGAAGTCAGAACCTTTGAGCAGAATTGAGTCAGCAGAGTTTGAATGTGCATCTAATGGCTTCCCTTACAAAGGAAAAATTCATGTATCGTGAGTGGTGCAATTGGTTAGTGCATGGTACTTATTTAGGTACAGATTCATGAATTTGCTTGACCTTTAGTTTGTGAGCTTTGTAATAGTTGTGTCATATAGAAGGATTTGAATTCTCAGTACATGCAGTGATTCACTTTTCCCCTTTGTATCTGCCATTTGGAGTTGACCTTTAAGATTGTCTTTACTATTATATGAACCAGGGAATCATTATCTATGACACTTTCCAATAAGACTTTTTTAGGATAAATTTAATTTTTTTCTTAAGAGCTCCTTTGAGCCATATTTTATCTGGTCTTTGAGGGCCTTGATAAGAAAAAGCATTAGATGAGTAGGGAGGAACTCTACTACTCAAACCAGAGGACAGAATTTCACTGTAGTTTTGCTTAAAACTTGATTTCAGATTTATAATAGTTTACCAAATATTTAGAGTAATTCTTTAATAAACTTTATTTATTAGAAAAATTTTTTATTTACAGGAAAAATTGAGCAGAAAATAGAGTTCCCATTTACCCCTGCCACCCAAGTATGCATAGCTGCCTCCACTCTCCACATCCCACACACATTTGTTACAATAAAGGTCAATTTCTGAAAACAAATGCTGCCCTTCAGAGCTGTGTTGATAGTCAACAGTGCTGTACTTTTTTCTGAATCTTTTGGGAACTGTCATTAGTGCTAACTTTGGAGTCAATTTTTATATCACAGAAGAAATGAACAGCATTTCTTTGTTCTAGCCTGTTTATGTTTTTGGCCAGAAAATAATATGGCTTAACCACATTCATCAGCATTGGCTTTGAATGACCTTTTAGCTATTTACAGAAATTTAATTTTTCTCTAAAGTTCAAGTTTTACACCACTGGAGTTGTTCCAAAAGATGCTCTGTGGACACTTTCTATATTTCCTTTCATTATCGGAGAAGGCAATGGCAACCCACTCCAGTACTCTTGCCTGGAAAATCCCATGGATGGAGGAGCCTGGTAGGCTGCAGTCCATGGGGTCGCAAAGAGATGGGCACGACTGAGCGACTTCACTTTTCACTTTCATGCATTGGAGAAGGAAATGGCAACCCACTCCAGTGTTCTTGGAGAATCCCAGGGACGGGGAAGCCTGATAGGCTGCCATCTGTGAGGTCGCACAGAGCTGGACACTACTGAAGCGACTTAGCAGCAGCAGCATTTCATTATTTATTTCCTGGCTACTGGTGCTGGCTCCCTCAGGAGGTAGAGTAACTAGGTTTGATTTAACCTCTGTCCTCTACACCTGCAGCTTTCTACTTAACAAAGAGAGTTGGTCATCTACAGACTCGTGTTACCCAGTACTCTTTATTATTTAGTTTGACAATTAAATAGTTGTGTATTACTGATACCTAGTATGTGCCAGTGTTGTATAAATATAGATTCATCTGACTATCATAATGACTGTAGGAGCTAGGTAGCTGTTTTTCAGTAGAGTTAATTGAGGCACAGAACGATTGGGTGATGTCTAGGTTCCAGGAAGCATTCACAAATGGCAAGTGGAGGGGACTTCCCCAAGGAAACTGCTTTGAAGGACATAATACATATTTGAATGTTTAAGTTCTAATCTACTTGACTGAAAAACAGATCCTGTTACTGTGAATTTCCATCTTTTTTACTTAACTTTTCACCTTGTTTGGGAGCCATGGTCTTTCCCATATCAGACCTGAGGGCTGAAGGCATTATCAGACTTAATTTTGAATGAAAATACATTGATTATTTTGATGTATCATGAACACTTTTGTTGCAGAAAGAGTGGACTCCAGAGATTGTTATTTCAGGACACTTTGATGGTGTCCAAGACCTAACGTGGGATCCAGAAGGAGAATTTATCATCACTGTTGGTACTGATCAGACAACTCGACTTTTTGCTCCTTGGAAGAGAAAAGACCAGTCACAGGTAAAACATTTTCTTCTTGACGGATCCGTTTGAAAAGAACATCCCTGAGCTCATGAAGAGAAGGGCAGCAACATTAGCCATTAGGGAAATGCAAATTAAAATGATGAGATGCCACTGCACACCCTCTGGGGTATCTGAGGTATAAAATACTGACAGTGGCAAGTGGTAGTAGGTTGCAGAGAGACCGGAACTTTCATACATTGCCAGTGGGAATGCAAAATGATATAGCTACCCTGTAAAATAGGTTTCTTAAAAACTGAAGCATTCCAAAGAAGACATGCAGATGACCAGTAGATGTGTGAACAGATGCTCACCACTAACCATCAGGGAACTGCAAATCAGAACCACAATGAGATACTCCCTTTCTTTCATCTCTCAGAGTGAACAAACAGTGAATAGTGGCAAGGATGTGGAGAAAAGGAGCCCTCCTTCCCTGTTGGTAGGATTGTAAATTGTAGCAGTGCTATGGAAAATGGAGTGGAGGTTCCTCAAAAAATTAAAAATAGAACTACCCCATGATCTAGGAATTTCATTTCTGGGTATTTAAAGAAAACAATACTAATTTGAAAAGATACATCCACTCCCATGTTTATTGAAGCATTATTTACAGTACATATGTTTATTTAATGTAATTATTGTAAATAATTACATTATTAACAATAGCCAAGATATGGAAGCAGCTAAGTATCTATTGATAGATAAAGAAGACATGGTATACATACAATGGAATATTAGCCATTAAAAAATGAAGTTTTAAATATGTATATAACTGAGTCACTTTGCTGTATAGCAGAAATTAACACAACCTTGTAAATTAACTTTACTTCAGTGAAATTAAAAAGTAAAAAAAAATTTTAAAGAGGAAACTAAAGTCTTGCCATTTATAATAAAATAGATGAATCTAGAGGATACTGTGCTAAGTGATACAAGTTAGATGGAGAAAGACAATGTGATGTATCTGTGTAATCTAAAAAACAAACGAGCAAACAGTGAAAACAAACTTATACAGAGAATAAGTGTGTGTTTTCCAGAGGTGTGAAGCTGGGCGAAATAGGTGAAGGGATTAAAAGGCACAAACTTTCAGTTATAAATAAGTCACAGGGGTATGATACAGAGCATAAGGAATATGGTCAGTAGTGTTTTAACAACTTCATATGAGGACGGGTGGTTACTAGATTTATTATGGTGACTGTTTTGTAATGTATTTAAATGTCAAATCACTATGTTGTACACTGTGTTGAAACTAACATAATATTACATATTTCAACTGTATTTCAGTAAAAAACAAATTTAAGCACACATGTATTCTTTCTAATTCAAACAATTAAAATGTTAGTTGCCAAAATGTGTTTACTTTAGTTCCACAAAAAAGTTCTCTTTTACCTTGTAATTTTAGTTTTAATTCATTAGGAAACACTGTCAGATCTGCAGTAAAAGCTAATTTCTAATATCATATAGTGTCACTTAATAGTGAGCCCAGCTTTTGTTGAAGAAACTTTTCAGTCTTGGCCCTAAACTTTCAAAAACCACAATAAAACTTTACCACTGATAAATTATTGAACTGTGCTATATACTACAAAGTATACTCAGTTTCTGATAAAAATTCATGAAACTAACTGTGGGTCAGACTGTGAGTGCTAATGAAATTTTGGCATTTCTGCTTTAGCAGCGTTTTGGTAAATTAAAATTAATAGAGAACATTGGGAGCACACTATAGTCAAGCAAAAAAGGCAAATGATTCTGGAGTGGTTTTCTGTGACTCTTAGTAATTTGCTACCAATATTACTCAGTTGTTGTTTACTCATGATCCTTTAAAAAAAAAATCAGTAAGTCAGACTTTATCCAAAATGTGAAATTCTACCCTTTGAAAGATGCTGTCAGGAAAATTAAAAGATGAGTCACAAGCTGGGAGAAAATATTTACAAAACACATACCTGATAAAGGATTTTTATCTAGAGTCTATAAAGAGCTTTTTAGAACTCAGTAAAATCAAAAACAAACAATCCAGTAAAAAAGAGGAGGGGGGGAATGGGGCAAAAGGTATTTCTCTGAAGATGATATATTAATGGAAAATAAGAATAGGAAAAGATTTCAGTACCATTAGTCATTAGGGAATGCACATTAAAGCTACAATGAGATACCATTACACCACTATTAGAATGATTAATGTTTAAAGGCTGACTTGCACAATTGCTGATGAGGGTGTGGGTAGCTGTATCTTTCTTACACTGATGGTGGGATTGTAAAATGTATAGGCACTTTGGGAAATAATTTGGCAGTTTATTAAAAAGTATACAATCATTCAATTCTCATACCCACAAGAAATGTTTACTCAAGAGAAATAGGAACATATATTCATGCAGAGACTTGTACATGAAAGTTCATGACTTTTCTCACTAAGACAGCTGGAAACAACCCAGATATCTGAGTAGGTGAGTGGATCAGCACTTTGTGGTATAGTCATACAAAAGGAATACTACTCAGCAAGAAGATGTATTGAACTGTTTATAACAACATGGATGAATCTGCCCCATGATCACATTTTCATGGCATAATGAATCATTTTATGTCTGATACTTTGTTTGTTGAAAAGAATTCAGTTTTTGAAACATGTGATCTTTTTTTTTAATCTTTTTTGGCATCCAGGTGACTTGGCATGAAATTGCAAGGCCTCAGATACATGGATATGACCTTAAATGTTTGGCAATGATCAATAGGTTTCAGTTTGTGTCTGGAGCAGATGAAAAAGTTCTTCGAGTATTTTCTGCACCTCGGAATTTTGTGGAAAATTTTTGTGCCATTACGGGTCAGTCACTGAATCATGTGCTTTGTAATGTGAGTATTCCCCTAAATGTTTTAACTAGATCTCGCCACTTCATATAACATTTTAAAGAAGTTTTATGTAAGGCTGTAAGTGGAGAGTATGGGTAGAAAGGAAGTCAAATCATTTTATCATTGGCTTGATAAATTTTTGCGTATACTATACAGGCAGTAATTTAAATATTAGTATAATAAATTTTATAACAGATAAGCCCAAGACACTGTAAAGAATTAAAATATTAAGCTACAAATACTATGTATATTCACTGTGTTTGATAACTGTGATAAAACACAATGGGTTGTATTTTCAAGGAGATGATCATCTTGATGCAGATTAGGGGTAGGGGGCAATGGAGCTCATGTACTTAAAATTGTTAGATAAAACCAGTTAATTGCTGAATTTTGTGTTGGCTAAGGTAATAGTCATGAAAGGAAGTGTCACTGTAGTAATGAGAAAATGGGGCTTCATTTGAATTTTGAAAGGGGTAAGTTTTTATTAATGTTCATTTTTACCCTCTTTCTACAAAAGATTTGAGCACTTATAAAAATACATAGGTTATAAAAATTATCAAGTAACCACATTTCAGGGAAGGGAAAGCAAGTAGCCAGGTAGTTGTGTTAGACAGAAATGCATGTCATACAGTCATTTGCAGTCCTTAGAGTTGGGTCACAAATTTGCTTCTGAGCTTGAGAAGGGTAAGTACACTTTTAATAGGCAGAAGGAAGGCGAGAAAGAGAGCAGTGGAGTGGTCAGAGCTGCTTGAATGAAAAGTGTTACCAAGGGAAGTGGAGAACTGGGGAAAGGTCTAATGGTAGAGGACCTGGGAGCCAGACATAGTTGAGACTCCGGTACTGACGACGGGTCCTGAACAAAGGAAGTGATGAAATGCGCTTTGTGGGGAAGAGTGATGTGGGAACAGGATACCTTTGAGCTCAGAGACTTTGAAGGCAGGGATGTTAGCACCAGTCTGGGAGAAAAAAAGAATCATTTTAAAAGAAACGTCCAGCTGTGCTTCCTAGAGTGTCCCATGGACACCCCTGGCCACAGGCTGCCTTAGTTAGGTAAAGAAGAGGGAAGATCCTGTTACGTAGTTTCTAATGCTGATGGACAGTAGAACAAGATCAGAAGAGGGGCCTGGATTGTGGTCAGTAGACTGAGCATGGTGTGGTGTGCTTCTTATTTTTTTTTCCCATATTAAATATTGGGATATGTAGGAATGCCTCTTTTTTTGCTCTTTTCCATGGTGTTTCATTTTCTAGGTTTCTAAAATAAAGCATCCTGTGTCTCAGGTAATCAATGTTGTTGAGTTTAAATTCCCCTTGCTCATGTTTGTGTTCAGTTCCATCAATAGAAAGTTTAGATTTTTAAGAAATACTGTTAGCTTATGGACATGTGCCAGTTTTGATGGTTAGTATTTGTTTCACTCGCAATAACTTAATTGATATGCAGCATATAAACGGATTCAGTTCAGTTCAGTTGCTCAGTCGTGTCCGACTCTTTGCGACCCCATGAATCGCAGCACACCAGGCCTCCCTGTCCATCACCAACTCCCGGAGTTCACTCAAACTCACGTCCATCCAGTCAGTGATGCCATCCAGCCATCTCATCTTCTCTGTCGTCCCCTCTCCTCCTGCCCCCAATCCCTCCCAGCATCAAAGTCTTTTCCAGTGAGTCAACTCTTCGCATGAGGTGGCCAAAGTACTGGAGTTTCAGCTTTAGCATCATTCCTTCCAAAGAAATCCCAGGGTTGATCTCCTTCAGAATGGACTGGTTGGATCTCCTTGCAGTCCAAGGGACTCTCAAGAGTCTTCTCCAACACCACAGTTCAAAAGCATCAATTCTTTGGCGCTCAGCCTTCTTCACAGTCCAACTCTCAGATCCATACATGAGCACTGGAAAAACCATAGCCTTGACTAGATGGACCTTTGTTGGCAAAGTAGAGTCTCTGCTTTTCAAAATGCTATCTAGGTTGGTCATAACTTTCCTTCCAAGGAGTAAGCGTCTTTTAATTTCATGGCTGCAGTCACCATCTGCAGTGATTTTAGAGCCCCCCAAAATAGAGTCAGCCACTGTTTCTACTGTTTCCCCATCTATATGCCATGAAGTGATGGGACCAGATGCCATGATCTTCATTTTTGAGTGTTGAGCTTTAAGCCAACTTTTTCACTCTCCACTTTCACTTTCATCTTGAGGCTTTTTAGTTCCTCTTCACTTTCTGCCATAAGGGTGGTGTCATCTGCATAGCTGAGGTTATTGATATTTCTCCCAGCAATCTTGATTCCAGCTTGTGCTTCTTCCAGCCCAGCGTTTCTCATGATGTACTCTGCGTATAAGTTAAATAAGCATTGCCACTTTAAAGAGTACTCTGTTTAAAAGTTTTAAAATACTCAAAATTTTAAGTATGTTTAATGAAAATACTATGACAGTGGCTTCCTGGGAAACATGTTTGCATGAGCCTCACAAGGGATGTACCCATGAGACTCTCTTGTAAATAAAGGTTCAGGCCTTCTGTTTTCAGCCCACTCTTCGCTAGAAGCCATCACAGCGCTTTCCTTGTCAAACCCTGAAACCCACTGAACTGTGAGGGTTCAGTGAGCTTGTGGATGAGAGGATACCCAATTTTATGGATTGGGTGGGGGCTGGGGCTAGGGTTAGCTGGAGCCTGTCTGCTGGAGAATGAATGCTTAGCATTTCATTTCTTGGTTCAGAAAATGGAAGTCTGGGTAGATAACCCTCAGTGTAAGTGGTCTTTACACTGCTTCTCAGCATTAATGAGCATAGCATTTTTTTTTCCCCCGCAGTGCCTGAGGTAACAGTATCTTTTTAGCATTTAAGACGTGTCTCACATTTTTTATTCCAGCAAGACGGTGATCTTCCAGAAGGAGCTACTGTCCCCGCTTTGGGATTATCCAATAAAGCTGTCTTTCAGGGTAAGACTGAGTTCGTCTCCAGAATGACTGAACCTATGATGGTACTTACCACCTCGTTACACACTTGTATAACATGTACCAGTGTTCATTACAGGTGATTTCTCTTTTTATAGATCACAGTACAGGCAACTACTCTATGTATCCTTGCACATCCTGAAATAGGTGCTGCTTTTACAAAGTGTACTTCGTGGAGCGCTTCCAACCACAGATACTAATGTGGGTTGCCTGAAAAACGCGTTCCATAGTTTATAAAAAGTTTGGGAAATATTCGGTCAAAGGAAAATGAAGGAATTTTTATGAAATTGACCATAGCACATATGGAAAATACCGGAGTAGTGGAAATACCCTTGGCTTTGCAATCACGTGAATACAGCACTGAATTACCCTCCCTTGAAGTGCCGCCACTTTCTCACTGGTGGCCTTAACATTGGGATGTGTGTAGGAGACATAAAGATGGGACCACATTCATGATGTTGATGCTTCTTTTAAACTAGGAGATATGGCTTCTCAGCATTCTGATGAAGAGGAGCTGTTAAATAGTGCTGGTTTCGAGTATCACCAGGTGGCCTTCCAACCCTCCTTACTTACTGGTAAGAAAAGGCAAAAGTATGATTTACTAGAATCATTAGTACACATAGTGTGGTATCTGTCACCGGTGACCTAAATCTGTGCTTCAGAATTCACTTGCATGAAAATAGGAAAATTAACTGCAACACTGTAAATTTGTTATAGAACCTCCCACTGAGGACCATCTGCTGCAAAATACTTTGTGGCCTGAAGTTCAAAAACTGTAAGTTAAACTATACTTAGCTGTTTGGTCTGATTCTATCCTAACTTGTGGTATTTTTCCCCCCACAATTTGATTTTCTCCTTTGCTTTCCTCTTAGCTACAATCCCCCACCCCCAGATCTAAAGATCTCTTGGTAGCCTTCATAAGGGGTGAGAATCAAACTTTACTTAGATTTTTATAATGCTGTGTATTATAGTTACTAGATTTGTTGGTTTTGATTTTTTAAAGTAGAGAGGCATAGCACCAATTTTTTTTTTAACTATTACTCTTTTTTTTTCCTACAGTGGTTCCCTATTCGAACCTTTCTGTGATTTGTTATTAATATTTATTGTACTGACTGGTTAGGGGTGAAAACTTGTATTTAATTTAGTAGTTTGAATAAGTTATATTATTGCTAGGAAGTTACATTTTTCTCCACTCTCTGCTTTTACCCCAGTTACTTCCCTTGACAGAAATGTTTCTGAAAAGAACTGTGTGTTAGCTAGAGAGATTAATCTTTTCACATTAAAAAAATTTGCAGCATGAGAATAGATACATTTCCTAATACAAGGGTCATCCATTTTCTGTTTTTGAATTTTAGATACGGACATGGCTATGAAATATTTTGTGTTGCTTGTAGCAATTCAAAGACTCTGCTTGCCTCAGCTTGTAAGGTAGGGCATGTTACTTTTCTGTTCTGCTTGGTCACAGGTTATTTAAATCAGGCTCCTGCAAGCTTAGTGATGCAGGCAGAATTCGACATGAAAGGCCACAGGTGCCTGATTTTTCTGAATCTTGCTTTCTCTGCCTCTTTTCCATCTGTCTCTTCAGAAGCTTGCAGTTGCCTTTTAAATCTGTCTCAGCTGCACAGTTTTGTTTTTCAGTACTTGGCTTGAGCCTATTTATGCCCCTACTCAAAAACAATTTAATCAGATATCTGAAAATTAGACCTAAAAATGTGATAAAAATTTTTAGTAATGGGAGTGCTGGAGACACAGGGGAAGGCAAAACCCCGTGTGCGTTCCATCTGACCATTTCTTGAGGCCGCTCAGGGTGCTGACCTAATAGGGGAGTCGAGTCCCTTGGCCCATGCCATGGTGAGGCAGGGGGGCGGCCAGGGCAGCGAGCTACCAGTAGGTGGCGCTGCAGAATCGTGCACTTCAGACAGTGGCCTGGGGGAATGGTCTTGAACTTGCTCTTCAGTGTTTATATCCTGTGGAGGATAATGTGAAGGATCTGAGACCCATGCATTCCTCTGAATCTCCTCAAATTATCTGCTTGTTTTAAACAAGAAAATACATTTATTTACTTGTTTTAAGCATGATGGTAAGAGCTGCCCACCTGGATGGCCACCTTTGGGTTTCTTTGTTTTGGGTTTTTTTCTGTGTGTTTGTTTTTTGTCCGTGCTCTTGCTGTGGCTTCTTTGTATTTGCCTGTGTTGAGTTGAGGGTCACCCTAAGAAATAATGTCATGCTCCTTTTCCCCCACCTCTCTTTGTTTATTGGCCTCTTTGTGAGGGTGGTCCTGAGAGTTTTGTTTCTGTTAATACAGATGCCTTTGGGTAGAATAGGGCATAATAGCAGTAACAACTATGCTTCTACTGAGCAAACTTTTTTGTGCTGTTAATCATATATTTTCTCCTTTTCAAGTTGGCTCACTTGTAACAAGCATGGGCATTTCTCTTTTAAGCTAACATTCTGTAGCTGTTTTATTTAGGTGTCATGAGTGTACTGAAGGAGAAGAGGGCAGTAGAGGATGAGATGGTTAGATAGCATCACCGACTCAGTAGACACGAACTTGAGCAAACTCCAAGGAATTGTGGAGGACGGGGAAGCCTGGTATGCTGCATTCCATGGGGTGGCAAAGAGTCCAACACAACCTAGCAAATGAATGGCAACAAAGTGTACTATAAATTGAACATTGGACACTTGATAAATTTTGGCATATACCTGTGAAATCACTATAATCATAATGAAGATACCATCCACACCCAGTCCTGTGCTGTGCTGTGCTTAGTCACTCAGTTGTGTCTGACTCTTTGCAATCCCATGGGCCATAGCCCGCCAGGCTCCTCTGCCTACAGGGATTCTCCAGGCAGGAGTACTGGCGTGGGTTGCCATTCCCTTCTCCAGGGTATCTTCCCAACCCAGGGATCAAACTCAGGTCTCCAGTTTTGCAAGGAGATTCTTTACCATCTGAGTCACCAGGGAGGCCCGCCCCTATCCCTAGTAAACCATGAATCTGTTTTTTAACATGATTCAGTTCAGTTCAGTCGCTCAGTCATATCCGACTCTTTGCGACCCCATGAATTGCAGCACGTCAGGCCTCCCTGTCCATCACCAACTCCCGGAGTTCACTCAGACTCACGTCCATCGAGTCAGTGATGCCATCAAGCCATCTCATCCTCTGTCGTCCCCTTCTCCTTCTGCCCCCAATCCCTCCCAGCATCAGAGTCTTTTCCAATAAGTCAACTCTTTGCATGAGGTGGCCAAAGTACTGGAGTTTCAGCTTTAGCATCATTCCTTCCAAAGAAATCCCGGGGCCGATCTCCTTCAGAATGGACTGGTTGGATCTCCTTGCAGTCCAAGGGACTCTCAAGAGTCTTCTCCAACACCACAGTTCAAAAGCATCATCTCCGGCGCTCAGCCTTCTTCACAGTCCAACTCTCACATCCATACATGGAAAAACCATGGCCTTGACTAGACGGACCTTAGTCAGCAAAGTAATGTACCTGCTTTTCAATATGCTGTCTAGGTTGGTCATAACTTTTCTTCCAAGAAGTAAGTGTCTTTTAATTTCATGGCTGCAATCATCATCTGCAGTGATTTTGGAGCCCCCCAAAATAAAGTCTGACACTGTTTCCACTGTTTCCCCATCTATTTGCCATGAAGTGATGGGGCCAGATGCCATGATCTTCGTTTTCTGAATGTTGAGCTTTAAGCCAACTTTTTCACTGTCCTCTTTCACTTTCATCAAGAGCTTTTTAGTTCCCTTCACTTTCTGCCATAGGGGTGGCGTCATCTGCATATCTGAGGTTATTGATATTTCTCCCAGCAGTCTTGATTACAGCTTGTGTTTCTTCCAATCCAGCGTTTCTCATGATGTACTCTGTCCACTGGAGAAGGGAATGGCAAACCACTTAAGTATTCTTAATAACAGGATACTGAAAGAGGAACTCCTCAGGTCAGTAGGTGCCCAATATGCTGTTGGAGATCAGTGGAGAAAGATGGAACCAAAGCAAAAACAATACCCAGCTGTGGATGTGACTGGTGATAGAAGCAAGGTCTGATGCTGTAAAGAGCAATATCGCATAGGAACCTGGAATGTCAGGTCCATGAGTCAAGGCAAATTGGAAGTGGTCAAACAAGAGATGGCAAGGGTGAACGTCGACATACTAGGAATCAGTGAACTAAAATGGACTGGAATGGGTGAATTTAACTCAGCTGACCATTATATCTACTACTGCGGGCAGGAATCCCTCAGAAGAAATGGAGTAGCCATCATGGTCAACAGAAGAGTCCGAAATGCAGTACTTGGATGCAGTCTCAAAATGACAGAATGATCTCTGTTCGTCTCCAAGGCAAACCATTCATTATCAACATAATCCAAGTCTATGCCCCAACCAGTAATGCTGAAGAAGCTGAAGTTGAATGGTTCTATGAAGACCTATAAGACCTTGTAGAACTAACACTCAAAAAAGATGTCCTCTTCATTATAGGGGACTGGAATGCAAAAGAAGGAAGTCAAGAAACATCTGGAGTAACAGGCAAATTTGGCCTTGGAATGCGGAATGAAGCAGGGCAAAGACTAATAGAGTTTTGCCAAGAAAATGCACTGGTCATAGCAAACACCCTCTTCCAACAACACAAGAGAAGACTCTACACATGGACATCACCAGATGGTCAACACCGAAATCAGATTGATTATATTCTTCGCAGCCAAAGATGGAGAAGCTCTATACAGTCAACAAAAACAAGACCAGGAGCTGACTTGTGGCTCAGATCATGAACTCCTTATTGCCAAATTCAGACTTAAATTGAAGAAAGTAGGGAAAACCACTAGACCATTCAGCTATGACCTAAATCAAATCCTTTATGATTATACAGTGGAATGAGAAATAGATTTAAGGGCCTAGATCTGATAGATAGAGTGCCTGATGAACTATGGAATGAGGTTCGTGACATTGTACAGGAGACGGGAATCAAGACCATCCCCATGGAAAAGAAATGCCAAAAAGCAAAATGGCTGTCTGGGGAGGCCTTACAAATAGCTGTGAAAAGAAGAGAAGAGAAAAGCAAAGGAGAAAAGGAAAGATATAAGGATCTGAATGCAGAGTTCCAAAGAATAGCAAGAAGAGATAAGAAAGCCTTCCTCAGCGATCAATGCAAAAAAATAGAGGAAAAGAACAGAATGGGAAAGACTAGAGATCTCTTCAAGAAGATCAGAGATACCAAGGGAACATTTCATGCAAAGATGGGCTCGATAAAGGACAGAAATGGTATGGACCTAACAGAAGCAGAAGATATTAAGAAGAAGTAGTAAGCATACACAGAAGAACTGTACAAAAAGATCTTCACAACCCGGAAAATCACGATGGTATGATCACTCATCTAGAGCCAGACATCCTGGAATGTATAGTCAAGTGGGCCTTAGAGAGCATCACTACAAACAAAGCTAGTACAGGCGATGGAATTCCAGTTGAGCTATTTCAAATCCTGAAAGATGATGCTGTGAAAGTGCTGCACTCAATATGCCAGCAAATTTGGAAAACTCAGCAGTGGCCACAGGACTGGAAAAGGTCAGTTTTCATTCCAATCCCAAAGAAAGGCAATGCCAAAGAATGCTCCAACTACCGCACAATTGCACTCATCTCACACGCTAGTAAAGTAATGCTTAAAATTCTCCAAGCCAGGCTTCAGCCATACGTGAACCGTGAACTTCCTGATGTTCAAGCTGGATTTAGAAAAGGCAGAGGAACCAGAGATCAAATTGCCAACATCTTCTAGATCATGGAAAAGGCAATAGAGTTCCAGAAAAACATCTATTTCTGCTTTATTGACTATGCCAAAGCCTTTGACTGTGTGGATCACAGTAAACTGTGGAAATTCTGAGAGAGATGGGAATGCCAGACCACCTGGCCTGCCTCTTGAGAAATCTGTGTGCAGGTCAGGAAGCAACAGTTAGAACTGGACATGGAACAACAGACTGGTTCCAAATAGGAAAAGGAGTGTGTCAAGGCTGTATATTGTCACCCTGCTTATTTAACATGATAGAGTAGTTTATATTTTCTAAATTTCTAAATTTTTCTATAAATGTAACTATAGTTTGTACTCTTTTTTTGTGTGTAGCTTCTTTCATGTGTCATAATTTGAGATTCATCTATTTTGCTGCATGTATCAATTAATTGTTCATGTTTTTGTTTCTGAATTGTCTTCCCTTTTACATATATATTACAATTTGTTGATCCATTCACTTAATGGACATTTAGGTGATTTCCATTTTGGGACTTTTACCAGTAAAGCTGTTATAAACATTTGTGTACAAGTCTTTGCATAGAATATGCTTTCATGTCTCTTGAGCAGATACATAGGAGTGGAATTGCTGAGTATATGGTAGATACATGTTAAAATTTTTAAGAAGCTGACAAACTGTTTTCCAAAGTGGCTGTACCACTTTACAGTCCCACTGGCAACGTGTGAGAGTTTCAGTTGCTCCACACCTTCACTAGTACATGATATTGTCATGTTTTTAATTTTTACCGTTCTGATACTTTTGTAATACCTCACTGTACCTGTAATTTGCATTTCCCTAATGATTAATGATATTGAGTATTTCTTCGTGTGCTAGTTTTCCGTCTGTGTATCTTCTTTGATGAAGTATATATTCAGATCTTTTGCCCAGTTCTTCATTGTATTGTTTTCTTATTACTGAATTTTGAAAAGTTCTTTATATACACTGGATACTCCTTTATCAGACATTTGCTAGGTAGATAATTTTCCACAGCGTCTTTTCCTTTTCTTGGCAGTGTTTTTTCAGAGGGCAGAAGTTTATGTTTTGGTGAAGTCTAAGTTATCACTTTTGTTCTGTGTTGAGTTTGTGCTGCTTGTGTAGAATCTCAGTAATCTTTGCCTGACTCAAAGATCTTCTGCATTATTAAGCATGTTTGCTGTGCATTATGACGAATTCTTTATCAGGCTGCAAAATCTCCCTACAGTTCCTAGTTTGCAGAGAGTTTTTAATCAAGAATGGATGTTCAGTTCTGTTCAGTTCAGTCGCTCAGTCGTGTCCAACTCTTTGCGACCCCATAATGGATGTTAGATTTTGTCAAATTTTTTTCTTTGTTGGCATGTCATATGTTTTTCCCTTTATTATTATGAAGAGTTACATTGAATGATTTTTTCAAATGATGAACCAGCTTTGCATTCCTGCTCATGATATATATGTATATAAATTTTAAAAAATTATTCTTTTTATTGAGGTGTAACTGACATGTATAACATTGTATTAGTTTTAGGTGTACAGCATAATGATTTGGCGTTTGTTTACATGGGGAAGTGATCCCCACAGTAAGTCTAGCTAACACCCATCATCATACATAGTTAGAAGACAAAGTTTTTTCTTGTGCTGAGGATGTTTAAGATCTCAGCAGCTTTCAAATATGCAGTTCAGTACTGATGATAATTGCTGTGCTACAGATTACGTCCCCCTGACTTAGTTATCTGTAGCTGGACATTTGTACCTTTTGACTCTTCACTCATTTCACCCAGCCCTCAATCCTGGCTTCTGGATAGGTGTTAGTGCTGTTAAGGTTTTCCTCTAAGCATTGCTTTTGAGGCATTCTGCAAATTTTGGTATGTTGTGTTTTCATTTTCATTCAGTTAAAAATACTTTCTAATTTCTTTCACCTTTTATTTTCTAACTATAGGTTATTTTGAAATATATTAGTTTCCATATACTGAGTATTTTTAAGGTGTTTCTGTTACTGATTTCTAATTTAATTTTGTTTAAAAAGTATAGTATAGCTTCAATCATTTGAAATTTAATCTTGGTAAATTTCCATGTTCCCTTGAAGAAGGTAGATTCTGTTTCTGTTGGGTGGAGTGTTCTGAAAAATATGACTTATATTGGTTGATAGTATTACCGTCTTTGCTCTTTTTGTTCTGTTGTGTGTGGCATTTTGAAATCTCTGACGACAGTTGTGAACTTGCCTTTTAATCTTTGTAGTGCGTTCAGTTTGTACTCTGTGTTTTGAAGCTCTGTTGTTAGATCCTAAGCATTTATGATCATTATGTTCTCTTGATTAACTGATTAGTTTATTATTATGAAATGAAACTCTTTATTTCTGATAATAGTTTGTGCTCTGAAATCCACTCTGATGTTAATATAGCCACTCCAGCTTTCTTTCTTTTTTTTGGCCACACTTCGAGGCTTGCACTGTCTTAGTTCCCTGACCAGGGATTGAACCCATGCCTCCTGCAGTGAAAGCATGGAGTCCTTACCACTGACTAGTGCTTGAATTATGTGTCTTTTTTCATCATTTTACTTTTAAGTTGTTTGTTAACTTTTATCTCAAGTGGATTTCTTGGAGGCAGCATAGAGTTGGATCTTTTTCTTGTCCTGATGATCTTTCATTTTAATAGGGGTGTTTATTAGACTGTTTGAATTTAATGTAATCATTGATATGGTAGATTTACTTTATCTTGCCATTTGTTTTCTGTTTAATCCATCTGTTCTTTGATCCATTTTACTTATTTTTGGTGAAGTAATTGCTTTTTATAATTCTGTTTCATTTCTTTTGCTTAGCAGATATAACTCTTTGTTGTGTTATTTTATTGGTTGTTTCACATTTTATAGTATGTGTCTTTAATTTACCACAGTTTAGCATCAAGTAATAGTGCACTGTTCATGAGAAAATAAGTTTATTTTCATTTCCCCCTATTTTGTGGCATTGTTTTTGTACATTTTGCTTCTTTACAGAAATCCCATGATGCTATTATTTTTGCTTTAATAATCAATTATCCCTAAAGAGATTTAAATAATAAAAAAGTTTTTCCAACAGATATAATTTTCCTTCTGCCTGCAGGATATTCCCTAGCATTTTTTGTAATGTAGTTCTGCTGGTTAGGAATTTTTTTTGAGTTTTCGCTTGTCCAGAAAATATATATGTCTCCTTCATTTTAAAAGTGTACTTATGGTAGGTAAAGGATTGTTTGTTTTCCTTTCTATACTTTAAAAACGTTGCTTTATTTCTTCTGACTTGCGTTGCTTTGATGAGAAGCCGATTGTGATTTTCCTTTGTTGCTCAGTAATGGGCTTTTCCTCTCCATGTGCAGTTTCTTGTTTATCCCTGGTTTTAAACAATCTGACTATTGTGGGTGTAATTTTCTTTGTGTTTCTTGTGCTTGAGTTTTATTGAACTTATTGGATCCTTCAGTTTATTGTTTTCATCAAATTTGAGGGCCATTAGCTTTTTAAGTATTTTTTCTTTTCATCCTTTTGCAGACCATATTTGGCTGCTTGATGTTGTCATAGGGTTCAGTGATGGTCTTTTGTTTTTTAATTTTTTCTGCTCTATGATTCTTTTTGTCCCTTGGGGTAACTGTTCTTTGTTGCCAGACATCAAGTATTTTGAAGTGCCATTGTTTCATGTATTTCGTTTGATCTTTTAGTTTTTTTCATACAAGATAGTAAATCTGGTCCCTGTCAACTTCGTATGGACCAGAAGTGAAAGTCTCTTAAGTACTAATTACACAGTTAATGCAGAAATGTATTTTGTAAGAATATAATACATACTTGTAAAATTATGTAAAATGCATACTTGGAAAAATAGTATGGCAGCTCCTCAAAAAATTAAAATAGAACTATACCATATGATCCAGCAATTCTGTTTTTGGGTTTTTATACAAAGAAAATGAAAACACTATTTATATAGATAAACATACCCCTGTGTTCATTGTAGCTTTATTTGCAATAGACAAGATATGGAAGCAGCCAAAGTGTCCATTGATAAAGGAATGACTAGGAAGGGGTGGCGTGTGTGCACGTGAATGTGCAGTATAACCCAGCCATTAAACAAGAGTGAAGTCTTTCCATTTGTGGCACCCTGGATAGACCTGGAGGGCATTATGCTAAGTGAAATAAGTAAATAAGTCAGACAGAGAAAGATAAATACTAAATGATTTCATTTATATGTGGAATCCAAAAAACAAAACAAATGGACAAACAAAACAGAAGCAGATTGATTGATACAGGGAACAGACAGGGTGTTTTCAGGAGGGGTGGAGAGATGATAGAAATAGGGGTATAAGAGGTATAAACTTATAAATAATTCACAGTTTCAAAATAAGTCACGGGGATGTGAGGTGCACATAGGGAACACAGTCAATAACAAGGTAAAATATTGTATGTTAATTATAATTTTAAAAATTCTGATTCCACTGCCAGTCTCTTAATTATTCATCATTTCTAATCCCCGTCTGTCTCTTCTCAGGGGTTACACCTGGTTATAGAATTTATGGTATCTTCTGAGAATTTGTGGTTTCTATTTATGCAGATACATGAAGAATACTGTAGAAGCAATGTGTTACTTTGAAAAGTGGTTTTGTTTTATTTTTTCCAGTGTATTTCACTCACATTGCTTTCTTGTTTCATCTCTGTCCTACAGGCGGCCAAGAAAGAACATGCCGCCATCATTCTCTGGAACACTGCATCTTGGAAGCAGGTGCAGAATTTAATCTTCCACAGCTTGACTGTCACACAGATGGCCTTCTCTCCTGACGACAAGTTCTTACTAGCTGTTTCCAGAGATCGGACCTGGTCACTGTGGAAGAGGCAGGACACAATCCCACCTGAGTTAGGTAAACGGCTCCTGGCTGGGAAGAGTACTAGTGAGACAGCTATATCCATTTACTCACTTTGAGCAGCTGTTGGGTAAAGTGAAATGATAACAGGGTGAAGGCTAGAGTCTGGTTACTGGGAGTCTTTCAAAGTTTTTGACATTTGAGGAAGACTTGACCTTCCTTATAAGGATGATAATGTTTTCAGATATCTTGGTTAAAGAACCATAAAAATCTGTATGTACAAAATTTAGACTTTGCATATGGTTACAGAATGCCACCATAAAACCAAATAGATGATATATACTGAGGATTTTATGGGACAGGAATAATAATATACAGTTAAATTACCCACCTGTTTCACACTGGTAATTCAGACATCCACTTGACTTCCTTGGTGGCCCAGATGGTAAAGAATCCACCTGCTATGCAGGAGACCTGAATTCCATCCCTGGGTCAGGAAGATCCCCTGGAGGTGGGAATGGCTACCCACTCCAGTATTCTTGTTTGGAGAATCCCGTGAACGGAGCAGCCTGGCAGGCTGCAGACCATGGAGTTGTAAAAGCACTGGACATGACCGAGGAACTAATACTTGTGAATGACACGACCCCTGGGCAAGATGCTAACACACCTACCTGCATTCTTCTTTGGACCTGGCATAAAATGAAAAAACACTGAAAAGGAAAAAAGAGTCTCCTTTGTGTACTTACAGCAACAGCCTATTATTCTTCCAGTTTCAGCGAGTGGGTAAAATCTAGAGAGTGGTTAAAGTACTTTTGTGTTATGTAATCCTGCTGTTAATTTTTTCATTGATTACTACATCAATTTGACTTATGATGTTTTTAGTTCTTTGGGTTTTTTATATTTTAGAGAATATCAAGTACTATGACACATACTGAGCAGTATATGTTAAAACAGACTGATTTCATTTGCAACCAGTGATTTCCTAATATGTAGCCTTTACTTTTTAAAGTTAAAATGAGGCTAATAACAAGTCTATATTATAATGTGTTATATCTTTGTGGATTGTTGATTAATAGATACATTAGTCTTCCCTTGATACACAGCTAGGTCATTTAGGTTTAGTCCCTGTGAGGGCTAGAAGTTAGTTACCCTACACTTAGAATCTTACAAAGGAAAAGATTTAAAAAAAAATTTTTTTTTTTTTTTTTTTTTACATTAAGAGTGCATTATTCTTTTTTCCATAGCTTAATACACAGATCTGGCTACTTCCTGAGTAAGTTTAAATTTCTTCAGGCTTCTTCTTTAGGCATCAACTGAACTTTTAGTTAAGTGTCCAGAAGATGTTTTACATCATTCACTTCAGTTCAGTTCAGTTCAGTCGCTCAGTCGTGTCCAACTCTTAGCGACCCCATGGACTGAAGCACGCCAGGTCTCCCTGTCCACCAACTCCCAGAGTTTATTCATACTCATGTCCATTGAGTCGGTGATGCCATCCAATCAGCTCATCCTCTGTCATCCCCTTCTCATCCTGCCTTCAATTTTTCCCAGCGTCAGGGTCTTTTCCAGTGAGTCAGTTTTTCACATCAGGTGGCCAAAATATTGGAGTTGCAGCTTCAGCATCAGTCCTTCCAATGAATATTCAGGACTGATCTCCTTTAGGATGGACTGGTTGGATCTCCTTGCAGTCCAAGGGACCCTCAAGAGTCTTCTCCCAACACCACAGTTCAAAAGCATCAATTCTTTAGCCCTCAGCTTTCTTTATAGTCCAACTCTCACATCCATACATGACCATTGGAAAAACCATAGCCTTGACTAGACGGACCTTAGTCAGCAAAGTAATGTCTCTGCTTTTTAATATGCTGTCTAGGTTGGTCATAACTTTTCTTCCAAGGAGTAAGCGTTTTTTAATTTCACGGCTGCAGTCACCATCTGCAGTGATTTTGGAGCCCCCCAAAATAGTCTGTCACTGTTTCCACTGTTTCCCCATCTATTTGCCATGAAGTAGTGGGACCAGATGCCATGATCTTAGTTTTCTGAATGTTGAGTTTTAAGCCAACTTTTTCACTCTCCTCTTTCATGTTCATCAAGAGGCTTTTTAGTTCTTCTTCACTTTCTGCCATAAGGGTGGTGTCATCTGCATATCTGAGGTTATTGATATTTCTCCCGGCAATCTTGATTCCAGCTTGTGCTTCATCCAGTTCAGCATTTCTCATGATGTACTCTGCATAGAAGTTAAATAGGCAGGGTGACAGTATACAGCCTTGACGTGCTCCTTTCGTGGTTGTTGTTCCAGTCTGTTGTTCCATGTCCAGTTCTAACTGTTGCTTCTTGACCTGCATACAGATTTCTCAGGAGACAGGTCACGTGGTCTGGTATTCCCATCTCTTTCAGAATTTTCCAGAGTTTGTTGTGGTCCACACAGTCAAAAGCTTTGGCATAGTCAATAAAGCAGAAATAGATGTTTTTCTAGAACTCTCTTGCTTTTTCTATGATCCAGCAGATGTTGGCAATTTGATCTCGGGTTCCTCTGCCTTTTCTAAATCCAGCTTGAACATCAGGAAGTTCACAGTTCACGTATTGCTTAAGCCTGGCTTGGAGGATTTTAAGCATTACTATACTAGCGTGTGAGATGAGTGCAATTATGTGGTAGTTTGAGCATTCTTTGGCATTGCCTTTCTTTGGGATTGGAATGAAAACTGACCTTTTCCAGTCCTGTGGCCACTGCTGAGTTTTCCAAATTTGCTGGCATATTGAGTGCAGCACTTTCACAGCATCATCTTTCAGGATTGGAAATAGCTCCACCGGAATTCCATCACCTCCACTAGCTTGGTTTGTAGTGATGCTTCCTAAGGCCCACTTGACTTCACATTCCAGGGTGTCTGGCTCTAGGTGATCACACCATTGTGATTATCTGGGTCATGAAGATGTTTTTTGTATAGTTCTTCTATGTATTCTTGCCACCTCTTAGTATCTTCTGCTTCTGTTAGATCCTTATCATTTCTGTCCTTTGTTATGCCCATCTTTGCATGAAAAGGGGTAGCTCTAATTTTCTTGAAGAGATCTCTAGTCTTTCCCATTCTGTTGTTTTCCTCTATTTCTTTGCATGGATCACTGAGGAAGGCCTTCTTATCTCTCCTTGCTGTTCTTTGGAACTCTACATTCAAATGGGTATAGCTTTCCTTTTCTCCTTTGCCTTTAGCTTCGCTTCTTTTCACAGCTATTTGTAAGGCCTCCTCAGACAACCATTTTGCCTTTTTGCATTTCTTTTTCTTGGGGATGGTCTTGATCACTGTCTTCTGTACAATGTCACGGACCTCCATCCCTAGTTCTTCAGGCACTCTATCAGATCTAATCCCTTTAATCTATTTGTCACTTCCACTGTATAATCATAAGGGATTTGATTTAGGTCATACCTGAATGGTCTAGTGGTTTTCCCTATTTTCTTCAATTAAACTCTGAATTTGGCAATAAGGAGTTCACATCAGTCACTTGAGAGTGACTAATCAGTATAATATCATTTCCTACTAGAAAAATAATTGTATGCCCATAGTTTTCTGGTGAGGGGTCTGCTCCCTGGCCTTGATCTGTTGCAGAAGACATCCATTTATGTGTATAAATTGATGACTAAATTGCATGATTTATATGGCACTTAAACATAACTTTCTAACAAGGAAAAACCAGGTTTCTCCACTTTGAGAGTAGTGCATAAATGTGTTTCTTTCAGACCCCATCTTCAGCCTGTTTGCCTTCACTAACAAAGTCACTGCTGTGCATAGCAGGATTATTTGGTCTTGTGATTGGAGTCCGGATGGCAAGTATTTCTTCACTGGAAGTCGGGACAGAAAGGTAATTTTTTTTACCTTTGTATTTTTTCAAATGTAATATAATAATATTACAGGTATCTTTGGATTAAAAAAACACACATAATCCTAATTTTCTAATACGGTTTTTAAAAATCAGTTTATGTATTCCCTCCTGTGTTTTTCATATGCATACAAGTAAGAAAGACTTTTCTTACTTGTTAAATTCTATAAATACATGTCTCTGAAATATCAACTACAGAGGAGACTCTTCAGACTCATTACTAACATCAGATGGCCCCAGTGGGAGAAAAGTAGTAAATGAAATGGGTTAAGACTATCCATACTTTTCTTTTTCATACTTGTATGAATTTAAAATTCTGTGAATAGTTGTTACCTTTTCATTCATTGGAGGAGGTGGGGTATGTGAGTGTGTGTGTCCCAAGCTTTGAAAAAAGTCAGGATAAGTGAGCTAGCAGTAGGTTCTTGGCCTTGCCCCTTGCCCTTGTTCTCTGGGAAATGTTTGCCTGGCCCAGTCTTTCCTCTGGTGTTCATGCTCTTTGAAACGTCCACGGGATTGCAAAGAGTTGGACATGACTGAGTGACTTAACAACAACATGGCAATAGAGAGGTGATTAGGTGGGTGAGGGTGTTGATGGGGTGGGTTGGGGGGTTTGAATGGAAATTTTCATTCCCAATATATCTTTTGTTATTATTTCTTACTATTAAAAATTCTGTGTGTAACTGTGGTTAGAAATAAAAGTTATTTTAAAATGTTAAAAAAAAAAATATCCTTTCCTTCTGTGCAGTTCCTGCAGACTAGAGGTCTGAGGCGCCCGAGCGTCTCCTTTCCGCCCCCGCCCTCTCAGTCCTAGTCGTGGTATTCCTGAGCAGGGGGCTGACACAGCGTGTGCTCAGTGACACACACAAGTGTCAGCCTCTGACACACCCTCTCCCAGCCCTTCTCTCCTCTCACTGGCCTCCCCGTGTCTTCCCCAGCATTTATCTTCCTACTCTCTGCAAGCTGCTCAGGCAGCAGGTCTGCTTCCGCCCTCCACAGTCAGGCCCGCCTGCAGACGGTCCAGCGTGACTCTCAGGGAGAGGTCAAGGCTGAAACGGCAAAGCACCGTCCATCAGGCGGTCTCGGGAATGCCCTTCTGCTTGCCTGGGCAGAGCCTTCTGCTCAGAGTCTCTCTTTGGTCCTGAAGTTGCAGCTCTTGTCTCTTTCACTGCCCTCTCCATTTCTTTGTGACTGTTCACACCCCTTCGAGGCCTGAGCTTCCAGAAAAGCCTAATTTCTTAGCTTGGTATCATCAGGTTGGGGCCTCCTGAGAGCTGAGCTGGGGTGTAGAGGAAGAGCCAAGGACTTAGTATGGTTCCATACATTTTGAGGTAATTTCTTGGGGGAATGCACAGGCACTCACTGGGTCAAAACTGGTTTCCTGAGTATAAAGAGCAGGCCTCTGGGCAGGGACAGTCGACTTTGGCCCAGCACACTTGGGTAGTTGAGATCTCAGACTTGCATCTGCTACACGGTGGCTTCTCTGTGATGCTTGCAGTCCTCAGAAGTCCCGGATCACAAATGAAAATGATGAATTAAAAAATTTCAGTGTCATCTATGCCATTGAAACTCTAATGCATCGCCATTAACAGAAACCTTGCAGAGAGAAAGCGTTACAGAGTTTGATCTGTCTGTGCTAGGTGGTTGTCTGGGGTGAGTGCGACTCCAGCGATGACGCCATCGAGCACAGCATCGGGCCCTGCTCCTCCGTTCTGGACGTGGGTGGAGCTGTGACCGCCGTCAGCGTCTGCCCGGTGCTTAACCTTTCCCAACGGTCAGTCTCTGTGTGGGGGCTTCATCTCATGTTTCTTTAAGAGGACCACTTAGTTTCTCAGTGTGTAGCCCTCTTATGCTTTCATCTGTGGGTTCTTTCAGCTTCCAAGTTAACTATTTTTTTAAACTAATGCTTATGTTTCTCATAAGAATTTCTAAATTGATAGAACTTGATGGTATTTAGAGTGGTGAAATAGAGATGGGGAGTGTGGCTCAGAGGTTCTTATTCACCAAATGGAAGATGGTGCTACTTTCTCTATAGCGAATATCTTTAGTAGACTGAGGGCCCCACAGCCAGCCAGGGAAGCGCTGGCTCGCGGGCCTTGCCCACCAGGGACAGAGGTGGAACTGTGCACCCTCGATGGAGAGGCGGCTTCTTGCGTGCACGGCAGAGCAGCACACTGGGTCCTGGGTCCGAACAGAGTCCTTCGTCAGCCAGAGGGAGTCGGGAACCCTGAAGAAATTCATGCTAAATTAATCAGTCTTCACCCTTCTTTTAAAAACAGATACGTGGTTGCAGTAGGATTAGAGTGTGGAAAGATTTGTTTATACTCCTGGAAAAAGACCGATCAAGTTCCGGAAATAAACGACTGGATCCGCTGTGTAGAAACAAGTCAAAGGTATTTCTTTCCTGTTTTTGCTTCCACCAGATCAGATAGACATCGTTGGAGTCTTTAGCAACAAATCTCATGCCTCATTTGCGTGGAGAAGAACACGCATCCGTTCCCGGTGCTTACCCCCGATTGGTACCTGTGTTTTGTGACATTCTCTTGAAATTGACATTTGTTACTATACTGCACTTATTTTTAAAAAGTTTATTTGACCACATGGCTTGTTTGCCTGATATCATCTTTAGAGATAACACAGTGGAGATGAAAATGAATTTCAGAATGATGGGTTTCAGAATGTGACCACAGTAGAATCTTAGGAAAATTTGATTCAGAATGTTGGTGATTTGTTTGGAAATATTATAGACTGTGGTTGGTAGCCAGATCTCATGTTTGAACACTTCAGCTCAGCTCCCAAAATGGCGCAAACTGCCAGGTGCCGCTCCCAGCCCTGTGACCCGCCTTCAGGCAGAGCGAGGGCTCTGAGCCTTGGGCCTGGGCCCCGCCTCTGCTGGCTCAGAGCGTCTGCTCCTCATCGCCTCCTCCTCATCCACCTGCCTGGACAGCAGGGATCACTTGTCAATCAACTTCACCCATTTTATGCATTAGAAATGACGAGACTTGCAAAAAAGTCACACATCATTCTGTGTTAGATTTTTTTTTTTTTTAGGATTCTTC
This sequence comes from Ovis aries, assembly GCF_016772045.2. Taxonomy (NCBI): domain Eukaryota; kingdom Metazoa; phylum Chordata; class Mammalia; order Artiodactyla; family Bovidae; genus Ovis; species Ovis aries. The sequence continues at coordinate 21,309,711 of NC_056076.1, read as the reverse complement.
AACATTTGTATGTTTAAACTATCCAAAATATAACTTCAAATACAGTTCCAAACAACAGCACCATGAGGAAGGCCACTGGCTTGATGACGAGAGACATGTATTGTACAGGCTATTTCTTCCAGAGGAGTTTGTCTCCTTATCAGCAAAGCATGTTAATGCTTGTGATAATTGTATTCATTTAAATATATTAAAAGGAGATCTGATTTGTCACTGCTTCTCTCATGGCTTTGCTCCCACCTCTCTGAGGCTGGGTTTGGCTGTTGAAACAGTTCATGCTGTTGGCTTACCTAAGAGAGAGGTAGCCAACGAAATTCCATATTTCAGGCATTTGAAATTGCCTCTCTTCCCGGCCTCCCCTGCCTTCTTTGCCTTCCTTTCGGTTTGCTCTGCCCGCAATGCTCACTCTGCCTCGGCCTGGTACCTGGCAAGCGTGACACTGGCAGGAAGCCCCGTAGAAAGCACAGGCAGGGGCATGTACAGAATTTGAGTTTTTCATTAAAAATTTTTTTTGTCATTATGATGACTTTGGATTTGCAAGAACTGATTCCTGACTTACTTTATATTATTTGGATTGCTAACAGTACAGTTACCAAATTAGTAGTAATGTTACCTGAAAGACTTAATTTCAATAGACATTTCTCGAATTCCACTGATCATTAAAGCAGAATTTGACAGAAATGCATTGTCTATTTCTTGCTGTTTTTGGTGGTGTCCTTGGTCGGTAAGTAAGATGTTTTCAAGGTTAAAATAAAATTGCTAAACTGTTAGTCACAGCACATCTTGATGTTCAGGTTTTGACTTCCATTTATGTTAACATCACTAATAGGAAGCGCATACTAATTTAATTAATATGAATTGAGCAGCCAGTAAAATGTTTCATGGTTGTAGCATATGTTCATCTCATGATTTCTCTTTGTTTTAGCCAAAGTCATACACTTGCTATCAAAAAATTATGCTGGAAGAATTGTAATGGAAAGACTGAACAGAATGAAGGAGAAGGTGCAGAATGGTTACAGTTTGCAAGTTGTGGTGAAGATCACACTGTGAAGATACACAGAGTCGACAGATGTGCGCTGTAGTGGATTTAGTGACTACAAGCGTATACCCATCAGTGTCTGTATTTATCATGTAAATGGATAACCTTTCTTTACCTCATACTTGTATCGAGTTTCATTTTTAAGCCTTATGGCAGTAGTCCTTTTATGAGTCTCAGACCCTCTGAAATATGATGGAAGCTACAGACTCTTTGCTCAAAATGTTTATATATGCACCCACTCTCAGAACCTCGCCCATGCTTTCAGGGATTCAGACCTGCATCTGTGTGTTCCTGATTGAGAGCCTCTGTCCCTCCTTTCTTCATGACCGAATTTGCCTAATTCTGTGTCATTTTCTTCTGTTTTCATATGCTGCTGTTTGGGACATTTTATTATTTACTGCCCTCTTCTGAGGGAGGACCTAAAAAATAAAGAGATAAAACCCAGATTACTCAATTTTCAACAGTTCTTGTAAATAAACGGACCACACAAGTGTGGTCTTGACCCCTTCCTCCCAGTACATACCAGCCATTCTAGGAATTTGGCAGGTGGTTGTGAGTTTGAACTGCAGTCCCTCCCTTCTATTCCTTCAGGGTTTGACTTAAAGTAGAACATCCCAGCATTTAAACTGACAGATGAAGGGGCTTGGAAAGTAGAGTTCCGAATCATCTGAGCCCCTGTGAGGTCACGTGGATTAGTCACGAGAGAAAGGCTGAGGTCATGAGAGTGAAGGATGTCCCCAGGGGGAGCGAGCGGTAGGAACAGATTGAACATGCCAGAAAGACAGTATTGGGTGTGCCTGCAGAGGTTTGGGAAGTGGGCCACCAGAGCTGAACATGCTTGGGAGCTGGGTCAGGAGAGCTTCAGAGAGGGTGTGGGAGAGCCTGTGAAGCTGGAGGCATCTGACCCTGTGGAAATGAGCCACCTGGCAGACTGCCCCTTAAACGCACACTGTACGTAATAAATGTGCTGGAAGAGGGAGGGGTGGGAGTCTATGCTGTTATCTAACAGGACATTTTGCTTCCAGAGGAGTTAGTCTAAGTCTAGTGATACTTAGTCTAAATGAAAGTTTTTAGAGCAGAACTATCTACTGTTTTTAGTCCAACAGAAATACAGTGTAAGCCACCTTTCTTCTAGTACCCACATAAAGGAGAAAAAAGTGTAATTTATTTTGATGACCCATTTGTTTTAACCCAGTATATCCCAAATAGGATCATTTTAACAGACAATATAAAAAGTTACAGAGATTTTACCCTTGTATATGAAATCGTTGTATCCTACAAAGTGCAGTTTACATTTAGAACCCATCTCAGGGTGGACTGACCACATTTCAAGTGTCCGCTAGCCACCTGTGGCTACCGGTTATACCCATATTTGGACAGTGCAGTTCTGAACTACAGAATCTCTCTAAACTTGTCTTAGACCTTTAGTGGTGTGTGTGTGTAAGCACACGTGTATGAGCATGTATGCACCAAGGCAGTGAGCACCTCAGCGTCTTCACCACAAACCAGGATGCCCTAAAGTGTGGTTTCTCTGCTAATCCAGGGAAGGGTCTGGATCTCCCCATTGGCACACAGTAATTTGTTCAGATGCCTCGCGTGTGGGACTTCAGAGCAGATTCAGTGGACTTAACAGTCCTTTGGAACGCTCTCCAGCACACAGGAGAGCAGTCCTGGTCTTGAGGAAGCCAAGTTCATGGTTACTGTTTGACCAGTTGTAAACAGCTTTCCCAAGTTGTCCTGAAGCATCTGTGTCATTCAGTTTCAGTAAGTGTTACCAGGAGCTTCATACATACACTTTGTAATTTTACCATGATGGTCTTGTCTTTTTAAAAGTTCTGGCTGCGCTGGGTCTTTGCTAGGCTTTCTCTAGTTGTGTGCCAAGCTTCTCGTGGTGGTGGCTTCTACTGGTGTGGAGCACAGACTCTAGGGCACTGGCTCAGTAGCTGTGACCCACCGGCTTAGTTGCTCTGTGGCCTGTGGGATCTTCCCAGACCAGAGATTGAACCTGTGTCCCGTGCATTGGCAGGCAGAGTCTTAACTACTGGACCACCTGGGAAGTCCACAATGGTCTTAATCTGTTCTTCCTGGAGACACTTTGAACCATACTCTGGTAGTTTATAACATCTAAAGCAAAGGGACAGTCTTGCAGCTTTGCTCTGGAGGAGCTGAGGAGTATTTCAGGATCCCAGACCTACCCTTGCCAGCCTGCCCTGATCATTTAATTTCTCTGCCTGATTTACAGCATCAAAGTTCAGATTGATGCCAAGTGCCAGTCTAAGCAGTCTCTTCTGACCTACAGGACTTTCCTGGATGGAGGCGAGGTGGTTGGGTTGTGTTCCCGGCAGTGTTTATCTTGGACAACTAAGAGTCAAATCCTTGCCTTCCCAGCAGCCTCGGGGGAAGCAGCTGTGGTTAGTGATTCCAAAGACAGACTGGGATTGGAGGGAGACTGTGCCAATTCAGGGATAAAACAAAAGGACAGAAGCATCCTCTCCTAAGTGAGAAATCCTCACCACTCCAGAAAATCCTGTAAGGATTCTGTGGTCTGTAAGGAAAATGCAAGGTCTTCTTACTCTGTACAAATCCTGTGTACGTCTCAAGGAAGCCTGGGTGAGTGTTGGAACCTGGAGGTAAGGAATCAGAGTTGTGTTTGAACCCTGGCTCACACTGGCTGTGTCTGGGTAAGCTTTTCTCGTCTCTGTAAGTGGAGATAACATTAATGGGTCAGTCTGACCTCGATTCAACTCTGTGAAAGAAAACGTAAAATGTTCTTTTTGGCCTATTGCAAGAATGAAGTTTTCTCTCTAAAAAGAAATCTAGGTAGGCAGGCCAGGTGGGGGGGGGGGGAAGACGCCTCAACATGATCAAGGCACCCAGGCTTTTTGCCCTCATCCTCAGTGTGTGGCTTCCTCACTCTCCAGGATGGCTGCTTGGCCTCCTGCCATGATCTTTGCATCCCAGCCAGCAGAAAGGAGGAAGGCATAAGAGGCTTGCCCCTAAGTTTAATAAAATTTGGAAGTCCATACAAGTTCTGCTTAATGTCTGTGACCTGAATTTTATTTTGTAGCCGTACCTCAAGAGAGACTGGGAAATGAAATGTTTATTGCAGGTGGTTCTTAGCTGAGAATTGAATTGCTTTATTCTGGAAGAGAGGACAAATGTTAGTCTCATTTCATAAAAAGTAACCACTGTAGTTTACCCATCCATCTCCCCTCCCCCGTCCCCCCACTTGCTCTGGTCATAGCTGTGCTGTGGTCCACAGCGTGTGTGCCCTTAGTCGGGTTTATGCTTTGTCTTCATGTCTCATTAAATGGTGTTTTTCCCCCACAGCAGTAAGTTGAATTGGTGTTTCACTATGCAGTTATAGGAGAAGGCAATGGCAACCCACTCCAGTACTCTTGCCTGGAAAATCCCATGGATGGAGGAACCTGGATGTCTGTAGTCCATGGGGTCGCACAGAGTCGGACACGACTGAAGTGACTTAGCAGTAGCAACCACCTTATAGGGTTGTTTTGAGGGTTAAATGAGCCAATGCATTAAAAATGCTGGCCCAAGGTCTGGATTTAGTAAGACACCAATAACTGGTAACTGTTACAATTAAATAAAGTTGAGTTTGTGTCACCTCCATAGAGCCTTTGAGTTCAGTTCACTCGCTCAGTTGTGTCCGACTCTTTGTGACCCCATGAACCGCAGCACGCCAGGCCTCCCTGTCCATCACCAACTCCCGGAGTTCACCCAAACCCATGTCCATTGAGTCGGTGATGCCATCCAGTCATCTCATCCTCTGTCATCCCTTTCTCCTCCCACCTTCTATCATTCCCAGCATCAGGGTCTTTTCAGATGAGTCAGTTATTCACATCAGGTGGCCAAAGTATTGGAGTTTCAGCTTCAACATCAGTCCTTCCAATGAATATTCAGGACTGATTTCCTTTAGGATGGACTGGTTGGATCTCCTTGCAGTCCAAGAGACTCTCAAGAGTCTTCTCCAACACCACAGTTCAAAAGCATCAATTCTTCGGCGCTCAGCTTTCTTTATAGTCCAACTCTCAGACATCCATACATGACCACTGGAAAGAGCCTTTCTACAGAGCCTTTATTTTCCCTCATTTCAAGGATTCTTTCTCTGAATTCATAGTATTTTATTCTCATTTTCTTTTATGGCCTTTGTTGCTTCCTATCTCTATTAATGTGTATCTTAGTCTCTTAATTGTGCCTAACTCTTTGCAACCCCATGGACTGTACCCACCTGGCTTTTCTCTCCATGGGATTTCTCAGGCGCGAATACTGGAGTAGGTTGCCATTCCCTTCTCCAGGGGATCTTCCTGACCCAGGGATCAAACCTGGGTCTCCTGCATTGCAGCCGGATTCTTTACTGTGAACCACAGGGAAGCCCGTATATCCTAAGCAGTATCAATTAGATACTTTATGTGGTAAGAAAAGTTTCTCTCAAAAAAGAAACAGGGAATTGTTAGCTCATGTAACTGAAAACAGTCCAGTGGTCGGACAAGGCACAGGGGCAGTGTGACCAGGACCCGTCTCCCCGTCTCTGATTCTCAGCTCTGCCCTCTCCGTGTGCCAGTCTTGCAGGGCTGCCCTTGCTCATGGCTACAAGAGGGATGAAAGCAGCCCCTGAGGCGACTGATTGCCTTGCTCATGCACATCAAAAAGAATAAACCCTTCAGAGCTCTCTGGTGGTCCAGAGGTTAGGATTCAGAGCTCTCACTGCCAAGGGTCTGGATTCAGTCCCTGGTGGGGGAACTAAGATCCTACAAGATGCAACAAGGCCGAAAAAAATAAAAAAATAAAAAAATAAACCTTTAAAGGTGAAGTCCCTAACTTTACTCTGAATGACCCACAGTGGGCAAAGGAAAGCACACAGAGTGGCTGGAGCCTGCCCACCTGCTGTAGCAAGAGCATGAGATTACCTGTTCTGGGGCTGGAGGCAGAGTCAGCCCCGTGAGGACCACACGGGGCTGTTTTCCAAAGCAGAGGCGGAGGGGCAGTGGGTGCTGGCTAGGTAGTGAGAGCCAAGTGTACAAGCCTATGAAAGCCTAAACATCAGGGCATCAAATTAGCATCTAGCACAGTTTATCTATCTAGCACCATGTACTGTCAAATAGTTGCTGAATTTGAGAATAAGTTTGATAATGGCTGACTGGTGGGGGAGCATTCTCCAGTGTAAGTCACCAGTCAGTAAAAGGAGTAATTGGCATCAAACCCTCTCCCTGCCTTGGTGGCACAAAGAGGGGACAAAGAGCAGGAAGAAGATAACAGCGTAGAGGGGAACAAGAAGGGAGTGGTTTGGCCTTGTTCATTGACTCCTTGAATGAACAGGGAGAAGCTAGGGTCCCAGGGAAATGGCCTCAGGAAGATGCCTGCTGTTTCGCTCCTGTGGTCTGCCTAGCACTGGGTGGGGTTGAGGGGGTTGTTTTGAACATGAGTTTGGATATAATAGAGCCTTGTTCCCAAACATGGTGATTTTGAGCTGCCCTTTCAGCTCCTATTCACAGAGAAGGTCTGTCACTGCAGGGGAGGGAGCTTCCTGGGGTTTTCTGATCTTTCTTTCCACTGCTCTCAAGTTGTTTCTACCAGAGCTTCCTCCCTACCAGGCTCTGCTGAGAAACCAGCTCCATTGCTGTCTCTCTTCCTTTCTGCTGTCCAGGTCCTTCTCTTACTATATATATATAATTTATTTATTTATCTATAAACAAAAATTTTATATATATATATATATATATTTACTTTTTATTTGGCTGCATCAGGTCTTAGTATGGTTTGAGGGCTGCAGAGTACATGGGCTCAGTAGTTGCAGAACTGGGGTTTAGCTGCCCCATGGCATGTGAGATCTTAGTTCCCTGAACAGGGACTGAACCTGGGTCCCCTGCATTGGAAGGCAGATTCTTAACCACTGGACCACCAGACCCTCTTCTGACTTCTCTGGTACCAGGATATCTAGATCATTGTTCTCGTTGTTGGGGAGGTATGCATTTCACTTCTAGCAGGAAACACTAATTTCATCATCCAAACCAAATTCAGCCTCCTCTGAAATATCCACCCTCATTTTACCTGGCAGGAAATATGATTCATTGTAATTGGCAGCCTCCAACTATCTCCACGATCAAGAGGCCTGGGGGGTTTTAGCCAACAGAAAAACTACCCTTCCTTACCGTTTAAGACCAGGCCATTATAATGGAGCTTCCATCGCCACCCAGACAACGGAAATGATCACTTAGGTCACTGTATAAACGACCTCACCAAGCAAGCTCAATAGTCTGACTAGTCCTCGTCCCAACTGGCTTTTCAGGCTTGGTTACCACCAAGGTGCTCTGCTCTGGCTCTCCTCCCATCTCTGACTGTGCCTTCTCACTCGTCAGTGGCATGGAGGCAGATGACTCCTAAATGTCACTGTCCCTGGGACTTTGACTCTTTCCTTGAATACTCCAGAGCTCCTGGGATGACCTGTCCACAGGCCCCTCCCATGAGTTGTATCTCCAACTGACACTGTCCTTCCTGAGGCTGGGGCCCGAATTTTCATTTAGACATCCTGAATTGAGCCCCATCTTGGTTCCAATATACCTGGGCTGCCAGGGGTCTCAGACACACCTCTTCCCATCCCTCCTGTACCCCAGACAGGCTCCTCAGCACTGGAGGGTCTGACAGCTCTCTCACCTTCCTCTCCATCCCCTCCCCTCATCTCCACCCTGGAGCCTGTGCTCCAGCCTCAACCAAGGTCCTGCTTTGGGAATATTCTGAGCCTTCTGTGCCTCTAGGCCACCGAACACGGAACGGTCCTCGCCTCCCCCTTCTCTGGACCCTCTGGAGTCCCAGGTGAGGGAGGCTCAACCTTCTGAAGGAAGGACCCTTCTCCAGCACTCTGCAGCATGGAGCAGACCCATCTTCTTCACTGTCCTGGGGGCCTCTCAGCCCAGAGGCTACCTTATGGACTGTTGTCTTCCCAGTCCTGACCAGGTTCCCAGCAGGGAGCAGCTCCCCAGTGGACACTGAACAACTGTCCCTGCCAGAGCCCGTTTTCATCTGCAGTAATTCAGCCTTGGACAGTTGCAAGAGGACCACCCCACCATCTGGCCCAGTCAAAGTCATTAGACAGTTTGGCTGAAATCACCTCTTTGGGGCACTTTCTTGCTCAAGAATCTTCAGAATGATATTCCAGTCCCTTGGCCTGACTTAGAGCCTTTTAAAACTCACCCCCAAACCTGCCCTACCTCCTTCCTTACCTCCGCAGGCTCTGAGAGGCACTCACGGAACTGTTGCCAAGCGAGCACTTGAATGAATGCTACACGAATGAAAGTCTTCGGTAGAGTGGAGATCCTTGAGAATGGGGCCCATTGCCGTAGCCTGAGTGCAGAGCCAGGCTCAGTGGGCTGGATCAGGGACAAAGCCCCACTAAGGGGGAGGGACAGCGCTCCCTAACCTGTCTACCCAATCTGGCTATGAAAGGGAAAGTGTTAGTCGCTCAGTTGCGTCCGACTCTTTGCGACCCCGTGGATGGTAGCCCACCAGACTCCTCTGTCCATAGGATTCTCCAGGCAAGAATCCTGGAGTGGGTTGCTATGCCCTCCTCCAGGGGATCTTTCTGCCCAGGGATTGGATCCAGATCTCCTGCCTTGCAGGCAAATTCTTTACTGTCTGAACCACCACACATATTTTTCATGGTTTTTGGTAAGAGAGGGTCGTCCAGAGGATCTGAAGAGTTGTTTTACTACCAAGTTCTAAACTTTGGGCCCTGAGGCTGGTTGCCGGGACCTCAGCATGGACCAGACCAGGCTCTTGCGAGGTCCTGGGACCAGCAGCTAGACCAGGGAGGATGAAGCAGTGGCAGGCCTGTAGCACAGGAGTTTACTGAATGATGAATATGTGTAAGACATTCACTGGTGGGGACTGGAGGTTCTACTTCAGGTGGGGTAGGAGTGAGCAATCTAATTTCTGACAGTCTCATTCTGGCAGGAGAGGCCCAGGGTATCTTGGAGACTGAAGCTCCCGACATCCCCCTCCACCCCACCCTCCCTTCTTCACTGTAGCCTAGGTCTCAGGCTTTTTCCTTTGGGGTGCCTTCCCTGGACTCCTGGTTGGAAGTAGCTCCTTTCTCTCCTCCCTCCTGCCATTCTAACCTGCATTCTGAAGCCAAGCAACAGGGCACTCAGCCCCTACTGTCTGAGTCATGTCCCTACATGGCTGTAGGCACAGTATCTTCACATCCTCTGGAGCATGCAGGGCCCTGGGCAGAACCAGGAGCTTAAAGATACTTCTTGACTAGAGGGTAGTTCAGTGGTTTTTAATGACCTTAAGCGTTCTACACTGTACATCAGAGGATACAGTTGACAGAGTGAAAAGGCAACCTACGGAACAGGAGATAATATCACAAATGATGTATCTGATGAAGGGTTAATATCCACACTATATAAAGAATTCCTACGACGCAATAAAAAAAACCCAAAACAACCAAGTCAAAAAAGAAGGGGGGCAAAGGATTTGAACAGACAATTCTCCAAAGATGATATATGAATGGCCAATAAGCACCTGAAAAGATACTCAATGCCGCCAATCAGTAGGGAAACGCAAATCAACACCATAGAGAGAAGCCACCTCACACCCAGTAGGATGGCTTTACCATAACAACAACAAAAATCTAACCAAACCAAATAAAACCAGAAAGTAAGGACTGGTGAGAATGTGGAGAAATTGGAACCCTGTGCTCTACTGGTCAGAACGTAAAATGCGGCAGCTGCTGTGGAAAACAGTGTGGTAATTCCTTAAAAATTAAAAATAGCACTACCATACGATCCAGCAATGCCGCTTCTGGTTATACGTTTGAAAGAACCGGAAGTAGGATCTCAAAGGGATACTCCCACACCCATGTTTATAGTATTGTTTATAATAGTCAAGCAGTGGAAGTATTCCAGTTGTCCATCAGTTTGGATGGGTCAAAAATACGGTATAGACCTACGTGTGCGTTAGTCGCTCAGCCGTGTCGGACTCTCTGCAGTCCCACGGTGTGTAGCCCACGAGGCTCCCCTGTCCATGGGATTCTCCAGGAAAGAATACTGGAGTGGGTTGCCATGCGCTCCTCCAGGGGGTCTTTCCAACTCAAGGATCAAACCTGGGTCTCTCACATTGCAGGTATATACCTATAGTGGAACCTAAACATATATATATATATACACACACACACATATATATATACACACACACATATATATACACACACACACACGCATATAGCAGGTATATACCTATAGTGGAACCTAAACCTATATATGTGTGTGTGTGTATATATATACACACACACATATATACCTATATACACATATATATACACACATACATACACACACACACACACACACACACACACACACACATATATAGGAAGTAAAGTAAGTGAAGTCACTCAGTCATGTCCGACTCTTTGCAACCCCATGGACTGTAGCCTACCAGGCTCCTCTGTCCATGGGATTTTCCAGGCAAGAGTACTGGAGTGGGTTGCCATTTCCTTCTCCAGGGGATCTTCCTGACTCAGGGACTGAACCTGGGTCTCTTGCATTGCAGGCAGACGCTTTACCCTCTGAGCCACCAGGGAACCCTATACATTATTCAGTCTTAAAAAAAGTGAAGTCACTCAGTCGTGTCCGACTCTTTGCGACCCCATGGACTGTAGCCTGCCAGGCTCCTCTGTCCATGGGATTTTCCAGGCAAGAGTCCTGGAGTGGGTTGCCATTTCCTTCTCCAGGGGATCTTCCTGACCCAGGGATTGAACTGGGTTCTACCTGCATTCTAGGCAGACACTTTACCGTCTGAGCCACCAGGGAAGATCCTGAGAAAAAGGAAATTCTAAACACATTCTACCACATGGACATTATGCTAAGTGAAATAAGCTAGTTACTAAAAGACAAATACTGTTTGATTCCACCCATATGAGGTACTTCAGTTCAGTTCAGTCGCTCAGTCATGTCCAACTCTTTGTGACCCCATGAATCGCAGCACGCCAGGCCTCCCTGTCCATCAACTCCCAGAGTTCATTCAAACTCATGTCCATCGAGTCGGTGATGCCATCCAGCCATCTCATCCTCCGTCGTCCCTTTCTCCTCCTGCCCCCAATCCCTCCCAGCATCAGAGTCTTTTCCAGTGAGTCAGCTCTTCGCATGAGGTAGCCAAAGTACTGGAATTTCAGCTTTAGCATCATTCTTTCCAAAGAACACCCAGGACTGGTCTCCTTTAGAATGGACTGGTTGGATCTCCTTGCAGTCCATGGGACTCTCAAAAGTCTTCTCCAACACCACAGTTCAAAAGCATCAATTCTTCGGCACTCAGCTTTCTTCACAGTCCAACTCTCATATCCATACATGACCACAGGAAAAACCATAGCCTTGACTAGATGCACCTTTGTTGGCAAAGTAATGTCTCTACTTTTGAATATGCTATCTAGGTTGGTCATAACTTTCCTTCCAAAGAGTAGTAAGCGTCTTTTAATTTCATGGTTGCAATCACCATCTGCAGTGATTTTGGAGCCCCCCCAAAATAAAGTCAGCCACTGTTTCCACTGTTTCCCCATCTAGTAGAGTAGCCAAATTTTTGTGTACAGAAAGTAGAACAGTGGTTGCCAGAGGCTGGGGGAGGGGGAAGTGGAGTTCTTATTTAACGGGTACAGAACTTGTTTTGCAAGATGAAAGGAACTCTGGAGATTGTTTGCACAGCAGGTGGATGAACTTGATACTACTGAACTGTGCACTTAAAAATGGCGAAGGGACTTCCCAGGTAGTCCAGTGGTTAAGACTCCAAGCTTCCAATGCCGGGGTCGTGGGTTAGATCCCTGGTTAGGGAACTAAGATCCCATTTGCTTTGTGACCAAAAATAACAAAAAAAAAGAGCTCTGGCTTCTGAAAAAAAAAAAAATCTCCTAAGAGGGTAAATTTCATGTTATGTATATTTAACACAATTAAAAAAAAATTTTTTTAAGGAGTTCTGAATTGGCCCATTCAGATTGTTTCCTAGCAAGTCTGTCCTAAAGTAGCACCCTTGTGGATTTCTGACTTGTTACGCAGCCACATAACACCTTGAGGAGACGTACTCCGTCCATTCCCTGGGAAATAACCTGTCACTCCTCAGGGTGCAGTTCAAGGACGCTAACGTCAGTATCACTTGGGCTAGTTAGAAACCTAGAACCTGTCCCATGCCTGCCAAATTTAATTAGAATCTGCATTTTAATAGATTTCCAGATAATTCTTGCAGGTTAATTCCTGAAAAACTTGTCCTCAAGGAGAAGAAGGGCATTAAAAAGAGGGGTGAGAGGAGCACCACCCCCCACTATTCCCCCAACTTACAGGTAGGGAAACGGAGGTCAAGATGCCCAAGGTTCCTGCTCCAAGTGTGGCTAGAAGGTGTGGTACAGGCAGGTGGGTTGGGTGATGATGATAAGGAGCAAAGTGGGGCACCCATCCATCGATGCATTCATTCCTTCCAGAGTAAGATCCTAGGGATTCTGCTGTGAATGAGATGAGCCAGAGTGGTCTTCAGGCAGAGTCCACCCAGGCGCTACAGCCTCTGGACCCAGTGCCTTCAGTCTGGGCCACAACCACCACTTCCATGCCCCTCCCCCGCAGGGTCTTTCTTAGATCTGGTGCTGGGGGCACGGTCAGGAGGACTGGCTCTCACAGTGGGCCACTGGGCAGCAGGATCCTCGGGGTGCTTTTTATACAAGCAGAGGCTGGTCCAGGGAGTCTGCGCCACTCACTGTCATGCATCCCAAGGCGACCGCAGGCCTGGCAGTCGCACAGGCAATGAACTTGTCTCCTGGGCTCCCTTCCCACCACAGCTTGCTTGAGGGCTGGGACAGGAAGGAAGGGGGCAGAGCACAACTATTAAAAGAATGATGAAACTATTGAGAGGAACAGGATGTAACAAAAACTGGTTAGAACCTCCTAGGCCCAAGATGGCGGACAGTTTGACCTCCAGTAGACCTTGAGCCTCATACACTCACTCTAATACCTTAGCCTCTGCTAAAGGGCACACCACCAGTGCCCTGGCAGTTCCATAAAAGGCCAAAAAGTGGATGCTACCCTAGTTCCTGAAAATCCCTGCCCCTTCTCCAAGACAGAATATTCCTCCCACTCATTAGCCTATGAAATGACCCAACCCATGAAAACTAAGCACCCACACTTCCAGGCACCTTTCCCACCTTCTGAGACAGCCCACACTCTGTCTATGGATTGTGCCTCTAACTAAACCTTTCATTTTTCTGTGTCTTGCTCTTGAATTCTTATCTGCATAACCTGCCTCGAGGATAGATGTGATCTTGACCATCCTCTCATGCCCCATTTTTCCTACTACAGAGCCAGTAGTAGGGCCCCACCGTGGGTCACCAAGGACCAGAATCTGAGTCCTCACCGTAGCTCCCTCCAGACCTTCTGGCCTCCTACAGTGGGTTCAGCACAGCCCCCGCCTGGTCCTACACCCGCGGCACCTGCCCTTCCCTGGGCCTCCAGTACGTTTCACTCCATCCTGGGAAGCGGCCTGCACCTGCCCACCCGCTTCTTCACTCACTCCCGGCCGCGCAATTCGCGCACGTGGGTGTGACCCGGCCCTCCACACTCGAGGCAGTAATCCCCTCGGATACCGGGCCCCGGATGGAGCGGAGGAGGAGCTTTTGCTTGGGTCGCACTCCAACTACCCGGTTCCGAAGGTGCGCACCTGCCTAGACTTGATTAACCAAACTCTTGGATCCTCGGTCTTTTTCCTCTTTCACCTTTTGCTCAGCCGCATTTTCAGAGACGCCGAGCGCACGCCCCACTGGGGAGCCGCAGTCCTGGCAAACGCCCGGGCAAACGCCCCGCCCCGCACCCTGGAGTTCCTCCGGGGAGAGTGAGGGTCCCGGGCGCTGCGCTGGGCTCGGGCCAGGGAGAGTTGGGCCGGGAGGATCTCCAGGTTCCAGGATTCCCAGCAGCAAAAGCAGTTCATTGCATCTTCCATCCGCCTGTCCGTGGGACCGCAGATACACGAAACTTTGCGTTCCCAGGGTCTGGGGGCATCTCCATGGACTGCGATGCAAAGCAGACAGTCACGGGCACTGCCTCCCCGGCCCCCAGGTGGGAAAAGGGCAGAAAGGGGTGAAACTCCGTGAGTCAGCGCACCCAGGGCCTGCCGGGCCGGCCCGGAGAGGCGCCGCCCCTCGGCGGGGACGCGGTGCCACTGGAGGGCCGGGAGGCGCGGCCGGGCGCGGCGGGGCGGAGTCGCGCGGGCTGGCCCGGGCGCTTCCCAGCCGCTGCCTGCCTGGACGGCGCGGCGGGCAGGCCTGGGTCATGGCCGGCGGGGCCGCGCATCCGGGAGCCGAGCTGCTGGCCTTTGAGCGGTTCCTGGACTCGAGCCTGCAGCCTCTCGTCTACGGGTACGGCCGGGGCAGCCTGCGTGAGCTCCGGGCGCGCGAGTTCGGCCGCCTGGCAGGTGAGACCGGCGGGGGGAACCTGTGCGGGGCTGGTGGGGGACACACGGTTTCTAGAACCAACGTGGGGGCGGGGGAGCTTTTGCTCCCTGTGGGAGCGGCGTTACCTCACTGGCGTCGCATCTTGAATCGAAAGACTTGGAGGAATGTGTCCACGCGTCCTCCTCGTGGACGCGGCTCGCTGGGGTCCTACCTGCAACCCCAAGGCTTGCTGCTCCTTAGACTTCCAGTCCTGTGGTACAGACATGGTCCTTTGCCACCTGTCTCTGCCCTCCGGGAACAAGACTGAGGATTCCTTTGGCCTTTGCTTGCCCGAGACTCCCGGCTCTAAAAGTCCAACTGGAGCCAGGGTTGCAAAATGCAGGAATGTCCGGCAGCTGTGACTGTTCGTCTGCTCGCCCGGGGGCGGGAGCGGTGCTCGAGAGCCCAGCGCGGGGTGGGGACCGCGACTTTGCGGACGCGCGGGGTGGGGACCGATGGGCTGCGCTGCAGACTCTGGGTTGCCTCGCAGCAAATTTTCTTTTCGAAGTCTCATTTTTTCTCACTCGTGTAGGTAAAACAATGCCTCGGAAGTGCAGCTCGGTGGGGGATCTGAAGAATTAGCAAACCGTGCAATTTGAACTTTTAAGTACAGGACGA
Source organism: Ovis aries (assembly GCF_016772045.2). Lineage (NCBI taxonomy): Eukaryota > Metazoa > Chordata > Mammalia > Artiodactyla > Bovidae > Ovis > Ovis aries. The sequence continues at coordinate 21,294,583 of NC_056076.1, read as the reverse complement.
GATTGTATATTGGACGTGAGGACCGGGATCACATCGTGCCTTGGAGTTCCGCAAGGCGGAACAGGCAGTTTAAATTGGAAGTCAAGCTCCATGTGGCCCGCGGTCCTTCCAGCCCATTGCTGCAGGGCGGGAGGGAACCACTCGCACTGGGTCGGGACTCATCCTTTTGCCGGGGACCTTGTATGAGGGGCTTCTCCAAGCGTTAGAACGGCATTCTGGTTGAACTGGGAGGGATGAGGGGTAGGGGGCAGGACGTGGCGCCGGGCACCGGGATTTGAGGTGCACTTTTTCTGGGCTTCCCTGGTGGCTCAGACGGTAAAGAATCTGCGTGCAATGCAGGAGATGGGAGTTTGATCCCTGGGTCGGGAAGATTCCCTGGAGAAGGGAATGGCTCCGCTCTCTAGTATTCTTGCCTGGAGAATTCCATGGACAGAGGAGCCCGGTGGGCTACAGTCCATGGGATCGCAAAGAGTAGGACATGACAGTGTCTAACACTTTGACGTTTTCCACTTTATTCTGTCTTGGCAAACAGTGTCACTTTCCAGCTTGTGACAGAAGGGCAGCCAGGATGTATGTTTCATTAATCAGCTCTTTGCCTCATTTTCTCATGTTTTGGAAAGTGATGCTTTTTTTTTGTCTCTCTTTTGGGAGCTTTAAGGGCTGTGGTCCAGTCTGTACTTACCTGGAGAGGCTCAAGGAGGAGACAGGGGCCCTCTGGCTGTCTCTCTTCTCTCCCTGATCTTCCCAGTCCAGCATTCATCTGCTGGAGACAGTTCCCCTTTACCCTCCCCATCTCCTTCTCCTTCTCTGAATTTTTTTGGTTACGGAAACTTCCCACCCACAGAAATAGAGACAGCTATAGAATAAATACCCCACAGGTGCAGAGGAAGTGAGAAAGGTGTCCCATTCTTTTGAAGCAAATCCCAGAGGCTGTTATTGTTCAGTCCCTAGTTATTTTAGCATCCCTCCTCCTTAATCCCCTGATCCCCTCCAGCTGTGATCTCTTACACCCATCATTAGCTGACCCCTCCTCTCAACATCACCTGGGAAAGTGGGAAGTAGGTGTCTCTCTGTTTCATTCTTGTGTCTCAGTGAACAGCACGCTTTTCCTCAGGGTAAAATTTAGCTGTGATAGGATCCCAGGCTGGCCTTAAGTGCCCCTTTAACATCTACTCTATTTGTGGTAGTGTTTTGTGATTATCTATCTGTCATCTACTTGGTACAATTTCCCAACATTTCCCAACATTATGATTGTGGTAGACATTTGAGGACTAAACTCACCCTTCCCATCATTGGGAGTCTTGGAAAATATCCCCCCTTTTTTCACATGGAAACAAATGAACTAGCAAGAGGGCAGGGAAAAATAAGCAAACCAAAATAACTCAAGATTCCCCCTCTTCTTCCTTCCCCTGACCTCTCTCCACATCCCCTCAAAGTTTTCCTGCAGGTTTGAGAATTTGTCTGGTTAAGTGGTTTGCTCTGGATAACTAAATGCTTAACCTTCAAGTGCTGAAACATTTCCCAACTCATTGGACGGGAACATCCTTGTTTTCGTGAAGGGAGCTTGTGGATTCCACAGATGTGGTTCAAATGGTTCTTAAAGCCTCTGGGTGCTGATCGATGGCCACTCACCTTACGTGGAACCGAGAACTGAAGTTACATGAGCCAGAGCAGACCCTGGGATTTCCTTTCTTGAAGACCGAATGCCAACTAGTTTAGGGGTCTTTTGCCTGTTTCTTCTAATAATAACGGCAGTGCACTGTCGCTCTCCCTAATGATGGTTGGACAACGGCCTTTCTTTTGGTGTGGTATCTTTCTATCTGAATCTTCAGTAAATGATCACATTATTTGAAAACTAATGTTTTGGATTAGATAATACGTTTAACATGGTACCAAATTCAAAAGGTGCCAAAAGAGGTTGAAGAATGGCCAGGAAGCCCCTGCTCTCACTCCAGCTGCAGCCACCGTAGCCACCCCACAGTCAACTGCTGCCATTTCTGTTTTGTATGCCTTGGCTATGTTTATATGTATGTGTACATTTTTTTTTTCACATGGTTGAGCCATAACATTTCTTACCACCTGACATAATTTACATTTATTTATCGTCTTTCTCTGTCACTAGCATACGGCTTCTATTTTGTCTGTTGTTATGTTCCCAGCACTTAGAACAGTGCCTGAAACAGTAAGTGCCCCCAAATATTTCTTGAATATGAAAACACTCAATAAACTAGGAATAAAAGGAAGTTTAATCAACCAGATAAAGACTATCTACAAAAAAAACCCACGGCTAACCTCATACTTAGAGGTGAAAGAACGAAAATTTTACCCTTGAGATTAGGAACAAGGCAAGGAAATCTGTTTTTACAACTTCTATTCAATATAGTCCTAGAAGTTCTAGCCAGGAAAACTAGGCAAGAAAATGAAATAAAAATCATCCAGATTGAAAAGGAAGAAGTAAAACATCTCTACTTGATGAGAGTGTAATCTTGTGTACAGAAAATCCTAAAAAAAATAAGCACACAAAACAGTTCAGTTCAGTTCAGTTCGGTTCAGTCGCTCAATCATGTCCGACTCTTGGCAACTCCATGCATTGCAGCACACTAGGCCTCTCTGTCCATCACCAACTCCCGGAGTTCACTCAAACTCACGTCCAGTGAGTTGGTGATGCCATCCAGCCATCTCATCCTCTGTCGTCCCCTTCTCCTCCTGCCCCCAGTCCTTCCCAGCATCAGAGTCTTTTCCTGAGTCAACTCTTCACGTGAGGTGGCCAAAGTACTGGAGTTTCAGCGTTAGAATCATTCCTTCCAAAGAAATCCCAGGGCTGATCTCCTTCAGAATGGACTAGTTGGATCTCCTTGCAGTCCAAGGGACTCTCAAGAGTCTTCTCCAACGCCACAGTTCAAAAGCACCAATTCTTTGGTGCTCAGCTTTCTTCACAGTCTAACTCTCACATCCATACAGGACCACTGGGAAAACCATAGCCTTGACTAGATGGACCTTTGTTGGCAAAGTAATGTCTCTGCTTTTCAATATGCTCTCTAGGTTGGTCATAACTTTTCTTCCAAGGAGTAAGCGTCTTTTAATTTCATGGCTGCAATCACCATCTGCAGTGATTTTGGAGCCCCCAAAAATAAAGTCTGACACTGTTTCCACTGTTTCCCCATCTATTTGCCATGAAGTGATGGGACCAGATGCCATGATATTTGTTTTCTGAATGTTGAGCTTTAAGCCAACTTTTTCACTCTCGTCTTTCACTTTCATCAAGAGGCTTTTTAGTTCCTCTTCACTTTCTGCCATAAGGGTGGTATCATCTTCATATCTGAGGTTATTGATATTTCTCCCGGCAATCTTGATTCCAGCTTGTGTTTCTTCCAGTCCAGCGTTTCTCATGATGTACTCTGCATATAAGTTAAATAAGCAGGGTGACAATATACAGCCTTGACGTACTCCTTTTCCTATTTGGAACCAGTCTGTTATTCCATGTCCAGTTCTAACTGTTGCCTCCTGACCTTCAACAAAACAGTTAGAACTAAAAAACAAGTTCAGCAAAGTTGTAGTTTAGATCAGTGTACAAACATCAATTCAATTTCTATACAGTATCAATGAACACTATGCTAGTGAAATGAAGAAAACAATTCCCAAAGCCTCAAAAAAAAAAAAAAAAACAAAACCAAAATACTCAGGAATAAATTTATCAAAAGAAATACAAAACTGTAAAACATTGGAATAAAAGAAGACCTAAATAAATGGAAAGACATCTTACATTCATGGATTGGAAGACTTAATGTTGTTAAGATGTCACTACTCCTCAAATTGACCTAAGACTTAATGCAATTTCTATCAAAATCCCAAGTATTTTTCTTTTGACAAGTTGATCCTAAAATTTATATAGAAATGCAAATGGTCCAGAATACCCAAGGCAATCTTGAAAAAGAACAAAGTTGAAGGGTTTACATTTCCATAAAAGGAAAGGTAAGTAAGATTTATATAAAGTTACAATAATCAAGACAGTGTGGTATTGGCATAAAGATAGACAGATAGACCAATGAAGTAAAATTGTGAGTTGAGAAATAAACCTGTACATTTATGGTCAATTTATCTTCATCAGGATGTGAAGACGATCCAATAGGAGAAAAAAGAATATCTTAAATGGTGTATCCACGCACCAAAGACTGAAGTTGGACCCCTCTTCAACACTGTATTTAAAAATTAACTCAAAATGGATCAAAGACCTAAATATAAGAGCTAAAAATATAAAACTCTTAGAAGAAAGCATAAGTATAAATCATTAGGACCTTGGATTAGGCAATGGTTTCTTATGACACCAAAATTACAAAAAATAAAAATAGACAAATTGTACTTCATCAAAATTAAAAACATTTTTTTTCAATGAATCCCATCAAGAAAGTGAAAGAACAACTAACCAGGGAGAAAACATAAGTCCACACAAAAGTTTGTACACATATGTTCATATCAGCATTATTTATGATAGGCAAAAATAGAACCAAATATTCACCAGTAGATGAGTAGTTAAACAAAATATGTGGCATTCCATAAAATGGAATACTATTCAGTCATTAAAAAGGAATGGAGTTCTGATACATGCTACAATATGGATGCCCCTTGAAATTGTTATGCTAAATGAAGGAAGCCAGGCACAAAAGCCCACATGTTGTATGATTCCATTTATATGGGAAGTCCAGAATAGGTAAATCTATGCTGTGCTCTGCTTAGTCACTCAGTAATGTCTGACTCTTTGTGACCCCATGACTATAGCCCGCCAGGGGATTACAGTCTAAGGGGCTTCTCTAGGCAAGAATACTAGAGTGGGTTGCCATGCCCTCCTCCAGGGGATTTTCCCAGCCCAGGGATTGAACCCAAGTCTCCTACATTGCAGGCAGATTCTTTACCCTTTGAACCTATAGAGGCAGAAAATAGATTGGTGATTGCCAGGGCTAGGGCTGGGTGGATTTAGGGAGTGAGTAGTAATGGCTGTGGGGGTCTCTTTTTGGGGTGAATGAAATGTTCTAAAATGAGATAGTGGCCGTGGTTACACAACTATATGAATATACTAAATTGTAAATTTTTAAAGGACAAATTTTATGGTATGTGAATTAATCTCAGTAAAGCCATTATAAAATAAATGAAAAATTTATTCTGCACAAAGCAAAAATATTTGTTAAGTACATGAAATAATGAATGAATTTATTCACATGTATGTTCTTGAAAACATGTCTTGGAGTTTGTTCCATGGCCGTACTTACAAACTGCCAGATGGAAGTATTCAAATTCTTTATTTTAAATACATAGACAGTGCTGCACTGAATGTCCTCATTGACAGGCCATTTCACCTATCTTCAATTTATAAGATAGATTTCAGGAAGATGAATTGCTAGGTCAAGGAGAGTTTGCATTTTAAAAGCATAAGTGATACTGCTAAGTAGCTGTTCATAAAGAAGTGGTACCAGTTTTCCCTCCTACAGCCATGTCCCATTGGGCCTGTTTGCCCACACCTCACCCACACAGTGAGTTATCCAGCCTTTTGATCTGGAGCAGTCTGATTGGTAAGGCTCAGTATCTTGCTGTCATCTAAATTTGCCTGTCTCTATTTGGGGAAGAGACTGGAAAGGTTGCCTCCATTCCCAGGCATCTCTGAAGCCTTCAGAGCTGTTAGAAGGTTGGGGACTGTGGAAGTCACTGTGGGAAAGCAGAATCAGGGCTGGATAGCCACGGATGCTCCACGGAAACTCCAGAATAGGGTGTAAGTCATAGTGTGAAATAGCTTTGCCATCCTGAATCAGGGACGTCTGCTAGGCTCCTCCTCCTCCCCTATGGACTGCTTCTCCAAGTTCAGAAGAGACACGGTTCATCAGGAAGGCTCTCAGGGCCCTAAGGGCTGTTAAGTGCTGAAGTGCAGTTCTTCCATTGCTCATGACTTTTCTTGGATTAAGAATCACACATTGACAAGGGAGGGTTGGGGAGTAGAGAAGGACTGGCAGTTTGAGATTAGCAAATGTAAACTGGCTTCCCAGGTGGTGCTAGTGGTAAGAACCTGCCTGCCAATGCAGGAGACGTAAGAGATTCGGGTTTGATCCCTGGGTCAGGAAGATCCCCTGGAGGAGGGCACGGCAACTCACTCCAGTATTCTTGCCTGGAGACTTCCATGGACAGAAGAGCCTGGTGGGCTATAGTCCATAGGGTTGCACAGAGTCAGACAAGACTGAAGCAACTTAGCACTCATGCACAAACTATTATATATAGGATGGATAACAGCAAGAGATCAAACCGGTCAATCGTAAAGGAAATCAGTCCTGAATATTCATTGGAAGGACTGATGCTGAAGCTGAAACTCCAATACTCTGGCCACCTGATGTGAAGAACTGACTTGTTGGAAAAGACCGTGATGCTGGAAAAGATTGAACGCAGGAGGAGAAGGGGACGACAGAGGATGAAATGGTTGGATGGCATCACCGACTCAACGGACATGAGTTTGAGCAAGCTCTGGGAGTTGGTGATGGACGGGGAAACTTGGTGTGCTGCAGCCCGTGGGGTCACAAAGAGTTGGACACAGCTGAGTGACTAAACTGAACTGAAACAGCAAGATCCCACTGTATAAGACAGAACTATATTCAGAATCCTGTGATAAACCCTAATGGAAAAGAATATGAAAAGAATATTAAAAAAGAAGAAGCACATGTCAAGAGGCTGGGAGAATCAGTGTCCTGTTATGTCTAAACACATCAAATGGGCACTGGCCAGGTTCACACAAAGCAGATCTAGATAAAGTGAGTGAAATACCTCTGAAAATAATCACAGCTTTATTTTGTATTTTCTTTCAGGAACTGTCTATCTTGACCATGCAGGAACCACGTTGTTCCCCCAGAGCCAGATTACAAGCTTCATGAAAGATCTCATGGAAAATGTTTATGGTAAAGAAAAACACAGCATAACTGATTTTTTGCATTGAACTTCAGCCAACTATTGGGTTGGCCAAAAAGTTCATTTGGGTTTTTATGTCCCACCCCAAATGAACTTTCAGGCCAACCCGATACATTCAGCTGATAGATCTATTGCCTAATAAAATGTCAGATGGACAGGTGGGGACAGTGCTGAATACACAGCACTGAGCAAGCCCCTTGTGAGAGGGGGTCAGGCAAGCACCTGGGGTCAGTGCCATAGCACATGTGCTGCTGGGTAGGAGAGACTGGTTCAGGGATACGCGGGTAACCTCCAGAGGAAGGGGTCGGTGTCAGGGAGGAGGCCTGGGGTACGAAGGTGCTGCGTGTGGTGGTGGAGTGGCTCTGTGGGACCAGCGCAGAGCAGAGGATGGGACAATGGGGAACATGCACTCATTCACTCCATCAGTGTTTATCAAACCGCTCTGGTGTTGGGAGCATAGTGCTGTAATGGGAACGAAGTAAATACATTCCCTGCCTTCATGGACTGCGGTCTAGGAGAGACACGACCTCAATCAAGTGATTCCAAATAAATGTAAAAAAAGAAAAAAGTAAAGTAGTGTAACACAGAAATAAAGTAAATTATTAATAGTGTGAAGGGCTGTGACCCAAAGACCCTAGTGCCGGGGGGGCTCTGTATGTGCAGAGTGACCATGAGTCGGCAGTGTAGCTATCAGGGAAAGCTTCTGCAGGAGGGGGCAGGTGCTGGAGGAAGAGCAGGAATTCACTCGGAAAAGAGGAGGAGAGGGCATTTCAGGCAGAAGCAGCAGCATGCGCCAGGACCCTGCGGTGGTTTTAGGAACCAGCCCCCAAACAGGGAGGGGAGGAGAGCGGTGGAGATGTGAACAGAGCTGGGTAGGCGTGGTATTCAGTTCACTTCTTCTACCTGGTGGGGGTTTGGGATCTACAAAACAGCTCAAAGGACATGGCCCAGAATCTATCCTATAGCCCGTGAGGAGGAATTTTGTTTAATGGCTCAACTATTATTATTTTGTCTTGCTTGACTGTTTTCCTGTCTTTCTGCACTTTTTCACTTCTCTGATTAAATTTACTCTTTGGAACTCAGAGAGGCTAGATCATACAGTAGTTTTTTTTGTTTTTTTTTTTTTGCTTAACTTTTTGAGAAACTGAAGGAGAGGGTATTGGAGGAACACACCAGGAGAAACCATGAGTAGTGACCCTGTGGCTTTGTCTTTGTAATCTTCCAGGTAACCCTCACAGCCAGAACATCAGCAGCAAGCTCACCCATGACACGGTGGAACAGGTGCGGTTCAGGTGAGCAAATCGGGGTGCCCGCCTGCACGGGTGCCTGTGGGTGGATGGACTTCCTACCAGATGCCCACGTCCCACAGAGGTGCTGAGTTGGTTTTGGGAAGACCATGTTCAGCTAAATGGCCACACAAGCACGCTGCTAACCACCGGGTCAGAGGTCAGGAAGGTAAGCGTGAGCAGGTACAGAGTGAGAGCAGGTGCCATCACGAGTACAGACAGGCGCCTCTGAGGTATCCAAGAGCTGTTGTGTGTGGCTCTGGGCTGGTGCCACCATTCCTGGGTGACACCCAGGAGTGACAAGGAGTGACCCTAGTTCCTAAGTCTTGTTTTCGGGCAGAAGAAAAGTGCTTTCTCTGGTTTTTTCCTTTACGTATTTCAGATTTAGACATCTTGTTTTTTCCATTTCTCCCCTCCCTTTTACTAGTATTTGCACATAAAAAATTCTGCAAATAATTTAGGTGGTACCTAAAGATACTTGACTCAATACAATTTCAAATTATTTCCTACTTGAAAGTGACACCTTTTGCTATAGGGTTGCCTGTGTTAAAACCAACGTGAAACAAGTTGATGACTTAGAACTTGTTATGACAGAGGCAGACACTAAACCAAGAAGTGGTGTTTTCAGCTGAGTTTAAGGTAGTTGTGGATTTTGTCTTATCCACTTGGGGGTGGGGATTTGGGAGGCTGGGTAATTTTGCCAGTTTGCACCTCTTTGCATCTCTTCCCACAGCTTCCTCTGCCCCTGACCTCACTTCACCATTGTGGCAAAGCCTAACTGTTTTTTTTTCCCTCTAGTTATTAAGATAGAGAGGGGGCTTCCCTGATGGCCCAGTGGCAAAGAATCTGCCTACAGTGCAGGAGACGCAGAAAATGTGGGTTTGATCCCTGGGTTGGGAAGATTCTCCTGGGGGAGGAAATGGCAACTCACTCCAGTATTCTTGCCTGGAAGCTTCCATAGACAGAGGAGCCTGGCAGGCTGCAGTCCATGGGAGTCTCAAAGAGTCGGGCACAACTGAGTGAGTGAGCACTCACACACACACACGGTGGAGAGACGTCTTATTAAGTAGAAATATAGCTGCCTCTGAGCATTTAACGCGGCCGGTGACCGCGGAGTGGCCTGATGCTGTGCTTCTTCCAGGATCCTGGCGCACTTCCGCACCTCCCCGGAGGACTACACGGTGATTTTCACCTCCGGGAGCACGGCTGCTCTTAAGCTGGTGGCAGAGGCTTTCCCGTGGGTGTCCCCAGGCCCGGAGGGCAGCGGCAGCTGCTTCTGTTACCTCACCGACAGCCACACGTCCGTGGTGGGCATGAGGAAGGTCACCGCGGCCAGGGACGTCACCTGCATCCCGGTCAGGCCAGAGGACATGTGGTCGGCCGAGAGGCAGGATGCGGCTGCGGCCAGGGACCCGGCCGGCCAGCCTCCGCATCTCTTCTGCTACCCGGCTCAGAGTAACTTTTCCGGAACCAGATACCCGCTGTCCTGGATAGGCGAGGTCCAGTCCGGGCGGAGGCGCCCAGCGAGCCGGCCCGGGCAGTGGTTTGTGCTGCTGGACGCGGCCGCCTTCGTGGGCACCTCGCCGCTGGACCTGTCGGTTCACCAGGCCGACTTTGTCCCCCTGTCCTTCTATAAGATCTTTGGCTTCCCCACCGGCCTGGGCGCTCTGCTGGTGAAGAACCGTTCGGCTGCTCTGCTGAGGAAAACCTACTTCGGAGGAGGCACGGCCGCTGCGTACCTCGCGGGAGACGACTTCTACGTCCCGAGAGAGTCAGTGGCTGAGAGGTAGCTTGGGGATGGGAGCGGATGCCGAGCGTCAGCATGGCGCGGGCCTGGCGCCTGCCACCTGTAGGACTGTGCAGAGGAGGCGGGGGTTGGCTGGAGCTCCCACAGCAGGCCTGTGTGGGTCTCCCGCAGCTGTGGGGGAGCAAGGGCCTGCCAGAAAGGGCTGCTAGCAGAAGACATGAAGCCCTTCCAGGGGTAAGGAGGGTCGGCCCCAGGCCTTTGCCCACAGCCCTGACATGACGGGAAGCTACTGAGGCAGTGACTTTTTTAAATTATAATTTTTATTTTTTTCAATTATGAAAGTATGATAACTCGGGCTTCCCTGGTGGTTCAGTGGCAGAGAAGCTGCCTGCAAAACAGGAGATGTGGGTTCAATCCCTGGGTCAGGAAAATTCCCTGGAGAAGGAAATGGCAACCCACTCCAGCATGCTTGCCTGTGAAATGCGATGGACAGACACGATAACACAATAATAAGAGACTTGGAAAATATAGAACAAAGTTACATGTAGTTCCGCTATATATTGCTCTTATTTTTCTAGGTAGATAAATTAAGATTTTTTTAAGTTGGAGTTTCAATATCAAACTCTCAAAAATTAAATGGAATGAATATACAGGAAAGTAGGATATAGAAGACCTGGAAAGCACTATGAACCAATCCAACAAGCGCAGAAACCCACTCCAGTATTCTAGCCTGGAGAATCCCTTGGACAGAGGTGCCTGGCGGGGTACAGTCCATAGGGTCGCAAAGAGCTGGACACGACTGAAGCGACTTAGCACATAGACATACGATTTTTGCACAGCTGCTGCTGCTGCTGCTAAGTCACTTCAGTCGTGTCCGACTCTGTGTGACTCCATAGACAGCAGCCCACCAGGCTCCCCCGTCCCTGGGATTCTCCAGGCAAGAACACTGGAGTGAGTTGCCATTTCCTTCTCCAGTGCATGAAAGTGAAAAGTGAAAGTGAAGTTGCTCAGTCGTGTCCGACTCTTCGCAACCCCATGGACTGAACAGCAGTAGGATACAAATTCTATTCAAGTTCCCATAGACTGTAAACTTGGAGATACTGGAACATATCCAGGGACATAACACAAGGTGCTGAAGCAGCGACTTGAGAATTTGGTACCATTTGGCACAAGTGTGCACACGTGTTGACAGCACGGCTGTATTTCAGCAGCTAGAATCAGCTCAGCTTGGTATCTGGTCAGCAGGAGGAGTCGGTCAAATGAGAGGCCACCAGATTCAGGAGTGCTGCTAAGAGCAGTCTCTATGAGCACCCCCCCAACCCTGGGGGGTGGTTACCAGGGAAGTTTGAGGGCTTGTCTGGGGCATGAAGATTGAAGGTATGAGCGGGTGGAAATGGCAGCCGATCCAGGCTTCTGCAGGGGCCAACAGCGGGTGGTGGCCAGGTACCATGAGGTGGGGCCAGGACCTGGTCACTGTGCTGGGGCCTGAGAAGGCCGCAGGGCCTGAATGGGAAGGGGGTTCAGATCCCCCACAGATCCAGGTCAGACTGGAGGGTCCTGCAGGAGGGGGGCGTGGCCTCGGCAGTAGGGGCATAGCCCAGAGTGTAGGTCTCGGAGCTGGACTGCTGGGAGGTGGCTCCACTGCCACCAGCTGTGGGAATCGGGGCCTGTGATTTGACCTCTGCCCCTCGTGTTTGTCCTGTAAAGTGCGTCTCTTAGAGGATACAGTTCTTTAGCACTAATATAGGTTAAAGCACCAAGACTGAGTTGGCATCAATACGTTATGAAGCTATTTGATGTCTCTTTTATTTAGAACTTCTCCATAGATGGGCAGTTCTAAAAACAGGAATGCGAATGTAAAACCTCTTGAATCCAAGTGTGATAACATAGCGTGTAATGTAACCAAGTGAGAAAAGAATGACAGGCACTCCATGTAAGTTAAAGGCAGAATGAAATAACAAGCGAAATTTTATTAAGCCAATAGGGGCACCTGAAGGTGAGGAGGAACAGGGCTGCTCATTCCAGGCGGGGCGTGGGTGCAGGTGGGCTGCCTCTTACAGTCTGGGTGAATTGCCTTCTAGCAGGTGCTGCACCAAGATTCCCAGATAGCTGAATGTATTTGTTTACCATTAGAAGTCTCATTTGGGGAGTTTCCCTGGTGGTCCTCTGGTTAGGACTTGGTACTTTCACTCTGGTGGCCCGGATTCAATCCCTGGTCAAGGGACTAAGATCCTGCAAGCCACGTGGCCAAAAAAAAAAAAGTCTCATTTTTTCCTTCTAAGCCTAGATTAGCATGCACGAGATTTAATACCCAATCCAAATGTTTCTTGAGCATGTACCTGGACCATGCTCTTTTAACAAAATATTTATGTATTTATTTGTTTGCTTGGCTGCACTGGGTCTTAGTTGTGGCATGTGGGATTTTAGCTCCCTGACCAGGGATAGAACCTGGATTCCCTGCATTGGGAGTGTGGAGTCTTAGCCATTGGACCACCAGGGAAGTCGCATGTTCTTAATCTTTTTCTATTTCATAACCCAATGAAAACAACTTTTGATGGAAACATAAAACCTCCCTTTTCTCCTGAGTCTATTAATTTTTGATCAATAAATATTTATTATTGATCAATTAATAGCTGAAGTCATTATTGCCTAATCATGTTTAATTTATTAAAGACTCATGGTCAATTAATTATCAATTGATTCATTGTTAATTCTGTATGTTTATTAATTACCATTTGTTTTATTAAAAAATTTGCATTGTGGTAATGATATTTTGAGCAACTCTTATCCCCAGAGTATTAAAATACAAAGCATGATATTTCCATTGAAAGCTTCAGCTTGCATAACGCTGCTATTTGTCACCACTTCCCTGGTAGCTCAGCTGGTAAAGAATCTGCCTGCAATGCAGGAGACCCTGGTTCAATCCCTGGGTTGGGAAGATCTCCTGGAGAAGGGAATGGCAACCCCCTCTAGTGTTCTTGCCTGGAGAATTCCATGAACAGAGGAGTCCGGCAGGCCCCAGTCCATGGGATGCTTGCTGGAAACTCCTTGCTGTCCCTAGCCTTCCCCTCACTAATGCAGCAGCTAGGGGCATCTAATCAAAACCCAGGCCCCATCCAGTCACTCTCTCTGCTCAGAGCCCTCCAACCACTCATCTGACCCAGGGTAAAGTTCTCTGACTTGCCCTCTGAGCGCTCCCAGGCCCACTGATCTTGCTGTTCCAACTCTACCTGCTCAGGGCCTATGCTACACCCCTCCTTGGATTACTGTTTCCCTTTGGAACTGTGAACTTAGCTTCACAAATGAGCAGTCTTCCTTGCTCCCTTACTTTCACTCTGCCTCTGCTTGAGTGATCTTCCTCGGAGAGGACCTACCCTGACCGTCTCATCTAAAGGAGCCGCCAGCTGGGGCACTTGTCACCCCTGCCTTGAGCTTATTTGGCTTCCCTGTGTGTTTGCTGTTTGTCGTTTCTTATTTCAGTGCCCTTAGAGGGATGGAAGCCCAGTGAAGGCAGGAATCCTACTTGTCATGTTCACCGCTGTATCCTTAGCAACCAGAACAGTGCCTGGCATGCGGTCCGTGGACAATAAAGATTTGATGAGGATTATTTTGTCTAAACGAACCATTGAAAAATGTAAATATAGTGAACAGCTTGGTAACAGGAAGTTTATTGAGAGCCTTCTAATAACTGTAGTCCTGTAGACTTTGGAATGATAGACTCTTCTTAGGAACCTTGTGGCTACACAATGGATCTTACTGAATCAACGCCCTGTCAAGGGGTGCTGTCTCGGGGTCAAGGGCAGCTTTGTAGGAGCCACAGCACTTGAGGTTTTGTCAAGTCTGAAGTCTTCCGAGGTCCTGACTATCTTTCAGGGCCCCTCATCATCACTGCCAGACATAAGCTGCAGAACAGGTCAAGGCCAGAGGTAGCCTGCGTGTCTTGGTGTGACAGCCATCTGTCTCGAGGTGGGAAAGGAGACTGCGTATAAGGCTGCAGAGGCAAAGTCTCCATAGACCCGAGGCACAAAGCCCTGGTGTCACATACATGAAATGCACATGGAGGCTTTGGTCACAGCTTGACCTTGTCCCTCTCCCCACTGTTGCAGGTTTGAAGATGGCACCATCTCCTTCCTTGACGTGATAGCACTAAAACATGGATTTGATGCCCTAGAGCGCCTCACAGGTCAGTGGACATCTTTTTTATCCTTTTTGGTCCTACCAGATCTTGGTTGTGGCACGTGGGATCTTTAGTTCTGGCATGTTAACGCTTAGTTGCAGCACACAGGATCTAGTTCCCAGACCAGGGATCGAACCCGGGCCCCCTGCACTGGGAGTGTGAAGTCTTAGCCACTGGACCACAGAGAAGTCCCCTCAATGGACATCTCTATGCATGTGGTGTTTGCTCCTGTTGCCCATGTCCTTGAAGGGAGCCCTGGCATGGATGGGATCCGGATAAGGAGAGAGTCTGTGTGAGAGATGAGCACCTGGCAGCTCTGCACTGATGCAGGTGGAGCTGATTCTGAACAACTTCCAGAAATGATTGTGCAGCAGGAGTGAGAGACTGGGCCTTTCTCTCTCTCTCTCTCTCTCTCTCTCTTTTTTTTTTTTTTTGGTTGGTTAAAAGAATGTTTTAAGAGTAGAGACTTTCCAAATCCTGAGATTAGTAACCTCATAGAAGCAGAGGAGCCATCCTTGGTCCCTGCTTACAGATCCTGAGAACTTATAAAGCTCAGTTCGCTGGGTCTTCCCACAGGGGAGGTTTGTGATGAGCCCACTTTGCCCACAAAGGATCTTATACTCAGAGAGATTAGATGCCTTCCCCAGGGCCAGGGAACCTGGGAGGGCTAGGGTTTAAACCCACGCAATCCTAATGCCTTACCCGAGTCCCCAGATGTGGTCTCTGCTGCTGGCCTTTGCAATGACACGTGCTTTCTTTCCTGACAAGAGCTTGGGGTGCGTGAGCAGGTGGGGGCATTCCCTGTAGTCTGACACACAGATGGGTGCACATCCAATCTGGTGGGGTTGACACGGGGTACAGGCTGGAAGCAGCTCTGTCTGGTGAGCCGGGCCTCTACCCTCCTGCTATGCCCCTGTCGCTCCTTTCAGAGGCTGAGCTTCCAGGACGGGGCAGCACTGCTTGTCCTGTCCAGATGAGGATGGAGTTGTGGTGAACTTGGCACACCACAAGGGACTTGGCATGGTAGTTAGGCAGCCCTTTCTCTCTCTGTCTCTCTCTCGTCAAAATAATGTAACCCTTAGGTCCTCAGCCTAATCCCAGCACTGCAAACATACAGGACTTGTGGAAGGGTCGTCCTGACAGTAATGCAGGCTGGTGAGTGGGCATCACCCAGACAAAGCAGAGACCGTGAAAACAGACATTGAGAAACAGGCACTTTTTCAAGGAAAGATGCTAACAAGGTGTCTGAACCACAAGTGACAGAGTCTGACAGGGCTGGGGTACCTCTGAAAGCAGGTTGACAGTGTCAACTCCACAATAAGGCAGACCCTGATTTTTCCTTAGTTAATTGCTCCTTTTTAGAAAAAATTGTGGCGAAATCTATGTAATACAAATGGTACTTAGCCATTTTAAAGTGTATACAGTTCAGTATACATTAAGTGTATTCACATTATAGAGCAGTCATTACCACTATCCATGTCCGGGACTTTTTAATCATTCCAAACTTAAAAAACAGTATCTCCCCAGTTTCCCCTCTCCAACCCATAGTATGTCTATTCTTTCTATTTCTATGAATTTGCCTGTTTTAGGCACCATACATAAAAGAGATAATACAATATTTGTCCTTTTGTGTCTGGCTTATTTTATTTAGCATAATGTTTTCAGAGTTCACCCATGGTAAAACAAGTATTCTTAGCTGCTTTGTATAGTATTAAACACTCACAATTTGTATGATTTAAACACTTACAAAAAAACAGCAAGACAGAAGTATGTTTGAAGACAAAATTATACATTTTTGCAGTCTGTTACAAAAGGGTCTCAATTAGCTGAATGCTTAAGTAACATTTGTTTTTTTTATTTTGAAAAGGAAGATGATAGCAGTTCCTATGGGAAAATTCCACAGAAGCAGTAGTGGTAAACTGTCATTCAGTACCGATGACCTAAACATTTACTGTGTGGGCAGTACCATACTCTGATTACAAGTAGAGTAAGTTCCCTACATGTGAGCCTTCAAACTGCGAACTTTCAAAGATTCGAACATGCGTTCTCGTGTCTAGTCACCTAAGTTTGTTCACGTGTCTGGCGTATGTTTTCATGTGCGTGCATCCTCTCCAGGTGGCTGTACTTTTGTGTACTGTACTGTATAATACGGTATAGAGTGTGATGGTACTTTTGTGTACTGTACTGTATAATACGGTATAGAGTGTGATGGTACAGTGTCTTTATTTCAAGACCAGGATGTCTAGAAACAGACGTAAAGGCAGCAGTGATGGAGCTGGCGCTACTGTCCTTTTCAAGGTGCTGTTCTGTAAGATTAAAACTGTTTTCTTTTTGAGTCTGTTTTTCACGTATTACTTGTGTGAAAAGTATTAAAAACCTGTGCAGGTACAGTACTATATAGCCGATGGTAGGCTGCCTTTGTTGGACGTATGAACAAATTGGACTTACAGACGCACTCCCGGAATGGAACTCATTTGTATGTAGAGGACTTACTGTGTGTAACATCATTAATACGAGATCCAAGTTTGCCAGTTATAATGATCTCGTTTTCTTAAAATGGAGACTGACTTTTCCATCACATTCATGCTTCCCTTTCACCCCTGTTCGTTGCTCTGAGGTGGGATGGAGAGCATCCGGCAGCACACGTTTACCCTGGCTCAGTACACCTACGCTGCCTTGTCTTCCCTGCGGTACCCCAACGGAGCCCCTGTCGTGCAGATTTACAGTGACTCTGAGTTCAGCAGCCCGGAGGTGCAGGGTCCCGTCATCAGCTTCAATGTGCTCGATGACCACGGGAACATCGTTGGTTACTCCCAGGTGGGTTTTTCTTTTCATCCTGCTAACCTGTTCATATCAGCATCACTCTTGTCTGGAATTCTGTAGCCCTGAAATTTGAGGACAAGGCCTCTGGGCCCTTTGCAATAGTCATGAGGAATCCTGTGTCCTGTTGGAGAGGCCACTGGTCCCTCCTTAGAAGCTCTGCACTCCCATTGACATGCAGTTCTAACAAGCATGGGCTATTTAGTTCTTCGGCCTACTTTATTCAGCCACAGGTGGTCAGTTTCAAATGGGGAGAGACCAAGTTTCTGATGGCAGTGGCAGGGGACAGCTGACACCTTGCCAGCAAGGGAAGACACCCTAATATAGTGTAGGCAGAGCAGCCTGTCTGAGGTCATTTTGCATACCAGCAGCTTGGTAGCCCCACCATTACATCAGACCGTGTCGCAGTGGCACTCAAAATCCTGGGCCTCTTACCTCTGTTTGTTTGCATGTTGCTTGGAACTCATCACTCTTTTTTTTATGACAAGTAGAAATGATGTCCTTAGTAGCACAAAAGCCCTTATTTCTGCTGTAGTTCATTATACTAAGTTCAAAGTGTTTGGTAGGCTGGTTATAAAATAGTTTCTGCAGATATACCCTTTGTATGCATTTTCTCAAGAAAACACTGCAGGTAGTGGTTTTCAGGTTGGGAACTGCTTGGATCCCTGTGATACTGAATAAGCTGGTCACTGCCCAGTACATTAAAAAACCTAGAGTCACACTGAACACCCAGACATGGCAGTGGGTGGTCACCAGATGGGCTGTGACAGATTGGGCCTGGGGAGCCCAAGGCCCTTGCCAGAGCCCAGGTTTCTGGAACTGCTGTGAGGAGCGATTTGATCATCACATCAGTTTGGAAGATGCTGCTTATCATCCCTTGAAAGCCACTCTTTCCATACACCTGTGTTAAATCCAGAGTTTCTCAGATGGAATTCATTTCTCAAGGGATCCTGTCCCTGCCTCCCATGAACTTTCTTTTTTCAAGGAAAAAAAAACTTTTTTTTGGAAGATCCATAAACTTTCTGAGGACAAACTTAAGAACTGTTTTCTGGAAGAAATGTTGGTTCTCACTGATGTCCAGGGACCAACACTCTACAATCATTAGTTGTCTCTTGGGTGAGATTATTGTGAAGATATTGCCGCCCCCCCCCCCTCACTTGCGCAGCAGCAGAAGCAGCCCAGCGTCATTCAGAAGCAGGCAATTTTAAATGCTTTTGAGGGGTGGTGTAAAACACACTGGGGCCAAAGGTTTGCCTTCTCAAATACGTTTTTCTGGGTGATTGGTACAATAAGTTTCCTTCTTGAATCTAAAATAAGTGTGTTTTTGAGGGGTGTGGAGGAGGGCAGGCTGATGACTCTGAAATGTGGTGTGGCAAGCATAATGCTGAATTCAGGTTGGGCTGCTCATCACTTAAAGCGGGGGCAAGTGTCAGTAGAAAGGAAAGCTATTGAGTCAGAAAAGCCGAAATCTAGGGAGATGGTGGACTCATGCCTGGAGAATAACTCCAAAGATTCTGCTCAGTCATGACAATTTTTAGCAGGAAAATGGGGGAAAAAAACAAGTTAATCATTAAGGTAAGAGGTCAGGTTCTTTGCATTTCTCATAGTGTGTAGACCCACTGATGTCTCCTGATCTTCTTTTGGAGATTGTCTGGCCTGCTTGGTCCACCTGCAGATTTGCCAAGAGGAGCTGGGGGTATAGAGTCAGTCATTCTTTAACTATGTAATTCTTCATTCTTACTCCTTTTAATCCTGAAAAGAGATCAAGTGGTTAGGCCAGGCATCGTGTACATTCAGTAGAGCGTAAGTCAGGAGTTAAGTTAAATGTTACCTCGTGATCCCATTTTTATAATTAAGGTCTGAGGGAAACAGAGATGAACAAATCAAAGAGGGGCAAAAGAGCTGCTTACAAATTCCCACTCTCAGGGATCATTCCACATCTATGGGAATAGGGACGAAAGTCTGTCTTCTGTAACTGTTTCACACTGAGGAAGGGTGTCTCAGTGTTAGAGTGAAAGATGTCCACGTGGGTGGACATCTCTTTGCTGACCATTTTAGTTGCCAGCTTACCTATGTGGGCAGAGCAAGCTACAGTTATTCTAATGCCGACAAAGGTATAGATTATTATGAGCAGCAGTGTTAATTCCAATTCTTTCATCAGACACTGAGTCTGTGACTGTCCTACTTGTTGACTGCTCGAGCCTGGTCTTTTGTGACTCTTGGAGGCCTGGGAGATTTCAGTTTTTTCTGCAAACAAGAGGCAGGGGACACAGAGGAGCCTTTGTACTTAGGTTGGGGTGGGGAATCAGTTCCAGGCAGAATGGTGAAAGAATCACCCATTTGCCCAGAGAAGCAAAGAGGAAGATCTCCCCAAGAAGAAGGAGCTGCCCATCTTGGTGTCTACCTGACTTCACTGGGACGCTCATTCCCTGAGGTCTCACACAGGGGTTTCTCCCTTGTGCGTCTATAGAGGAAGCTCATCCCATGAGTGGAGGTCATGGCTGGGGCATGGCCAGCTGTGTCAGCTCAGGAGAATCCTGGGTTTGCCTGGTCTTTGTCACATGTGGGAATTCCACAGAGATTTGGAGGGTCTTTGGAAACATTACATGGCATCAAGGCTGGGTCTGGTTGTCTCTTTTTCAGTGGATTTGTGAAGGAATTGAGCCTTCTGTGAGAAGCTTTTGGGTACCTGTTTTTGATATCCAGGCCTCCTTATTTCAGTGATGCCTCATTGGATGGCATCAGTGACTCATGGACATGAGTCTGAGCAAGCTCTGGGAGCTGGTAATGGACAGGGAAGCCTGGCATGCTGCAATTCATAGGGCCGCAGAGAGTCAGACATGACTGAGCAACTGAACAAACACAGGCACCTCCTCATTTCATTTTCCCCTCTGGTGGAAGTCAGTCTACCCAGTTTTTAAGTGGGTGGGTTCAGAGTCAGGCTGCCTTGCACTGGCTCTCTGAGCTTGGGTAAGGTAATGTAAGCTCCCCAAGTCTCTGCGAAATGGGATAAGAATGTACCCTGATGACAGTTTGTCATGAGGATTGAATGAGATACAATATATAGCTCCTTAGTGTCGGGCTGGCATGAAGCAAGTGCCCCATTGTACTGTGAATATAGCTCTCATCCTGTTCCAGCAGCCAGTTCCTTCACCTGGCTGGGCACTGGCCAAGCCTCTGTGGGATTCCAAAGGTCTCAGGGTGAGAAAAGATGAAGTTGTGATGAGAAAGTAGAATGAAGGGCAACTGTGGCCAAAACAGCCTCTTCCACCCACATGCTCTTCTAAGTGGGGCCCTTGTCTTTTTCCCTTGAACCTTGGCGGGTCTGTGACTCACTCATATTCAACGGCACGCCTCCAAAGGTGACACTGCTTGGCTTTGGAGGCTAGGCCAGAAAAGCCCGTGCAGCGTCAGCATTGCTTCCTGGGGCATTCACTGTTGCAGCCTCAACTTACTGTGAAAGGAGGCATACCCTCAGCAGCCCTGCTGTGAGGAAGCCGGAAGCAAGCGTGTTGGTGACTGTCCTGGTTTTAGCGAGGCCAGACCCGTCTTTGAGAAAATGAACCTCGAGGGAATTCTAACCCCAGGCATGTCACTCCCAGCCCCCAGGCATGTCACTCCCAGCCTTCTAGTCTTGCCAAATGAGATCAGCCATCTCTGGGCCCTTTCTGAATATCTGACCCCCTGTAGCCATGAGCTCAATACAGTGGTTGTTGTTTTATGCCACTATGTCTGGGTGGCTCATTTTGTGGCTGTGGTAGCTGGAATAGTGCATATCTGGGAGAGGGGTGAGTGTGGGAGACTTATAATTCAGCTTGGCGGGAGCTGGGGTTGGGGAGGGAGGTGCTTTCCTAGGGGCTGTCCCTTGAGTGGAGGTCACCTGACCCTGGAGGTGGAGTTGGCCAGACCCAGTGGGGCCGCCAGGCCTCACCACAGACAGCAGGAAATCCCTGGGTTTCATCAGCAGAAATGGCTTCTTCACACTCTGACAGTCCAGGGGTGATGGCTAAAGTGCCGACAGTGTGTCTTCACAAAGGCGTGTGGGAGGCACCGCTGTTGTGCCCGCCCAGCAGGGCAGCATGCGGACCCTGTGCGTGGTGACCTGTGTCTGACACGTTCTTCCCAGGAAGGAAAGTCTCCAAGCCTTCCCCAGCTGGGCAGTTGTGTTTGTTTCCTCAAGTGCAATTAGAGGACTTCCCTGAGTTTAGCCTGAGTCACCAGGGCGAAGGACCCTCACTGGGCCCCCAGGCCTTTGGGGGAATGGAATCCTGGACCCATAAACAGAGGACCTGGCACAAACATCCCTCGTGCCAGCTCACCTTTGAGCCTTGTGAGCAAGAATCACCTGTCCAGCTTCCAGTGGAGAAGAAAAAGACTTGGAACTTCTGGATTGAATTGCAGTTCTGTGATGGAACCCAAAGTCTAGGATATTATGAAAAGCAAATCGGTAACATGCGGTGTCAACACCGTAATGTTTGCAGTCTGGGCTGGGAGCCGAGGCAGGGCTCCTGTGAGTGATAGCTCTGCTAAGGCCCACTCTGGGATCAGGGCAGATGGTCCTGGTCTGTCTTGCCTAAGGGCACTGAGGAGCTGTCCCATGTCCCAGCCACACTCAGATTTTATTCTTGTGAATCTCACTTGAAACCTGTGGGGTCTTTTTTTCAAAAATTAATTCCTTAAATTTCTTTTTTTTAACCAGTGAGATCAAATTGATGTATAACATTGTGTTAGTTTTAGGTGTACAACACAAATTAGTGAGTAATTCTATATATGTATACATTGGGAAATGATTTCTACAAGTTTAGTTAACATCTATCACCACATATGGTTATAAAAATTTTTTTTCTTGTGACGACAACTTTTAAGATTTACTCTCTTAGCAATTTTCAAGTATATAATACATTATTGTTAACTATAGTCACCATGCTGTATGTTATAACCCCAGGACTTATCTATCTCTACATAAGATAGATATCTATCTTGTATCTTTTGACCGCCTTCACCACACCCCACCCTCCCTTGCCCCTGGCAATCACCGATCTGTTCCCCGAATTTTCATTTGGTTCCATGTGTATGATCATACAGTATTTGTCTTTGTCTGACTTACGTCTTCACATATTTCATTATGACTGAGCAAAATGCCCTCAAGGGCCATCCTTGTCACAGATGGCAGGATTTCTTTTTTTTTTTTTATAGCTGAACAATATTTCGCTGTGTGTTTAAACACATCACATTTTCTTTATCCATGAATCCTTTGATGGATGCTTAAATTGTTCTCATGTCGGCAGTAAACATGGGGGTACAGATCTCTTTTCAAGACAATGATTTCATTTCCTTCAGGTAAATACAGCAATTAGTTCTACTTTAAATTTTCTGAAGGATTCCTGTACAGTTTTCCATAGTTGCTGTGCCCATTCCCACCAACAGTGAACCAGGGTTCCCTTTTCTCCATGTTCTCCCCAACTCTTGTTATTTGTTGTCTTTCTGATGATAGCCTTTCTAACAGGTGTGACATTACCTGCTAGATACTAGATATTTGAGAGGTGGTATCTTATTTTAGTTTTAACTTAGATTTCGCTAATGACTAGTGATGTTGAGCATGTGTTCATGCACCTGTTGGCATTTGTATATCTACTTTGGAAAAATGTCTATACACATTTTCAGTTCATTTAAGAAATCAGATTATTTTAAATGTGAGCTCTCAACTTGGAATTTGGTGTAATAATTTTTCACTTTTCATAGGCATATATCTATTACCCAACTGGATAAGCTTTAATTATCAATAATATTTTATAAAATGTATTTATAAAACCCACGATGGATCATAGCACTTTAGAGAAAAATTCCGAGCTCACATTTTCATTTTACTGTTAGGAAAGAGAGACCCAAATATGGAACCTGAAACTCTTCAGTCCAGGCAGTCAGAGTAGAACCGGACACTCCTAACCCTAGTTCTGTGTCATATTAAACCCACAGGTGGATAAAATGGCCAGCCTTCACAACATCCATGTGCGAACCGGCTGCTTCTGCAACACCGGGGCCTGCCAGAGGCACCTGGGGATAAGCGATGAGATGGTGAAGAAGCATCTTCAGGTTGGTACTGGACCCTGTGGCCCGAGCACTGCCAGCAAGACCCAGCGCTAATGCCTCATCTTCACCAGAGGCTGGACCCGTGACTGGAGCTGGGGCTGGTCTTCGGGTTCATTTCTCTGAGCCCACCCTGTGAACGTGCAAAGAAAAAAGGGTCAACAGAATTAGAAAATGCTTCAAGATAGTGCCTGCATGCCGGGTGTGTTTTAGTTTGAGGGCAGAAATTTAAAGGCAGTAGAGGACTTTTTTTTTTTAAATTCAGAAGATGACTTTTAACAGGGGACAAGCCAATGTGAAAATGTGCTCCTTAACTAGTTTAGTCCTGCCAGAGTGGAATCTGCAAGCTAAGAAGCCGCTCATCCTTTGGCAGAGTGAGGAGAGGAACTTTTCCAGCGGGCATTCTGCGTTTCTCAGGTCCCCACCCTTCCTGCCACTTCCCTGAGTTGAGGTTTGTCACTTCAAGGTACATTTTAATTTGAACCATTTCATAAGACTAGTTCGAGTGGCAGAAGGCCTTATTTATATCAGAATAGTTTATAAATTGTTTCTTTTGGCTGCCGCTAAGTAATGAATATATTAGATCCCAACCAGCCATGAGCTGTGTTCTGCTTAAAAAGAGAGAGGGAGTCTTAGAACACAGATGAAGGCAATTCCAGGTATGTTATTGAACCTGAGGAATGCCGTGGACCCATCTCTTTGGGTATCTGACTTGGGTTCAGCTCTGGGGTGGTAGGCCGCTGGATCAGTGATCAATGACAGGCAGTGGGGCTTGGAGAGGCTTGGGGACTTCTTGCTTTTCTTTCCCCACCTCCTGGCCAGGCACTTAGTGCTGCCTTTGGCTTTCATTATGGGTTTGGGCCAGTCATTCCTTGAGGCAGCATCTCTGTCTTGCTCTTTTGTCAAAAGGCAGCTGCAAAGGATACAGGCCTCCCTTTGATCCTGAGAGAGTCTAAAAGGCATGGCCAGCAAGCTCTCCTCCCCATTCAGCCCTGGGTAGACCAAGAAGCTGACCTATCTGTGCTTTTGAAACTTCAGTCTGTCTTTTGCTGCTACTGTGGGTCAGCATTGTGTATATGGCTCTGGTAAATGCTTTACGTGAACAATTGCTTTTAAACTTTAAAAAAAATTATTTATTTATTTATATTGAAATATAGTTGGTTTACAATGTTGTGTCTTTTAAACTTTTTAATGGCCCCATGGGATTGGTATAGATCCCCACTCACAGTGAGCCACGTGATGCCGGACGGGGAGTCAGAGCCCTGGGTTTGTGAAACTATGCCTGAGGCACGCAGCTCTTCTTAGTGTTGCAGCTCTGTTTTCCTGGATTAATTTTATCTTCTATTATCAACAAACGTTGTTTTACAGAATGGTTTCTGGTCCATCGTGAGGACCACTCTGGCTGACTTGTTTCTTTCTCCTAGGCTGGTCACGTCTGCGGAGATGATGTGGACCTCATAGATGGGCAGACGACGGGCTGTGTGAGGATTTCTTTTGGATACATGTCTACGCTTGAGGATGCCCAGGCCTTCCTCAGGTTCATCATAGCAACCCGACTGCACCCGTCTCATGGCCAGCCTCTCCCTCTGGCCACCCCGGGGGAGGCTGGAGCCCCGCCCGGAGACAGCGAGGCTCAGAACGCCGTGCCTGCCACCTGGGTCAGAGGTAGCCCCTCACCTCAAGAAGACGCTTCCCCACACTCCGGGGTTTGGAACAACTCGCCCACCGCTTTCAACGCAGAGGATCTGTGTCCGCCCCTGCTGGAGGCCACCGGACCCCAGCAGACCACTTTAGAGAAAGCTGCTGATGTCCCAGATGGGGACCTCAGGTCACACGTCGTCACCAACCTTTACCTCTACCCAATCAAGTCCTGTGCGGCATTTGAGGTAAGGGTTTCAGTGGCAGCTAAAGAGATTGCTTCTTTTGCGTTTATTTTATAATATTTTTTGATAAAGTAAAGAAAAAAAGCTCAGGAAGTGAAGGGAAGCATGCAGAAAATCAAAACGTCAGTACCTGCAGCACACAGGCTCAGTGGTTGCAGTTCCCAGGCTCTGGAGCACAGACTCAGTAGTTGTGACCCATGGGCTTAGTGGCTTTGCAGCATGTGGGATTTTCTCAGACCAGGGATCAAACCCGTGTACCCCAGGTTGGTAGCAGATTCTTATCCACTGCTCCACCAGAGAAGTCCTCATTCTGTCTTTCTTGGTTTGAGCTGACTTTTGACCATGACTCTGCTAACAGGAATCCCCGAGAGGGCCCTGTTTCTGGGTGTGACTGCCTAGTTACTGTTGATAGTTATGGATGTAACTTTCATGCAGAAGCATTTTACATACTTTGGTTCATTTGATCATCAAAACAATAATAGGAGGTGCTAGGTAATATCATCCCTATTGTATAGATATGGAGCCTAGGGGCTATTGAGGTTAAGCACTCTGCCCAGGTCATGACCCCCTAATAAATGATAGGGAAAGGATTTGAACCCGGGTCTGCTGACTCCTTGGGTCCACACTGTCCTGAGTCTGTCTGCTTAGCTCTCCCTGTGGAGGTGAACTACATAATGTCTGCAAACAGGCTGGCCTGGCAGTCACCCTACCTGGGAGACGGGAGTGCTTGCCTTGGTTGGCCAGCTGGCCCAGACCCCTCCTGCAGTGGCCAAACTTCCTATAAGACTGTCTTTCTATGATATGTGTGTGTCCCAAGTCCCAGGTGAGGTCCCACCCTCCTGAGCCTCTGGGATCACAGGCTCCCTAGCTCCTCATTGGCTAGTCCATGCTGAAGGAGACTGTCCTCCAGTCTGAGACCATGAACAAGCAAGTTCTTCTCCACTCCTGAATGCAGGCAGGTGAGGAGTATCAGGACTGTATTTTCTCAGATGAGTCATGTCCTGTAGAATAGCCGTGCTGCACACAGAAACACAGCAGGAATCAGTGACCCATTTTACACATGAAGACACTGAGACTCAGTAAGGTTTCATATTTTGCTAAAAGTCTTCCGTCCGTCTGCTCATTCCGAAACTATACACTGAGTGCTTGCCACCTGCTGGGCCTGTACCTGTGTGCAGTGATGAACAAAATGGAAATGATTCCTTCCCCCAGGGAGGGCAGTATCTCAGGAGGGAAGCAGACACTTTACAACACACACACACACACACACACACACACACACACACACACATCTATCTCTCTGTCTGTCTGTCTGTCTACCTATCATTTATCTGTCTATCCATTCACAGCCATGATTTCACACTGATATCTCCAATTCCAATCCAACACCACAGGGTTTGTTTAGCCATCCCCTGCACTTGTAAATCCTGTGAAAAACCTGGCTCCCATTGCCCTCAGTGAATACTTATTTGCTCAAATCCTTCTGTAACCCAGCCCCCAGCTGTGACAGCTAAAAATCTTACCCTTCACATGCCAACACAGACGTGGTGGCTGAAAGCTTGCCCCTGACAAAGAGGAGGAAGGAAGATGGAAGCCAGTAAATTCAGTGTTTAGGTGGCAAATCAAAGGATAGACAATGATAGACATGTTCCAACAAGTGGGTGTAAGGAACAGCGACGGGCCCGAGACTTTGCCCTCCTAGCAAGCTCACAACCCAGCCTGCCTCAGTGTCTTGGATGCAACAAGAGACATGAGATTCCATGGGGCTTCCCTGGTGGTCCAGAGGTGAAGACTCTGCATTTCCAAAGCGGGGGATGCAGCTTTAGGATCTCGCATGCTGGGGGGCGGGGGAAGATGAGATTCTTGGGTCAGAGATAAAAGGCTGTTACTCACAGCCTGCAGGTAGCAAGAGCTTGTTTGTGTTGCTCTTCTTTCCCCCCAAGCCCCAAGAAAGGGTCCAGAGGGGCCCAGGTGGATGTTCTGCTCATATTTGGGAGCCCCCTAACTCAGGAAACCTCTTTCATAATAGGATGCCAGCCAAGCTGTGTAGTCCTCAGTCAGGGAGGAGCTGATATGTTTGTGATACTGGGCTGTGAGCAAACTTGCCCTCTACTCCAGAGGGTTGTTCACTATACAAACATCCTTGACAGGAGAGTCTGGAACAGAGGACAGTTTGTGCTTCTGCTTGTTAAAACAGACATGCAGAAATGAAAGATCCATGGAGAAATGCCACCCAATAATAGATTGTCTTCTAAAAAGTTATTTGTAATTCAAAACATGTTTTCTGAAAGAAATAGTGACTTAGTGGTGGATTCTGGGCTTGGCCCCTAATATTGCTGAACTCAAGGGTTCTGCCAGCAGGAGCAGCCATGGTCTGTGGGGAGAGGATGTCTGATACAGAAGGCAAGTGAAGGGCAGAGTAAAGGGATTGACATCTGTGGGTCACCTGTTACATTCAGTTGCTTTACGTTTTATGCACTGTTTTGGTTTTCACCTAATCCAACAACAATAATGTCCATTTTATATAATACATGACAGAGCCAAGGCTCAGGAGGGTGGTAAGTTGTCCAAAGCCGATGATAACTGTCGGAGGTGAGATGTAAGCGCCAGGCTTGTCAGTCCTCAAAGTGCCAACCCCACCCCACCCCCCGCTGCACCGCGTTTCTGCTTCTTGGGTACAGGGCTCCCCTGGCTGGAGGAGCAGTTTCCCTTCACATTGTTCCTCCTAGAGATCTGCGCCGCACTCACCCCAGGCCGGAAGCTCCTCTCCTTCACTTCCTCCCCCTGAAGCCTCCGTCTTCACTGAGGCCCCTCCCTCAAGGACCCACCCCAAAGTGCCCCCAATTAAATATTCTTCCCTTTCATCATTACCCCCATTGGAAGTTTTCAGACTCCTTTGGGTGGTTAACTTGGGTGCTCAGAGGAAAACAGAAGGGTGAAATTGATTCTTGCACAGTTGTGCAAGAATGTTGGTCTCTTTAGCATAATACTATTTCAAAAGCAGTGGGTGGTGTGCGCCCTTCTTTAACAAACAGCAGGCAGTGCTGAAAATAGTGGGTGTAACCTGTGGACAAAACTGCAAAGACCTGGTCTCACACTATTGATATTTCATTATTTTTCCCCTAATGTGCTTTTTGTGTTCTGGATCCCATCCAAAACACCACGTTATGTTTAGCTCTCGTGTCTCCTTAGGCTCCTCTGGGGTTGTACCAGTTTCTTAGACTTTCCCTGTTTTCAGCACCTTGATTGTGTTAAGGAATACTGGCCAGGTATTTATTAGAATATCCATCAGTTTGTTTTTGTCTAATGTCTTTTTGGGGATTAGACTGGGGTTTGGGGTTTTACGGCAGGAGGACCACAGAGATAAAGTTCTTATCGTATCATGTCAGGGTATATAGTATCGTTGTGGCTTATCACTACTGATGTTAACCTGGGTCTCATAGTGTTTGCCAGCGTTCTTCACTGTCAGTTCCCCCTCCACTCATTCCCATACTGTGCCCTTTAGAGGCAAGTGACTAAGGGTAGCCCACACTTAGTGGGTAAGGAGTTATGCTCTACCTTCTTGAGAGGGGGCCATCTACATCAATAATTCAGACTTCTTCTATATGAGAGAGTTGACCTTTCTATTTAATCATTTATTTATATCAGTATGGACTCACGAGTATTTAATTTATATTTTAGGTTATAATCCAATACTGTGTATATATGTGTAAATCACTGTTGTATATTTCCTGACCCAGCCCTAGAATAAACCGTTTCTCCAAGAAGTCCTGGTTGTTTTTATTGGAGAATGGTATTAAGTGCAAGATCTAGGCACTGGCCATAATTTGTATTTTAATTTAGTAGAAATATGAAGCATTGAGGAATATACATATTTTATACACTCAAGATGGATCAGCTCAGTGACCATTTCAGTGGAGCCACCATTTGTGCTATATTACGAGGATATGCCTGCTCAGGCATCCACCGGTGTGGAAGGACACACAGAAAGCGGGAGCAGCAGAGACCTGTGGGGAGAGGGCACAGGGTGGGCAGAGGCCTGCTCCCCATGTCCCTGCTAGGCACACGTGTTACCCACTCAAAAGGCACACTGAAGTGTTCCACACAAGGATGGAACTGGATCTGGAGGCTAAATGGAAGGTCCCTTGATCCCATAGTCTCCTTTGCATTGTCCTCTTCTTCTTTAAATGTTTGTTTCTTTGGCTGCATCAGGTTTTAGTTGAGGCACATGAGTTCTCTGCTGTGTGATGTGGCATCTTTGGTTGCAGCCCCTGGGCTTCCCAGGTGGCACTTGTGGTAAAGAACCCGCCTGCCAATGCAGGAGACACAAGAGATGCGGGTTCGATTCCCAGGTCAGGAAGATCCCCCGGAGAAGGAAATGTCAAGCCACTCCAGTATTCTTGCCTGGGGAGTTCTATGGATAGAGGAGCCTGGCAGGTTACAGTCCATGGGGTCTTAAAGAGTTGGGCATGACTGAGCACACACACACACGTAGACGCTACTCCTGGCAGGTGCTCAGGCCCCGTAATTGTGGTTCGCAGGCACTTGCGTTGTGGCATGAAGGCTTCAGAGCGAGGGTTCAGTAGTCGAGGTGCAGGGGCTGAGTCGTTCCGAGGCACGTGGGATCTTCGTTCTCTCACCAGGGATCATGCCCACATCTCCTGCATTTCAAGGTGGACTCCTAACCACAAGGGCATCAGGAAAGTCCCTGTCTTTGTTTCCTTCTCTTCCACCCTTTCGTCCTTCAGGAGTCTGTGCTGAATTCCTGAAGCCCATGTGCATCAGTGCAGCCCCTGTGCAATAAATGAGAAGATCATTTGTGAGGAGCGCTGGCTTAAAATACACTGTTTTTTTTTTTAGGTGACCAGGTGGCCTCTAGGAAGTCAAGGGCTGCTGTATGACCGAAGCTGGATGGTTGTGAATCACAATGGCATTTGCCTGAGTCAGAAACAGGAGCCCCGGCTCTGCCTGATCCAGCCCTTCATTGACCTGCAGCGGAGGATCATGGTCATCAAAGCCCAAGGTCTGAAAACAGGGTTCACTTTTACAGAGTAGTTGTCAAGAGTAGCTTTATTCTCATAAAATGAAATCATGACTTTTCCTCCACTAAATATTAAAATATTCCAAAAGGAAGTGAAATGATGTATAGAAGAGACAATAGGAAGTTTCTTCCTCTTTTGTTTGTTTGTTTGTTTGTTTGTTTGTGTGTTTGTGTGTGGAGGATATTTCTGGGAAAAGGTAAAGATCTGACCATCCAATCAGAAAGTAAAGAGGTGTTGAGTTTGAAATTATATGTTGTCCTTTCACTTACATTAGTTTTATTTCCTTCACTCTTCATAGCTTCTGCAAGCTTTAATTCTTCTTTGTGGATTTTTATTATGAACTGTCTAACACATAGACAGTAGACCAGCTCTGTCCAGTGGACCCCTATGTGATGATGGAAATGTTCAGCATCTACATCGTGCTGTTTGGTAGCCATCAATCTGATGTGGCTACTGAGTATGTGTAATGTGCAGGATGCTGGAGCTAAATTTTACATTTTATTTAATTTAAATTAATACATGTAGTGGCTACAGTGTTGGACAGCACAAATGTGAATAAGATGCAACCTCAAAAACAACAGAATGATCTCTGTTTCCAAGGCAAACCGTTCAATATCATGGTAATCCAAGTCTATGCCCCAACCAGTAACGCTGAAGAAGCTGAAGTTGAACAGTTTAATGAAGACCTACAAGACCTTCTAGAGCTAACACCCCCAAAAGATGTCTTTTTTCATTATAGGGGACTGGAATGCAAAAGTAGGAAGTCAAGAAACACATGGAGTAACAGGCAAATTTGGCCTTGGAGTACAGAATGAAGCAGGACAAAGGCTAATAGAGTTCTGCCAAGAGAAGACACTGGTCATAGCAAACACCCTCTTCCAACAACACAAGGGAAGACTACACATGGACATCACCAGATGGTCAACACTGAAATCAGACTGATTATATTCTTTGCAGCCAAGATGGAGAAGCTCTATACAGTCAGCAAAAACAAGACTGGGAGCTGACTGTGGCTCAGATCATGAACTCCTTATTGCCAAATTCAGACTGAAATTGAAGAAAGTGGAGAAAACCACTAGATCATTCAGGTATGACCTAAATCAAATCCCTTATGATTATACAGTGGAAATGAGAAATAGATTTAAGGGACTAGGTCTGATAGACAGAGTGCCTGATGAACTATGGATGGAAGTTCGTGACATTGTACAGGAGACAGGAATGAAGACCATCCCCAAGAAAAAGAAATGCAAAAAAGAAAAATGGCTGTCTGAGGAGGCCTTACAAATAGCTGTGAAAAGAAGGGAAGCAAAAAGCAAAGGAGAAAAGGAAAGATATACCCATTTGAATGCAGAATTCCAAAGAGTAGCAAGGAGAGATAAGAAAGCCTTCCTCAGCGATCAATGCAAAGAAATAGAGGAAAACAATAGAATGGGAAACACTAGAGATCTCTTCAAGAAAATTAGAGATACCAAGGGAACGTTTCATGCAAAGATGGGCTCAATAAAGGGCAGAAATAGTATGGACCCAACAGAAGCAGAAGATATTGAGAAGAGGTGACAAAAATACACAGAAGAACTGTACAAAAAGATCTTCACGACCCGGATAATCACGATGGTGTGATCACTCACCTAGAGCCAGACATCCTGGAATCTGAAGTCAAGTGGGCCTTAGGGAGCATCACTATGAACAAAGCTAGTGGAGGTGATGGAATTCCAGTTGAGCTATTTCAAATCCTGAAAGATGATGCTGTGAAAGTGCTGCACTCAATATGCCAGCAAATTTGGAAAACTCAGCAATGGCCACGGGACTGGAAAAGGTCAGTTTTCATTCCAATCCCAAAGAAAGGCAATGCCAAAGAATGCTCCAACTACCGCACAATTGCACTCATCTCACACACTAGTAAAGTAATGCTTAAAATTCTCCAAGCCAGGCTTCAGTAATACGTGAACCATGAACTTCCAGATGTTCAAGCTGGTTTTAGAAAAGGCAGAGGAACCAGAGATCAAATTGCCAACATCCACTGGATCATGGAAAAAGCAAGAGAGTTCCAGAAAAACATCTATTTCTGCTTTATTGACTATGCCAAAGCCTTTGTGTGGATCACAAGAAACTGTGGAAAATTCTGAAAGAGATGGGAATACCAGACCACTTGACCTGCCTCTTGAGAAACCTGTATGCAGGTCAGGAAGCAACAGTTAGAACTGGACATGGAACAACAGACTGGTTCCAAATAGGAAAAGGAGTATGTCAAGGCTGTATATTGTCACCTTGCTTATTTAACTTCTATGCAGAGTACATCATGAGAAATGCTGGGCTGAAGGAAGCACAAACTGGAATCAAGACTGCTGGAAGAAATATCAATAAGCTCAGATATGCAGATGACACCACCCTTATGGCAGAAAGTAAAAAATAACTAAAGAGCCTCTTGATGAAAGTAAAAGAGGAGAGTGAAAAAGTTGACTTAAAGCTCAACATTTAGAAAACTAAGATCATGGCGTCTGGTCCCATCACTTCCTGGCAAATAGATGGGGAAACAGTGGAAACAGTGGCTGACTATTTTTCTGGGTTCCAAAATCACTGCAGATGGTGACTGCAGTCATGAAATTAAAAGACGCTTACTCCTTGGAAGGAAAGTTATGACCAACCTAGACAGCATATTCAAAAGCAGAGACATTACTTTGCCAACAAAGGTCCGTCTAGTCAAGGCTATGGTTTTTCTAGTGGTCATGTATGGATGTGAGAGTTGGACTATGAAGAAAGCTGAGCGCTGAAGAATTGATGCTTTTGAACTGTTGTTGGAGAAGACTCTTGAGAGTCCCTTGCACTGCTAGAAGATCTATCCTTAAGGAGATCAGTCCTGGGTACTCATTGGAAGGACTGATGTTGAAGCTGAAACTCCAGTACTTTGGCCACCTGATGTGAAGAGCTGACTCATTTGAAAAGACCCTGATGCTGGGAAAGATTGAGGGCAGGAGGAGAAGGGGACGACAGAGGATGAGATGGTTGGATGGCATCACCGACTCAATGGACATGGTTTTGGTGAACTCCAGGAGTTGGTGATGGACAGGGAGGCCTGGTGTGCCGTGGATCATGGGGTCACAAAGAGTTGGACACGACAGAGCGACTGAACTGAACTGAACACACTTACATCATCCAGTTTTAACAAACTTAGCATTTGGCTGCATTTGCTTCAATTTCTCCTCCTCATCTCCATCCTCCTTCCCTCTCTCTCCTCTTATTACCCACCTTCTTTCTCCCTTCTGCACATCCTCTTTCTCCGCCTCCGTAAGAAATAAAAACATTTCAGATACAGATGAAATTCCCTATGTGCTTCCCTGTGCTCTCACTCCTTCTTCTGCACTCCACCTACCATTTACAGAATATGCCAGTTTCCCCCCTAACTTATAGCTATACTTTTGTGATATATGCCACTCCCGTAGATTCAGTGATCATGTTTCTTGGCTGTCAGTGTTCCATTCTGCCTCAGTGGTTTATTTTTTCTTGAACCAATGAGCCACTGTCACTACTAGAACTATATACTGAATCTCAGTAACTGATAATCTACTTCTGCTTCATTGACTGTGATAAATCACTAGATCCAACCAGTCCATTCTGAAGGAGATCAGCCCTGGGATTTCCTGGGAAGGAATGATGCTAAAGCTGAAACTCCAGTACTTTGGCCACCTCATGTGAAGAGTTGACTCATTGGAAAAGACTCTGATGCTGGGAGGGATTGGGGGCAGGAGGAGAAGGGGATGACAGAGGATGAGATGGCTTGATGGCATCACTGACTCGATGGACGCGAGTCTGAGTGAATTCCGGGAGTTTGTGATGCACAGGGACGCCTGGTGTGCTGTGATTCATGGGGCCGCAAAGAGTTGGACACGACTAAGTGACTGAACTGAACTGAACGGAAAGCCTTTGATTGTGTGAATCAAAGCAAACTTTGGAAAATTTTTTCAAGAGATGGGAATACCAGACCACCTTACCTGCCTCCTGAGAAAACTGTATGCAGGTCAAGAAGTAACAGAACCAGACATGGAACAATAGACAGGTTCAAAACTGGGAAAGGAGTATGTCAAGGCTGTATTTTGTCACTTTGCTTATTTAACATACATGCACAGTACATCATGTGAAATGCCAGACTGGATGAAGCTCAAGCTGGAATCAAGATTGCCAGGAGAAATATCAATAACCTCGAATGTGCAGATGACACCACCCTAATGGCAGAAAGCAAAGAGGATCTAAAGAGCCTCTTGATGAAAGTGAAAGAGGAGAGTGAAAAAGCTGGCTTAAAACTCAACATTCAAAAAACTAAGATCATGGCATCTGGTCCCGTCACTTCATGGCCAATCGATGAGAAAAAATGGAAACAATGACAAATTTTATTTTCTTGGGCTCCAAAATCACTGCAGATGGTGACTGCAGCCATGAAATTGAAAGATGCTTGCTCCTTGGAGGAAAAGCTATGACAAACCTAGATAGCATATTAAAAAACAGAAACATTACTTTGCTGACAAAGGTTCATATAGTCGAAGCTACGGTTTTTCTAGTAGTCATGTACAGATGTGAGAGTTGGACCACAAAGAAGGCTGAGTGCCCAAGAATTGATACATTTGAACTGTGGTTTTGGAGAAGACTCTTGAGAGTCCCTTGGACAGCAAGGAGATCCAACCAGTCAATCCTAAAGGAAATCAGTTCAGAATATTCATTGGAAGGGCTGATGTTGAAGCTAAAGCTCCAATACTTTGGTGACCTGATGGGAAAAGCCGAATCATTGGAAAAGACCCTAATGCTGGGAAAGATTGAAGGCGGGAGGAGAAGGGGATGACAGAGGATAAGATGGTTGGGTGGCATCACTGACTTGACGGACATGAGTTTGAGCAAGCTCCAGGAGATGGTAAAGGACAGGGAAGCCAGGCGTGCTGCAGTCCATGGGGTCACAAAGACTCGGAAACGACTGAGTGACTGAACAATAATAACCGATAGGGCTTGTCCTTCTACCTCATGCCTCCAAATTGTCTTGTCCACTCTTGGCCTTTTGTTCTCTGTATGAATTTTTACACATGCACACAATTGAATAGTCACTCCCGTAATCAAGATAGACAACAAGAAACAAAACCCCAGAAAACTCCTTCATGCTATCTCTTTTCAGTCTCTCTTTTCCGCATCCTTAACACCTGGCAGTCAAAGCTCTATCTCTACCCTTTAAAAAATTATCACTGCTAGTTTTTGTTTGAGGATGTTATATAAATGTAAACACACAATCTGTGAGCTTTTGATGTTGGCTTCTTTCACTCAGCATGATGCCTTTAAGTCCCATCTAAGTTATTGCACAAATCAGTAGTTTATTCTTTTTTTTTTTTAATTGTTGAGTAGCCTGGTAGGCTGCAGTCCATGGGGTCGCGGAGAATTGGACGCGACTGAGCGACTTTACTTTCACTTTTCACTTTCATGCATTGGAGAAGGAAATGGCAACCCACTCCAGTGTTCTTGCCTGGAGAATCCCAGGGATGGGGTAGCCTGGCGGGCTGCCGTCTCTGGGATTGCACAGAGTCGGACACGACTGAAGCGACTTAGAAGCAGCAGCAGCATTATTCCATTGTATGGACCTACCAGAGTGTGGTATGTCCTCCTTTAATCTACTGAAGGGCATCTGAGTCATTTCTAGTTCTGAGCAATTATGAATAGAGCTGCTTTTAATATTCATGTACAGATTTTTGGGTGCTCAGAAGTTTTCATTTCTTTAGAATAAATACTAAGAGTTGATTGCAGGGTCATATAGTAAGGGTAATTTACTTTTAAAAGAAACTTCCAGACCATTTTCTGGAATGTATTGTTTTCATTTCCACCAGTAATGTATGAGAGTTCTAGTTGCTCCACATCCAGTCAGTTTTTGTCAGTGTTTTGTTTTATTTATTTTAATAGGTGTGTAATGGCATCCCATCATGATTTTAATTTGGTTTCCCTACTGGCTAATGATGTTAAGCAACTTTTGATGTACTTACTTGCTTTCTGTATATTCATTTTGACCCATCGATTACAGAAGTGTGTTAATTTCTATGTATTTGGAGATGTTCTTATTTTCATTCTGTTATTGAGTTTAGTTTAATTCCATAAACTCTCCAAAAGAGAGTACTTACTTTGTAGATTTTAAATTCATTAAAATTTGTTAAGTTTTGGCTTATAACCAAGGATGTGATTTATTGTCATGAGTGTTCCATATACGCTTGAGAAGAATGTGTATTCTGTTGTTGGGTGGAGTGTTCTGTAGATGTCAGTTATATCCACTTTGTTGATCAGTATTGTTGTTTTTCTATACACCTGCTGGCTTTTTATGCACTGGCTACTAGTTCTGTTAATGACTGAAAAAAGAGTGTTGAAGTCTTCAACTGTAATTGTCGATTTGTCTGCTTTCTCCTTAGTTCTGTTAGTTTTTGCTTCACATAGTATGATTGACTTATTGGTGAATTGGTCCCTCTTTAAATAATGTTCCTCTTTATACATCATAATTTTCTTTGTTCCAAAGTTTGAAGTGTGAAATTCTTTGTTACAAATCCTACCATTGAGCTCTGATTCGGTTAGTGTTTGCATAGTATATAATTTTCCACCTTTTAATTTACTTCTTCTAGCCTGATCAATATTTATATAACATTCCACAAAATGTATTCATTTAAACTGTACCACTCAATTATTATTATTCTTGTATATTTACAATCATCACCACAATAAACTTTAGAACACTTTGTCATCATCCTAAATGAGAAAGCCCATACCCACTAGCAGTCACTTCCTATTCCCAACCTCATCCCCAGTCCTGGTCACTACTAATCTACTTTCTGTATCTATGGATTTGCCTCTTCTGGATGTTTCATGTAATTGGGATCATATAATATATGACTGACTTCTTTTGCTTAGCATAATATTTCTAAGGATCATCATACTGTTGAACAATTAGGCATACTTATTTTTTTATCCGCTTATCAGTTGATGGATATTTAGATTGTTTCCACTTGTGGTTATTAGGAATAATGCTGCTATGAACATTTGTGTGTAAATTTTTCAAAATTTACTTATTTTTAATTGAAGGATAATTGCTTTATAGTATTGTATTGGTTTCTACCAAACATCAACATGAATCTGTATGGCTGGAGAGCACAGGTGGGCCGCAGAGGAGGCGTCCACAGAGAAGGGCCACCACGAATTCTACTCAGGCGTCTTGGCTTCATGCCTTTCCCTGTATTTTTAATGACTCGTGAAGGATAAGAAGGCATGCAGAGTGGCAGCATGCCTCAGCTGTTCCAGCCTTTGTCAACAATCTCACACTCTTCAGTGGCCCGGGATCAATTTCCTCTAGTTTCTTCCGCATATTTTATTCTAAGTTTATGTACATATGTTATTTGCTCCTTTGTATGTATAATGTGTATAAAAACTTTTTAGAGAAGAATCACTGCCCAACTCCACTGACATGGTAACAGTTTTGTTTTTTTTTTAGCACTAATGATGACTGATTCAGGAATCCAGTTTGATGCTGACTCCTAGCAGCTAGGAGAATTGACAGTCTATGCTGACCTTCTTCTAGAGCGAGACTTCATGCCGGCCTGTCTATTTCTAGAGGATCTAGGTAGCTTAGAGAGCAATGACATCAGGATGTGGAGTCCTCCAGAGGGAGAGACACCTTTAAAGGGATTTCAGCATCGCAGGGACTATGGATGTGACTGCTCCAGTGCGGGGTCTCCCACGAGAAAGCTGCTCAGCCCACCTGCTGCTGCTGGTGCTGACAATGATGACGAGAATCTCTTTTATAAAGAGATTTCTAAGACCCAGCCGCTTATTTGACTCAACCAATTGCCCAGCTCATTAATTCTTGTATATTTGAGACTGATGGACTTTAAAAACATATACTTGTTCTTTTTTGCATGATGATAAATTTGTCTCTAACCTTTGTTCATTAGGGATGGAGCCTATAGAGGTGCCTCTTGAGGAGAACAGTGAGCAAGTTCGTATTTGCCAAAGCAAAGTCTGTGCGGACAGGTGAGGCTGTGGCAGGTGAAACTCTCAGGGAAGGGAAGAATGAAACCTCACTTTGTAGACATTCTCTCTGGTCTTTGAAAGATGCACCTAAGTCCATTTTCATGATATCAGGCACTCATGGTTCCCAGTATAAGAAGCCTGAGCTTATGCTATCCAAAAGGCTTTATTGACCAGAAAATGCCAGTCCTCTCAGATGCAGCTACATGAAACCAGGGATAAATAATTGCAGACTCAGACAGTACAGAATCTGCTTTGTAGTACAAGAGTTGTGAACTCAGTCTCTGGATGAGGAAGATCCCCTGGAGAAGGGAATGGCAACCCACTCCAGTATTCTTCCCTGGAAAATTCCATGAACAGAGGAGCATGGTGGGCTACAGTCCATGGAGTCTCAAAGAGTCGGACACGATAGAGTGACTAACACTTTCACTTTCACTTCACTTTCACCCTGAAATGGCTGTATTTCTCTCCATGGAAGATTTGCTATAGTAACTTTCCAAAATATTCACCCAAAATTCATTACTCTGATTGAAAATGTGCTTTGATGAGTGTTTAAATCTGCACAAGAACTGGCAAGAGGGTGCAGAGTGTGCTCACCCCATGGGTCTCCAGCACGGCCAGGGCCCACGATGCCCAATTGGGTGGAGCACCATCCTCACACTATCACCTTCCCACCTTTCTTGAGCATGTACATAGCCCTTCGTCATCCCAGTGTGACCCAGAGGTGCCAACAGCTTGAGTCCAGGTTGGATGTGTGTAGCTTGTGTTTGACATATCCCTTCATGACTGACTTGTTCGCAGTGCAGAAGGAAACGCTGTCTGATCAGCACTATGCGTATCATGATTTTCTGAGCACAGATGTGCCCACTGACTGCTTTATTGTGTTCACTAAAAGCCATTGGCATTTTAAAAGCCTTCTATATGAACCACTAGTGAACTATGAAGTTAGTAATTTTTGTGTTTGGGGGGTTTAATTGGTTGGGGTATTAGATGGGCTGGGAACCATAAGATCGGGACCCACAATCAGAAAATTTGTCTTCCGCATGTTTTCTGGTCGAGATTAGGTAAACGGAGAGGTAGAAAGAGAAATTTCTAAAACTTTTAATTTGATCTGAAAACTTTGTGAAAAGCACAAATCTCAGGGCTTCCCATGCCTTGGAAATTTCTCTGCAGCTTCCTAAGCACACCTGTCATTTTAGGTGTCTATATTGCTGGGGACTTCATTATATTCTATTATGTTCTGTTATATTATACTACATAACATTTTGCTATTTCAGATACTTAAAGGAATACTATATAACGTTCACCATCCTTCCTTTTTCTTTTTTGTCAGGGTAAACACATATGATTGTGGAGAAAAAATTTCCAACTGGCTGTCAAAGTTTTTTGGCCGTCCCTATCATTTGATCAAACAAAGTTCAGACTTTCAAAGAAATGCAAAGAAGAAATATGGCAAAGGTATTACATTTTGGATTGCTTCTCGGGGGACAGGAACTTGGACTCACACTTGCAGACGTAAACATCAGTCCACAAAATGGGCTGACAGGGCAATCTGCTCATGAAGTGGGGGTGGTGGGCCTTTGGCAGACAGGTGCCCAGGTGGCCCCACAGGTCAGCAGGGCCCATGTGTGGTCTTCAGACTGACCCTGAGGAGATAGGTGGGCTTGCGGGCTCCGCTCAAGCTCTCTGCCTCAGTTCTGCATGTTTGGAAAAATGGGTTATTATTATTATTTTTAAAATAAAAACATTGGTAGCTTGCTATATCCTAAGAAAATCTGGATTTCTGTCCTGACATCAAGTGATTGTGAGACCTTGGCAAATCCTTGAACCTCATGGTGTGGAAATTCTGCAGACCTCAATTACTTAGATTTAAGGGTTTTGACAGTTTTTCCTGCTGTAAACTGTTGTGAGCATAAAACGAGACTTTAGAGAAGAAAGTACTTTGAGGTCACAGTACCATGTGTGAAGAGTAAGCTTTCAGGTGTCTGTTCCAATGTCATCTCAGGAGACCCTTGCCTGACTGCCCTCCTATGAACTAGAGCCCCCTCTTGAAACTCCCAGCTGATTCCCTGTTTTATTTTTCCCTGTGGCTTTTTTTTTTTCTTAATCTTTTGGTCATGCCACAGACCATGTGGGATCTTAGTTCCCTGACCAGAGATTGAACCTTCACCCCTTGCACTGGCAGCGTGAAGTCTTAATCACTGGATCACAGGAAAGTCCCTCTGTGGCACATTTCACATCCTATAAGGAAACATTTTGCTCATTTATCCTGTTTATGTTCTACCTTCCCTCTGCTAGATCATAAACTCGGTGAGGGAAGGATTTTTCTCTGCTTTGTCCTCAGTGTTTAGAACAGACCTGATATATAGTAGTTGCTCAGTAAATACTAGATGACTAAATCAATGGACTGGATAGTTGCTACATTCCTGATTTGGGCAGGAATGACCTGGCTTAGTCACTAGCTCTCAGGGAGACTGGCTTGTAAGTCTACACCTGAAATGAGTCTTGGAGGGCTTCAGGGAAGAGGTGAGTTTGGAGCTACATTTTAACAGGAGAGTAGGACTATTCCAGGCAGAGAGCGGCAAGAAGATTGCTGAAGATTATTGGCAGGGCTCGGCACTTCATGGGCTCAGGGAAGGGTTTAGGAAGGTGGGATGTGGGTACGGGGGTGATGGGGGTAGAGCTGGGGAGATGAGATTAATGTGCTGCTGAGTCAGAAGCACTATCTGTGGGTGGGAGACTCATTGAAGAATTCTATGCTGGGGAGTTTCATGATGCTGCTTGTATCAGAAAGACATCCCTGGTGAGGTGTGGAGGCTGCGATGGAGAGAGAGAAGAAGGAAGCAAAGAGGTCAGGCAGGCTCTGCCTGTCCTGATGGGAGATGGAACCTGGGCAGGTGAAGGGGGCAGCAGAGTGAATCTGTTGCCTGCTCGATAGCAAGGTCAGGGAGTGTCAGCCTGTGAATGTTATACTTCAAAGATGCCATTTATGGTGGTGTGGTCTCTGATGGTCTGGGTCTAGGTCTTTGAACACTTAAATTTTTTAAACTACACTACCTCTTTACACTGTCACCTAAATTTTTTAAAAGTAGTTTAAGAAGTTGCAAAGGATGTGATTTCCAGCATACTGTGTATATACAGGCTTACCTTGGAAATATTGTGGGTTCAGTTTCCAACCACCACAAAAGCAAGTCACACATTTTTTTTGGCTTTCCAGTGCATATAAAAATTATGTTTATACTCTACCATAATCTATTAAGTATGTAACAGCATTAAGTCTAAAAATCAGTGTGTGTGTGTTAGTCGCTCAGTCGTGTCCAACTCTTTGCAACCCCATGGACTGTAGCCCACCAGGCTTCTCTGTCCATGGAATTCTGCAGGCAAGAATACTGGAGTGGATTGCCATTCCCTTCTCCAGAGGAGCTTCCCAACCCAGGAATCGAACCCTGGTTCCCTGCATGGCAGGCAGACTCTTTACTGTTTGAGCTACAGGGAAGTCTACCAATCAGTGTACATACCTTAATTAAGAATACTTTAGCCTTCAGCAAGTCATAGTAACATCAAAGATCACATAACCTAGGAACATGGATCATATAACATAGTAACATCGCAGATCCCCATAACAAATATCATAATGAAAAAGATTGAAACATTGCAAGAACCACCAAAACGCAGCGCAGAGACATGACGTGAGCAAATGCTGTTGGTGCTGTTGGGAGAGCAGTGCAATGGACTTGCTTGATGCAGGGTTGAACACACCTTGAGTTTATAAAAAGTATAGTGCCTGCGAGGTACCTGTGAGGTTCGATTAAGGTGGATTTTGATCAAATGAAGTTCATGTGTGCTGTGAGCTAAGCTGCTTCAGTCGTGTCCGACTCTTTGCAGCCCCATAGACTATAGGCCGCCAGGCTCTTCTGTCCGTGGGATTCTCCAGGCGAGAATATTGGGGCGGGTTGCCATGTCCTCCTCCAGAGGATCTTCCAGACCCAGGAGTTGAACCTATGTCTCTTACATCTGCTGCATTGGCAGGCGGGTTCTTTACCCTAGTGCCACCCGGGAAGCGCAAAACAAAGTATACTTGTAGGCACTGAAATGAAAACTCATATTTTGCCCTTTTAAATATAAGCCAGTGGCATCCCATTATCATAATAATTTGATTCTTATGAGTATTCATTAAAAAATATGTATATGAACAAACTGTTTTGCCCCACCTCGAGGCATGCAGGATCTTAGTTCCACAACTAGGGAGCTAACCCATACCCCCAGCAGTGGAAGTGTGGATTCTTAACCACTGGATCAGCAGGGAAATCCTCAAAAAATATTTTTAATGTACAGAAATTGCCTTTCTTTCCTTTTCCTTCTTCAATTTGGATTGCTATTCCACTTCCTTGATGGAATTTTATCTTAGTGTTATATATTTTATGCTTGAAAAATCTTTCCTTGATCACCCTCTCATATTTACCTTAAACTAAAATTATATATGAATTGAAATACAGAAAATTTTAAAAAGTTTTCTGTGATCGTAGTGTCTCAGTGTTAGGACATTTTTTTCTGGGTTGAGTTCTAATCATGATTTTTAATAATTTTTAAAAAATCAACGCAGTTGATCAAAGCAATAAAAACTATATTATAAAATTTGAAAAATAGCTATTAAACATAAAGAGAAAAAATAGTGGAAAACAACTCTGTTAATGAGATGACTGGCTGCCCGTGATTAATTCCCGTGTCCATGAACAGCTGTCATCTATGATCAGAATAGCTGGTGCTGGGCGTTGGTTCTCTTCTGAAGAATCTCATTTAAGTCAGTAAAGAGCTGGGGATGATGGAGTTTGGTTAGTGGGCTGTCACTCAAACCTTTCTTCTGAGGCACAGGGATCTAACATCAGGATGGCTTTCATCATCTGTCACTTGACAGCTTAATTAGTTCCGGCAGTTTTGTGGTTAGCAAAGAATTGGAAGTCATTTGACCTACAGGAGAATCATCATTCACCCATACTTAAGGGACTCTTATTTTCTTAGCACAGACTCCAGGGCTGTGAATGGGGCTTTTGTTTTCCACCAGGAGATTTTTAGCCTGAGGGCCAATATGCCACCGGAAAGGTGCGGTCTTTCCCAGTGAAGGGTGATAAGGGCCTTTTGTGGGCACCTCGCTGCTCTGATGAGCTGTTCTAGTGAAGAAGCCATGGAAGTAGAGAACCTGTAAGCGATTCTCGTGGCACTATCCATTCTTAGGTGTTCTGGCATCCACAGGCCTGAATCTGAAACAGCTCTCTGGGTTTTGGTCCAGGCAACCCTTTCGTATCAACATCTATAATGACAGCTATGGCATGCCCGACTAGAGGCAGTTCTGCATGACTTTGATATTTTCTTCCACTCCTTTTTTAATAATAAAAATTTCTGTAGTTTAAAAACTTGTCTTATTTATATATATCTAAGGCCAATATTGGGCTTTCCTAGTGGCTCAGTGGTAAAGAATACACCTGCCAACGCAGTGAACGCAGGTTTGATCCCTGGACTCCTGGAGAATGAGATGGCAACCCACTTCAGTGTTCTTTCCTGGAAAATCCCAGGGACAGAGGAGCCTGGTAGGCTATAGTCCTTGAGGTCACAAAGAGTTGGATGCAACTTAGCGACTGAACAACAACAAAGTCAATATTACAAGCTTTGCCAAGGGCAAAACCCAGCTTTTCCTTAACTAGATTCCCTGACTAGATTCAGATCTTCCTGGAAGGTCCTTCTTCTTTCTTGGGGAAGAGCCCCCCTACTTCCCCACAGCTCCATCTCTTCTCAAAATGTTACCTTCAAGTCTCTTTTGCTGGAACAATTCAACGTCAGCATTTTTTTTTCTAGATTAGTAACAGAATCTTCTAGGAGCTAATTTTCTTCCTGTTTGAATTATGCGTAGAACATTTTTTATTATTCCCACAGGCACTAATTTTTCCCTTGTAGAAATAATCTGTATTATTTAAAAACGCAAGTCGATAGAAGCACAATTCATTTTCATTCCAAGAAAGCAACTCTTCTTTTAAAATTTGATTTAAATTTTTGAATTTAGTATTATTGGCGTACAACATTATATTAGTTGCAGATGTATGCCATAATAATTTGATATTTGTATGTATTGCAAAGTGATCATACAAGTCTAGGTAACATCAGTCACCATACATAGTTACATTTTTTTTTCTTTTGATGACAACTTTTAAGATTTACTCTCCTAGCAGCTTTCAAATAGGCAATACAGTTTTATTAACTATAGTTGCCACAGTATACCAGAGAAGGCAATGGCACCCCACTCCAGTACTCTTGCCTGGAAAATCCCATGGACGGAGGAGCCTGGTGGGCTGCAGTCCATGAGGTCGCTAACAGTCAGGCATGACTGAGCGACTTCATTTTCACTTTTCACTTTCATGCATTGGAGAAGGAAATGGCAACTCACTCCAGTGTTCTTGCCTGGAGAATCCCAGGGACGGGGGAGCCTGGTGGGCTGCCGTCTATGGGGTCACACAGAGTCAGACACGACTGAAGCGACTTAGCAGCAGCAGCAGCAGCCACAGTATACATTACCCTTCCAAGATATATATTTTGTGCTTGGATGTTTGTACCTTTTGAATCCCTTCACCCATATCACCCATCCCACCCCCTGCCTTTGGCAACCACCAGTCTGCTCTATGAGCTTGTT
Source organism: Ovis aries (assembly GCF_016772045.2). NCBI lineage: Eukaryota > Metazoa > Chordata > Mammalia > Artiodactyla > Bovidae > Ovis > Ovis aries. Next base: position 21,249,892 of record NC_056076.1, on the reverse strand, counting down.
TTGTTTGCTCGTTTTTTGGTGGGGTTTTTTTTTTTTGTTTGTTTTAGATTCCACCTATAAGTGAGATCATACAGAACTTATCTTTCTCTGTCTGACTTATTTCGTTTAGCATAATGGCCTCAAGGTCTTTCCAAGTTATTGCAAATGGCAAGATTTCATTTTGAATGGCTGCATAATATCCTGTTGTACATGTACACCACAGTTTCCTCATCTGTTTACCCATCCGTGGACACTTAGCTTGCTTCTCTGTCCAGCAGCCCTTTTAAACACTCCATCCTCTTTTAGATCAGTCTGCTCGTACGACAGCCGCCCTTTCTCTGGTGAATGAGGCACAATATCTGCTGATAAACAGATCCAGTATTTTGGAACTTCAGCAGCAATTAAGCACAAGGTAAGATTCCTTTACTATTTGTTATTTACCTTGGGAAAGAATGCCTGCAATGCAGGAGACCCAGATTTGATCCCCTGGGTTGGGAAGATCCCCTGGAGAAGGGAATAGCTCTACCCACTCCAGTATTCTTGCCTGGAGAATTCCATGTACAGAGAAGCCTGGCAGGCTACAGTCCATAAGGTCACAAAGAGTTGGACGTGATTGAGTGACTAACACTTTGGGAATAGCAAACAGGTGTAACCACTTGCCTCTGGAAGTGAGCCAGTCACCTGCCTGGGGAGAAAAATTCTGAGAATCTTGAGTCCAGACCCTTCATTGAGAAACCAAGGTCCAGAGAAGTCACAAAACTTTTTAGGCCAGTTTACCTTAATCTTTTAGTGGGTTATTTATCTTCCAGTGTCCTTCTTGATGCCCTCAAGATGCTTAGTGGAGAATACCAACTCTCATTGTGTGATCATTTCAGTTCTTAACACTTGCTTTAATGGAATTGTCAGCAAGTTGACACAGCTGTTTTGCCCCCCACCCCCCACTGTTCCCTGGCCCCTAGGAGCCTTGCCCTCCTTCCACAGTTATTTTGAGTGAAAATAGCAGTCGTGCTTTTCAAGTTAAAACTGCAGATGCCATCTGTACCATCAGACAGAACCAGCGCCCTTGCCCACTCACTCCCACCCAGAGATCTCCCAAGGATTCTGAAAAGGTCAGCTCCAGAAAGGGGCTTGGGTGCTTCAAGCCCCCTCATTGGTTTTTAGAGGAAATTGAAATCCCTAGGTAATCAGATCATTGGGACAAAAAAAGCTATTATGTAAGCTATTATGTAAGAGACAGGCGGCTCATTCGTCCACACCTGTCTGTGTCCTGAGCCAGGCTCCTGTGACTACCACGTGCCATGTGGTCCTTGGCACCTGTGTGCACACACACAAGCGTGTACCTATGTAGCTTAATAAGAACAACAAAGGTGGACTTTTGTAGTAATTCCTGTTTATGTGTGTGCTCAGTCGCTCAGTCGTGTCCGACTCTTTGCGACCCCTATGGACTGTAGCCCACCAGGCTCCTATGTTTGTGGAATTTTTCAGGCAAGAATACTGGAGTGGGTTGCTATTTCCTACTCCGGGGGATCTTCCTGACCCAGGGATCAAACCTGCGTCTCTTGTGTCTCCTGCATTGGCAGGTGGATTCTTTACCACTGCGTCATGAGGGCTTCCCAATTCCTGTTTATCGTCATCGGCAAAAACAGACAATGGTGTTCCCTTGCTGAGGTCCATCCTGCCCTGTTTGGGGGCAGAAACGTGATGCGTGGTCCCTGGGTGTTCACTGAGTTTTCCCAGCACTGAGGGACCCTCTTTCTTAGGTGCCTGGAGCCCTGGAGGGATCAGGTTTGTGGTTTTTTGGAATTTTTGGTGTGGAAGAAGAGGTGGCTTGATGCAGCTCTGGTTCCATCAACTGGTTTAGTGAAAAGCTGACAAGTGGTAGGGGGTAGGAAGAACAGGTGATCAAAGATAAGAGAAACAGCCTGTGATTAATACGTGGTGAGCATCCCTGGTTCTATTTTCAAGTTTGATGGATGCTCTTGTATACATACTGATGCTGATAGCTTTTAGACATAAAACTTTCCCTTTCATAAAGCACAAGGGAGGGTAAATCCAGAATCAAAGGATATCAGGACTGGGACTTGCTAACCCTCTCCTGTCCCACAGGGACCCTGCGGTTGTCACTGGTCCTGGGAATTGCACATAGTCCAAAGCTGGACTTGGTTATTGTGGTCCCTGGCTTCTTCTGGCTGTCCACTCTTTGGAGGAGATTGGGATAGAGACACGGACCCCTTTCTCTCCCCCAGAGCCTTTCAGTTCTATCTCCAGGGAAGGCTCCAGTATGCTCAAAGATTTCCCCCGAAACTTAAAAGTTTTTTTATTAATGTGCAATGAAGGGCAAAAATCATAAGTACATAGTTCAGTGAATGTTTACAGATGTCTGTATACCCATGGAGCCACCGCCTCGATCGAGCAGTGAACATTTCTAGTGCCCCAGGCCCCTTCCTCACGCCCCGTCTCAGTCAACCCTGTGGACATCCCTAGTATGGCTTCTTTCACTCTAGAACAGGGGTCCCCAACCTCCAGGGTCTAATGCCTGATGATCTGAGGTGGAGCTGATTTAATAATAATAGAAATAAAGCACATGATAAATGTAATGCCCTTGAATCATCCCGAACCCCCCCACCAACCCTCATCCAGGAAAAAATTGTCTTCCATGCAGCCAGTCCCTGGTGCCAAAAGGGTTGAACTCAACTTAATGGTTTTATACTGTGTGCTTGTCTGCTGAAGTCTTCAGATGCTTTTTCAGTGCTTTTTTTACCTTAGGGGATGGGATGCATGGCGGTACAGGTAGCCTTTTCATGGTGCCTTTGGAGAAGGGAAAGGCTACCCACTCTGGTATTCTGGCCTGGAGAATTCCATGGACTGTATAGTCCATGGGGTCGCAAAGAGTCAGACACAACTGAGGGACCTTCATTCATTCATTTGTAGTAGTAAACAAAAATTTTAAACAGGAAAATTACATAAATAATATACACCTAGTTAAAGCTGCAAACAGGATGGAAGTTAGGAAATGACGTTTTTTAATTGAGGTGCAGTTGACAGGCAACATTATATTAGTTTCACGTGTGCCACACGATCCCAGATTTGTATACAGTGAGAAATGGTCACAATAATTCTAGTTAACATCTGTCACCACACATAGCTGTAAAAATTTTTTCTTGTGATGAGTACTTTTAAATTTTATTCTCTTAGCACTTTTAAAATATGCAATACCATATTTTTTTAGACAATGCACTATTATTAACTATAGTTGCCATACTGTGCATTACACCCACATGACTTGTTTATAACTGGAAGTTTGTACCTTTCGACCCCCTTCACCCATTCTGCCCACCTCTCACCTCTGGTAACCAGCAACCTGTTCTCCGTAGAAAATACATATTAAAACCTCCCATGTATATACTCTATCCAGCTTTATGATGGTCTAATATCCAAAAATATCCAAAAAGAGTGTGAGCGCTTGGTACTTTTTAGGTCCTTGGTAATTAAGCCTGTTGATATTCTTTAAATGCCCTGTCCTGACTCACCTTGTAGAACTGGTATTTTCTCACAAGTTTATCCACTTGACCCCTCCCTGTTCACTGGGTTTACCAAAGTTCTTCATCGCGTCAGCAAGGACTGACTCACTCATTGCACTGCCTCTTGTGAGCTTCTTCATTGGAGGTGGGACCATATTCTAGGGGAGATCCTGGAGGTCTGACCACAGCTGTGTGTCTTTTAGCCTTGCACTCATGATAAAAGCTTCTTCTGATGATCATCTAAGCCTCAGGCCACAGTACAGCTGATGAACTCAGGCATCAAAGGCAGGAATGTTGACTTACTACAATAGTGCAATTATCGATGCCTCCGCTTTTCTCTTTCTGGTGTGTCTTACACAGTCGTGAGAATGGCAAAGAATTATTCCCAATGAACAATCTCATCTCACGTTTCCGTGCCAATATTATTACCAATGGAACAAGGGCTTTTGAAGAAGAGAAATGGGATGAAATTTCAGTTGGTTCCTTGCGTTTCCAGGTAAGTTCCGAGAAGTCCTATTATCTTTCCTTAAGAGTTGTCAGTGGGAATTGACCTCAACCCTTGGCTGGGATAGTAGCCGGTAGAAGGGAATCCCGCCTTTGGGGTTGACTCTTACCCACAAAACCTCAGCAGGAGGGTATGTGACATCTACATCCTGGGCCACCCTTTGGAATGATCCATCCATCCTTCCTTCAAGGGGGTGCCAGTTTCTCATGGGGAAGAGAGAATGTACAGGTGATGGAGGTACAGACCTCGTCGCTATGTCTAGACTAGCTATGTCTTGGAATGCTTGTGTCAGTGAGAACTTCCTCCTCTTGAAACTTGCTGTCTGGAGCTCCGGGAGGACGTCCAGATGCTTCATGGTCCTTCAGCGCCCAGGGCGGCTGTACTTCTCCTCCCGCTCTTGCTTCTGGCCTCACTGGAAGCTGGAGAGGAGCTTGCAGTCAAAGGATGAGGCACCAAGTTGTCCTGCCTCCCCAGGCTTTGGGGTCCCCAAACGCAAAGTCTTCAGCTGACATCTACATTCCTCATGAGAGTGGGTAAGGCCCCCGAGCCCCGAGCCCCGTGGCCGCTCCCATCTCCCTGAGGTCGGCACCCCCTCCTCCTCTGCCTGTCCTGTGGACCTTCTCTCCATCCCCTCAACAAGCCAAGATGCCTGCCTCAGCACCTTGCCCTTGCTGTCCCCTCTGCCTGGCACACATCTGCAGCTCCTTCAGGTCTAGCTCAGATGTTACCTCCTTGGGAAGGCTGTTCCTGACCCACCGTGGGGTCATGCTCCGCACAGTGTCCGCTTATTTCCCCAGAGTGTAGGAGAGTGGGGCCAAGTCTATTTATTCCCCACTGTCCACCTAGGGCCTAGAACATTCCTGACCCAGAGTCAGTGTGCCACGGTTGCTGACAAAATGAATGGCCGGGACAGCCAAGGAAGAGCTGGGGCCAGAAGGACAGGTCCTCTGCGCAGAGCAGCTCTAACTTCCGGGAAAGCAGGAAGCAGTAATTTAATCTCCAATGGCAGGTTTCAGAGTTCTGCAGGTGGTGTGTGTGCTGTGCGTGCTCAGTTGCTCAGTCGTGTCTGACTCTCTGTGACCCTGTAGACTGTAGCCCACCAGGCACCTCTGTCCATGGGATTCTCCAGGCAAGAATACTGGAGTGGGTTGCCATGCCCTCCTCCAGGGGATCTTCCCAACCCAGGGATGGAACCCAGGTCCTTATGTCTCCTGCGTTGGCAGGTGGGTGCTTTACCACCAGCGCCACCTGGGAAGCCCTGCAGGTGCAATAAACTGCGTGGCACACACACACAGACACACCCACACAAACGCCCCAAAGAGCTTTCCTGTCCGTTTACCTCTCCAAATTCCTCTTACGCTGGAAGCTGCTCCCCCTTGAAAAAGCCATCTCTTTTCTCTCCCACAGGCCTCTCTCTGCGCCAGCCTTCCTGCCGTCCCCCTCATCCCTCCATCCTGACTTCCTCCTCTTCATTTTCTATTGCTGTGTCCTTGCCATGCTGTAAAAGCACCCCCTCTGACATATCCTGCCTGGGCCAGGGTAAACACTCAGTATATGATAGATGGAGAGAGAGGGAGAAAGAAAGGAAGAGAAGAAGGAAAAGGAAAGAGAAGAACTACAACTAGGCTAGGATCGCTGTCAGAAACTTACTTTGTAACAGGTAAGCTGTGAGATACATGGGGACATGGGTATAAGAGACACTTTAAAAAACCTCTCTCAGATGCTTTGCTTTCGTTAGGTCATGATACTTAATAAACATCAATTAATGAAAGTCAAAATATACATGCCCTTTGACCCAATAAATTTACTTGTAGAAGTATATCCCACAAAAAATAGTCTTACAAATAGGTGAAGATATACTACAAAATTACTAAGTGTAATACTTTGTAAATATAAAAATTGGAAAATATCCTAAATATCCATAAGAGGGAGGTTGAATAAATTAGGTTACATCCGTACAATGTTGTCCTATGCAGGTGTTAAAAAATATAAGCTATAGTTAATACTGTGTCTTTCAAAAAGTAAATGCTAAATGAGGAACCTGGGATTAATGGATACACACTGACATATATAAAAGAGATAAACAACCAGGACCTACTGGATAGCACAGGGAACCATACTCAGTATCTTATAAACTGTAATGAGTTATTTTTTTTCAGGTGACTTTGCTGTATACCTGAAATGTCATAAATCAACTATACTTCAATTATAACAAATTTTTTAAGTAAATGCTTAGGAGATGTTTGTGGGTGGTAATACTCAGTGCAGAAGCAGTTACAATGCAAAAAGATCCAGCACATCTCTTTTGGAAAGCAGTTTCTCACTGGGTATCATCAAGTCGTAAGAGCTTTATACGTATTGACTTTATAACCTCATTTTGAGAGATTTAGCCTAAAAGATTCAAACATGAGAGAGTTGTGTGAATTAACACGTTTATGGCAATATTACTGATCAAGCAAGGCATGAAAAACCATGCACTTGGCGTCAAAGGAGAAGAGCTGAGTGCATCCATGCACAGGAATGCCAGGCCTTGGTGCAAACTGCAGTGTTTCACAGGGGCACCTGTGGTTGCGTGAGCTACTTGCCCAAGTCTCAAGTGGTCTGTGGCCATCACAGCAGCACAGGGTGTGTGGCTGGCCATCTCCTCCCAGTATGTCCTGCAATCAGTGCTTTGCTCCCTGGAGGAAGCCCCACATCCCCTGATAACCACCTGCGAGTCACAACCACGCTTTTCTTTTTCTACAAAACCCTGCTGCAGGAGTCTGTCAGCTGGCAAACACATGTGGGTGACTCCCTAGTGAGCGTTGGGAAGAGGCGGCACTCTTGGCTCCTTGCAGTTGGAGCGTTTCTCTCTGAGTCTGAAATTGGCTGCTTACAACCATTCCTCTAGGACTCAGATTCCTCCCTGCAGAGTGGGACAGCTGGGTCAGTTTCATGACAACACTGTCTTTTCCCTTCTCACCGCCCAGGTTTTGGGACCTTGTCACAGATGTCAGATGATTTGCATCGATCAGCAAACTGGACAACGAAACCAAGATGTTTTCCAAAAGCTTTCTGAGAGGCGAGAGAGAAAGGTAAGCATGATTGCTAAATACGACACCCCATCTTAAGATCCTGATGCATTGTCTACACTGAAACGAATCCTTAAAAATGCTGAGTAATTTTTAGAAGTGGGAGAACATTCTAAGGCTGATAGGCTACCATCAAGGTTCAGACTTTGTCTGTGACATGATCTTACCTTTCTTTTCTATTCATTTCCTCACTTTTTAAAAACATTGTGTTTTTAATTGGAGGATAATTGCTTTATAATGTTGTGTTGGTCTCTGCCGTACAACAGCATGAATCAGTCATAAGTATACATATGTTCTCTCCCTCAGGAATCTCCTTTCCACCCTCCACCCCCTCCCACCCCTCTCTAGGTCTCACTTTTTAAAAATTACATATATTTTTTATGCTTTCAAATCTTATTGAAGAGATAAGGAGTATAGATAAGAAATATTTTTAAAAAAAGGAAAAGAAAGGGGCTTCCCTGGTGGTCCTGGTTAAGACCCTGCACTTCCACTGCAGAGGGCACTGGTTCGATTCCTGGTCACGCTACTAAGATCCTCCATGCCACGTGGTGTGGCCAAGGCAGTGAGGGGCAGGGGGCGGGAAAGAAATAGTAACTAAAGTAGTTCTGTCATCTTATTTTCTTTGCCACAGAAATCTCATGAAGAAAACAGTGCGTTAGAGTGAACAGGATAGCTGCACAGGAAGATTCAATAAATTTCACTATAATAAGTTTATAAGTCATATTCTTGAGGCTAAAATGACTAAGTGTTATTGTTGTGGAATTCAGATGATATGAAGCTGACTTTCTAACAGATTATTCATTAGGAAGACTCATTTAGTTCCGGGCTCACACTTTCTGTCAGGACTTTCTGTTTGCAAAGTATTCCAGGAAGCCAAGTAAGCAGTCAGGCTGCATGGAGCAATTCTTGAAAATTAACAGAAACAAGGCAAGTGTTTCCTGTCTTTTCAGTAACAGCCTGGCAAGTTAAGTGATGGTAAAATGTCTGCATTGTCCCTTGTGTTTTTCCAAAGCCAGTTTTTGTTTCACATTCATTGATCGACAAAACTTTTCTTTCAGATGTGGACAGATGTGGTCTGCAGAGCTGTTGCACTTGAGTGTTAACACCGGTGTGTCTCTCTGCACAGGTTCAGCCGCCCATGTCAACTGCGGGCATGGGGACCTTGAGTCTGCCCCACACAGGTTGTTAGGAGAGGGGATGGGTGGGCACAAATGCTATTAGACATGGAAATGGTATTTCTCAGTGTCATGATAATTCTTGTGCGCAAGTCTTTTATTCTCTCAAATTTTGGAATAAATTTAGATTTATAGAAAAATTGCAAAGAAAGTACAGAGAACTCCCATGTACTCCTCACCGACATGTACACAAATACTAAGGAGTTGATTTGGTTCCAGTCCCTAGCCTGGGGCCTGGTGGTGGCCAACTGCTATAATCTCAGGAATGAGCAGACCTAGGAGCACGTCTCATATTCCAAAGGGTTGCTCACTCTTTGGAGCAGCTCTACTGGCTCACTCACACTGATGGCAAACCTTGAGCAACTCACACAGCTCTTTATTTTGGACCTTCCATCTTTATTCCGGAAAATTTGGAGAACTTAGTGCATATCAGTTCAGTTCAGTCGCTCAGTCGTGTCCGACTCTTTGCGACCCCATGAATCGCAGCACGCCAGGCCTCCCTGTCCATCACCAACTCCCGGAGTTCACTCAGACTCATGTCCATCAAGTCAGTGATGCCATCCAGCCATCTCATCCTCGGTCGTCCCCTTCTCCTCCTGCCCCCAATCCCTCCCAGCATCAGAGTCTTTTCCAATGAGTCAACTCTTCGCATGAGGTGGCCAAAGTACTGGAGTTTCAGCTTTAGCATCATTCCTTCCAAAGAAATCCCAGGGCTGATCTCCTTCAGAATGGACTGGTTGGATCTCCTTGCAGTCCAAGGGACTCTCAAGAGTCTTCTCCAACACCACAGTTCAAAAGCATCAATTCTTCGGTGCTCAGCTTTCTTCACAGTCCAACTCTTACATCCATACATGACCACAGGAAAAACCATAGCCTTGACTAGACGGATCTTTGTTGGCAAAGTAATGTCTCTGCTTTTGAATATGCTCTCTAGGTTGGTCATAACATTCCTTCCAAGGAGTAAGCATCTTTTATTTTCATGGCTGCAATCACCATCTGCAGTGATTTTGGAACCAGAAAATAACGTCTGACACTGTTTCCACTGTTTCCTCATCTATTTCCCATGAAGTGATGGGACCAGATGCCATAATCTTAGTTTTCTGAATGTTGAGATTTAAGCCAAGTTTTTCACTCTCCTCTTTCACTTTCATCAAGAGGCTCTTTAGTTCCTCTTCACTTTCTGCCATAAGGGTGGTGTCATCTGCATATCTGAGGTTATTGATATTTCTCCTGGCAATCTTGATTCCAGCTTGTGCTTCTTCCAGTCCAGCGTTTCTCATGATGTACTCTGCATAGAAGTTAAATAAGCAGGGTGACAATATACTGCCTTGACGTACTCCTTTTCCTATTTGGAACCAGTCTGTTGTTCCATGTCCAGTTCTAACTGTTGCGTATCATATGTTCTAACTAGTGCATATCACACATTCTTATAGAAAATGCAGAGTTTTGCCCATATTTTCACAAAATGGCTTTTGCATCAGGGAACAGAGCAGAAATCAGCCTGACAGTGGGTCAGAAGCCCAGAGCAGGAGAAAGCCCTCCTGTGGGAAACTCAGGGGATACAGGAAGGAAGAAAGATGAAAGGTCCGGCAATGAAAAGGTGTGGAAGACTATTAGGAAAAAACTCTTTGGAATGAGAACCTGTGGTGTCATGGGCTAATGGGATTCTCCCTGTTTTGCTTTTTAAATTTTATTTGTTTTTACTTTCGGCTGCGCTGGGTCTTTGTTGCTGCACGTGGGGGCTGCTCTCTAGTGCGGTACACAGGCTTCTCCTTGCAGGGCCTTCCCTTGTTGCAGAGTATGGGCTCAGTAGTTGTGACGCGTGGGCTTAGTTGTCCGGCAGCACCTGGAAGCCTCCTGGACCAGGGATGGGACCCATGTTCCCTGCGCTGGCAGGTGGATTCTTTGCCACTGGACCACCAGGGAAGTCCAGGATTCTCCCCGTTTCTCGCTACTTCTACTACATGACGGACAGGACATATCAAGTCTCAGGACCTGTCTTTAAAGACCTGATTTAATTTTAGTGGAATGTTATCATTTGCAAAATTATTTTAACTGCTAAAATAACCTGTCTTGTTGTTGTTGCTGTTTTGTTCACAGGTGGAATTTGGAGTGTACCTGATGCATACATCTTTGGATTTATCTTCTCCATGTTACCTCTCCGTAGGATCTCAGGTGCTCCCTCTGCTGAAAGAAAACATAGAACACCATGATATACCTGCTACCGAGAAATCTCAGGATGCTATCTCCTAAATTTTTTTCAGAATATTAAAATTTCTCTTTTACCCTCTTCATTCTTTTTTTCTTCCAGTTTTATGGAGATATAATTGACATACAGCACTATGTAAGTTTAAGATGTACAGCACAATGATTTGACTTACATACATCCTGAAATGATTCCCACATATGTTCAGTGTGTGTGGGTTTAGTTACTCAGTCATATCCGATTCTTTGTGACCCCATGGACCATAGCCTGCCAGGCTCCTCTGTCCATGGATTCTCCAGGCAAGAATACTGGAGTGGGTTGCCATTTCCTTCTCCAGGGGATCTTCCCAACCTAGAGATTCGAACCTGGGTCTCTTGCGCATTGGCAGGCCGGCTCTTTACCACTGCGCCACCTAGGAAGCCCCAAGTTCAGTGCACCGTCTTATGTAGATGTATTGGGCTGGCCAAAAGTTTTGTTCATTTTTTCCATAAGATGGTGCTAGTAGAACTTAGTTGTCTAGCTTCATTTGAAACAATTTTATTAGATTAAAATATTGTGACTGCTGTCATATCAGCATACATTAAAAAAATAAAAATTAGTGAATTTTTGTATTGCTATTTTAATATTAAAGATGAAGAAAAGCAACATTCTTGGCATAATATGCTGTATTATTTCAAGAAAGGTAAAAATGCAACTGAAATACAGAAAAAGATGTGTGCAGTGTGTGGGGAAGGTGCTGTGATGGATGGAATGTGTGAAAAGCGGTTTGCAAAGTTTCATGCTGGAGATTTCTCACTGGACAATAGGCCACAGTCAGGTAGACCAGTTGATGTTGATGGTGATCAAACTGAGACATTAATTGAGAACAAGCACTGTTATACCACACGGTACATAGCTGACAAACTCAAAATACCCAAACCAAGTGCTGAAAATTATTTGCACCGATTGTTATGTTAATTGTTTTGATGTTTCAATTCCACACAAGTTAGGCGAAACAAACCTTGACGGTATTTCCACATGCGATTCTCTACTGAAATGTAAAGAAAAATGTTCTGTTTGGAAAACAAATTGTGACAGGCCATGAAAAGTAGATACTATGCAATAATGTGGAACAGAAGAGATCATGGGACAAGTGAAATGAACCACCACCAACCACACCAAAGTCCGGTCTTCTTCCAAAGAAGAAGATGATGTATATGTGGTGGGTTTGGGAGTTTTCTGTCGTGAGCTCCTTCTGGAAAGCCAAACAATTGATTCCAACAAGGACTGCTCCTAATTAGACCAACTGAAAGCAGCCCTCAACGAATAGCATCTGGAATTAGTCAACAGAAAATGCATAATCTTCCATCAGGATAATGCAAGACCTCAGGCTTCTTTGATGACCAGGCAAAAGCTGTTACAGTTTGGCTGGGAAGTTCTGATTCATATGCTGTGTTCACCAGACATTGCCCCTTCGGATTTCCATCTAGTCTGTTAATGGAAAAAGTTTCCATTCTCTGGAAGACCGTAAAAGGCACCTGGAACAGTTCTTTGCTCAAAAAGATAGAAAGTTTTGGGAAGATGGAATTATGAAGTTGCCTGAAAAATGGCGCAAGGTAGTGGAACAAATCGGTGAATGCATTGTTCAATAAAGTTAGTGGTAAAAATGCAAATGTGTCTTTTATTTTTACTTAAAACACTGAAGGAAGTTTTCAGCTAACCCAGTAAAGTTAAAGAAATGGAAACCAATACAATTTTTCCTTGTGATGAGCACTCTTAGGATTAGCTCTTTTAACACCTTTCCTATATAATATAAAACAATGTTAATTATATTAATCATGTTGTACCTTACATCCCTGGGACTTACTTATCTTATAACTGGAAACTTGTCTCTTTTGACTGCTTTTATCCAATTTTCCCACCCATATCCCACCTCTGGTAACCACAGACACAAATTTGATCTCTTTTTCTATGAGTTTATTTTGAAGTATAATTGACCTGCAACATTATGTTAGTCCCTGGTACACAGCATAGCGATTCAATATTTCTGTTCTTTTCAAAATCAGGATAAGTTAGTTATGATATGTCACCATAGAAAGATATTACATAATTGACTATATTTCCCACACTGTTTCATAACCCTGACATTTATTTTGCAACTGAAAATATGTGCTTCTTAATTTCCTTCACCAGCTTTCTCTTGCCCCCCTCCCCTCTGGCAACTACCTGTTTTTTCTTTGTATCCATGACTTTGTTTAGTTATGTGTGCTGATTTGTTTTGCTTTTCGGATTCCACATAGAAGTGAATTCATACAGTATTTGTTTATCTCTGTCCAATTTACTTCACAATTAGCATAATATCCTAGGTGCATCCATGTTGGCACAAGTGGCAAGATTTCATTCTTTTTTAAAAATTTTATTGGAGTACAGTTGAATTACAATGTTGTGTTAGTTTCAGGAGTATAGCAAAGTGAGTCAGTTATACATATACGTATATCCACTTTTTTAAGATTCTTTTCCCGTGTAGGCCTTTACAGAGTTTTGAGTAGAGTTCCCTGTGCTTTATACAATAGGTTCTTACTAGCGACTTCATCTTCATTTTTCCCTTTCATGCATTGGAGACGGAAATGGCAACCCACTCCAGTGTTCTTGCCTGGAGAATCCCAGGGACAGGGGAGCCTGGTGGGCTGCCGTCTATGGGGTCGCACAGAGTTGGACACGACTGAAGCGACTCAGCGGCAGCAGCAGCAGTGATCTATTTTACAGATAGTAGTGTGTGTCAGTCCCAATCCCCCAATTTATCCTCCCCGCCTTACCCCCTGGAGACCATGAGTCCGTTTTCTATGTCCATGACTCTACTTGTTTTGTAAATAAATTTATTTGTATTCATATATAAGCGATGGTATGTGGTACTTGTCTTCCCGTGTCTGACTCACTTCACTCAGTATGACAGTCTCTAGGTCCATCCATGTTGCTGCAGATGGCATTATTATGTTCTTTTTTAAGTGTGAATAATATTCTGAAGCATATATGCACCTCTCCTTTTTCTGTTTATTTATTGATGGGCACTTAGGTTACTTCCATGTCTTGGCTGTTGTAAATAATGCTACAGTGAACACAGCGAAGCATGTATCTTTTTGAATTAGTGATGTAATTTTCCGTGGATATAAACTCAAGATTAGAATTGCTGGGTCATCTATTTTTAATTTTTTGAGGAACGTCTATATTGTTTTTCATAGTGGTTGCTTCAGTTTACCTTCCCACTATTAAGTGAAGTGAAAGTCGCTCACTTCTGTCTGACTCTTTGTGACCCCATGGACTAGAATACTGGAGTGGGTAGCTGTTCCCTTCTCCAGGGGCTCTTCCCAACCCAGGGATCGCACCCAGGTCTCCCGCGTTGCAGGTGGATTCTTTGCCAGCTGAGCCACAATACCGTCCCACTAATAGTACACAAACGTTGCCTTTTCTTTGTGCGCCCATCAGCGCTTGTAATTCGTTGCTTTTTGATAATTGTTCTTCTGACAGATGATTCTGACATCTCATTGCAGTTCTAATTTTCATTCCCCTGATGATTAATGATGTTGAACATCTTTTCTTTCTTTTTCTCTTTTTTTGGGGGGGAGGGGCAGACATTTATTTCTCAGTTCTCGAAGTTGGGAGCCCAAGATCAAGGTGTCGGCAGACTCAGTGTCTGGTCGGGCCCCTCGTCCTTGTTCACAACCAGCACTTCTTCCTATGTCCTCACTTAGGAGAAGAATGAGGGAGCTCTCTGAGATCTCCTTTGTAAGGGCGCTAATCCCACTAAGGGGGACTGAGCATCATTTCATGTGCCTATTGGCCATCTGTGTCTTCTTTGGAAAAATGTCTATTCAGGTCCTCTGCCCATTTTTAAACCAAGATTTCTTGTTTGTTTGTTATTTATATTGAGTTGTATGATTCTCTGCATACTTCGGATAGTACCCCCTTATTGGATATACCATTTGCAAATATCTTCTACCGTTCAGTAGATGGCTTTTTGTTTGTTGATCGTTTCCTTCACTGTGCGAAAGGTTTTCAGTTTGATGTAGTCCCATTATTTCTTTTCGCTTGTGCTTCCTTTGCCCTGAGGAGACATATCCAAAAATATTGCCAAGAGTGATGTCCAACTAAGTGCCACCTCATTTTTCTTCCAGAAGTTTTATGGTTTCCATCATACATTTAAGTCTTTCATCCATTTTGAATCTATCTTTGTGCATGGTGTGAAAGAATAGCCTATTTTGATTCTTTGGCATGTAACTGTCCAGGTTTTTCCAACACTGCTTATTGAAGAGGTTATCCTCTCCTCATTGTGCATCTTGCCTCCTCTGTCATAGATTGAAAGTGTGCTCAGTCATGTCCGACTCTTTGCGACCACATGGACTGTAGCCTGCCAGGCTCCTCTGTTCATGGGATTTCCCAGGCAAGAATCCTGGTGTGGGTGCCCATGCCCTCCTCCAGGGGATCTTCTTGACCCAGGGATCAAACCCGCGTCTCTTAAGTCTCCTGCATTGGCAGGCAGGTTCTTTACCATTAGCACCACCTGAGAATCCTGTGTTAGACATATAATCATTCTTACTTAGTTGACATTTTTAGTGAATCTCACTGGGAATATTTAACCTCCTCCAATTGGAGGAGGTTACCATGCTCTTACTTGGCCTTTAGAAAGACACTTTAGGTTCTCTTCTTGTACTGGGGGAGATAGTCTGTGCCCAGTGATCTAGCAGAAATGAGAATGGACCACCCCCACTGTGTGTACAGAGGAGGCAGGTTTTTGCTCAAGGCTGAGTGTGACTTGTGTTCACCCTCCTTAGGAGAGGTTTGACCAGGATGTGTTGCTCAAAGTCACGGGCCAGGAACCCCCTTCCTCCTGCTTCCTGCCCCTGCGCACTGTCCCTCTCCCTGCTGCTTCCTGCCCCTGCCCACCGTTCCTCTCCCACTTTGAGTGGCTGCACTGAGGATCGCTCACGTGCCTGAAGACATACTCAGTGACTCAGCTGTATTATGTGAACAATTGTGCTCCTGACCACAAATGCATCAGACAGGGTTGGTTCACCTACCCAGAGCCTCCAAACCCCAGTGAAAGAGGATCTTTGGAGGTTGAAGGATCCCATCTGTGCCACCTCCAAGGAGCACTCCTGTTGCCTCCAGTTGAATATGTCCAGTGATGGGAAGCTCACTCCCTAAAGAAGTTACCCAAAACACTGAGTTGCTCCAAAGTTCTTTGCTGGATTGAGCTTGTTTCTGCCTCCTGTGATTTCTAGCCATGGATCTTGCCCTGTCATCAGGAGCTACCCAGAGTGAGTATGTACCCTCCCTACCCACCCTGCCAAGTCCTTCTGAAGCATGGAGTCCATGTGTGAATCCCAGGGTGCTGGCCAGACCTTTAGTACCTTCCACCTATGTTGTTCATTTGTCCCATCACCTCTTTTCCTTAAACCCTTGCCCAGCACTGCCTATAGCATATACCTAAAGCTGGTCTTACCTACTGCCCAATTATTTAACATATCAGTCTCAGGCTTCCCTGCCTGGTCTATTCAGAGCTCTTGAGAATAGGAGTCAATTGGTTTCCTTACCTGATTTGTGAGATTTTGTGTTGCTCCCAGCGTAACATGGGCTTTGAAAGATGAGGAACGGCTCTGGTGAGGCTGTTGAGATGCAGCCTTGTGCTCTTCCTCTCATTTGGTGGCAGGATTAATGATAAGACGTGGTCTCTGACTCAGTAATTTCTGCAGCTAGTGAACAAAGAGGCAAATGATGTTAGAAGGTTTTATTACTTTAAAGAATCTGTGGAAAATTCAGCCTCTTTGAAGTCCCAGTGACGCCGCACCACGTATGTGGCCCTGTCCTCATCCCCTAACCAATGGGAGAACGATGAGCTGACGTGATGGCCTCAATCAGGCCAGTTTCATGCATGAGGAGACTCTTCCCAGACAGCATGCTGACCATGCTTGCATCCTATCAAATACGAGTGGAGCCCAGTAATACAGCACGTTTTACAAGAATTTGGTCACGTGTCATCAATATCTTCTCAGGACCAAGTGAAAGTGAAAGTGAAACTGAAGTCGCTCAGTTGTGTCTGACTCTTTGCGACCCTGTAGACTGTAGCCTACCAGGCTCCTCTGACCATGGGATTCTCCAGGCAAGAATACCGAGGTGGGTTGCCATTTCCTTCTCCAGGGGATCATCCCAACCCAGGGATCAAACTCGGGTCTCCCACATTGGAGGCAGACGCTTTAACCTCTGAGCCCACCCATGTCACTTTTTGCAGTCAATACTTTTGGGAATGATTTCAGATGTTTTAATGCATGATTGTTTTATAATTACTTATATTACTGACTGCACATCTGTCCATCTCCACCAGACTGTGAGCTCCACACGGATAGGGCCTGTGTCTGTCTGGCTCATCAGTGCATTTCCAGGGTTGGTAGGTAAGAGATGCTCAATAGAATCTGTTAAATGACTGGATTTATTAAAGCTGGTCCTGTTTTTATAATCAACCAGTTGATTTTTAAGTGTAAATTGTCTTTTGGGTCTAATTTCAATATTTCTCATATGTGGTTTTAGCTAGAAGTGTATTTTGTAGCTTCTGTGGCAATGATTTCCTATTCAGGCTTCTTGGGTATTTATGGTTCTGGGTCCTTTCTTTAATTCCCACCTCCTGAAGTTTAGCCCTATGTGCTTCTAAAAGAATGTGAAAGTCAAGGGCAATGGCACATCCCTTGAATTTAATTCTAACACCACATCTCAGAAAGTCAAATTGTGTTTTTCATATGTCCTCAGTATAGGCAACATCATGTCCTCAGTATAGGCAACATCAGTGTCTTTCTGGGTGTTCCCTTCGTGGTTCTTACAGCTGGGAGAGAGGTTCTCTTCTACATGCTTTGGACTGATTCTTTGAAGAGGGATGGTGGTTTAGTCACTGAGTCGTGCCCAACTCTTTGTGACCCCAAGGACTGTAGCCTGTCAGGCTCCTCTGTCCTTGGGATTCTCCAGGCAATAATACTGGAGTGGGTTGCCATTTCCTACTCCAGGGGATCTTCCCAACCCAGGGATTGAACCTGTGTCTACCACATTAAAGTGGTCTCTACTGACAGAGCCACCAGGGAAGGCCTTGAAGAGGGAGGTGGTACTGAATTCTTCCCACTGAGATGCAACCTCATCCCCTCCTCCACCTTATGGGATGGGGAAGGGCAACCAGTGAGTCCTTGCCTCTTATTGGAAGACGTCCATTCATTTACTTTTCATTCAAAATGTGCTGAACAGGTTCCATGGCTACAGAAATGAAAGAAACAAAATATACATTCAAAGGTCTCACCATGGAGACAACCCCAAGAAGGGAAAGACAGACCAATACATCATCCAGTGTGATATGGAATGTTTCAAAAATACACTATACTCCAAAGCATGCATTTGTTGTTTGGGATTTACTTAAAGTGTCTAGGAGATGTTCTTTGGTGAGAAAATTCCAGAGGGGTAAAAAGTGCAGTTGAATATTGCTGAATATTCATCTCTGATGTTATAGGTTGACTTCTAGGCCAAGATGGTCAAGTCTGCATTCCAGGACACACAGGCAAAGAACTCATCTAGAACTTGGCCCCCCGTACACATTCCATAGTCTTTTCTATGTGAAAACAGAGTAGAGTCTTTATACTACTACTACTACTAAGTCGCTTCAGTTGTGTCCGACTCTGTGCGACCCCATAGACGGCAGCCCACCAGGCTCCCCTGTCCCTGGGATTCTCCAGGCAAGAACACTGGAGTGGGTTGCCATTTCCTTCTCCAATGCATGAAAGTGAAAAGTGAAAGTGAAGTCGCTCAGTTGTGTCCGACTCTTAGCGACCCAGTGGACTGCAGCCCACCAGGCTCCTCCGTCCATGGGATTTCCCAGGCAAGAATACTGGAGTGGGGTGCCATTGCCTTCTCCGAAAGACTTTATAACAGTATTGAAATGAAGTGAAGTCACTCAGTCGTGCCCGACTCTTTGGGACCCCATGGACAGTAGCCTGCACCAAGCTCCTCCATCCATGGGATTTTCTAGGCAAGAGTACTGGAGTGGGTTGCCGTTTCCTTCTCCAGGGGATCTTCCCGACCCAGGGATGAGACCCAGGTCTCCCCCATTGTAGACAGACACTTTACCGTCTGAGCCACCAGGGAAGTCCATTAGTAATAACAGTATCACTAACAGCCAAAGTTGGAAAGGGCCTAAGTGTCCATTAACAGGAGAATGGGAGAAAGGTGATAGTGAAAACGAAGGGATTGGAACACAATGTTGACAGAGAAAGAAGCACATTTCAGAACATGTGCAGTAAGATTGCCAAAAAATCAAGCAAAACACTACCACGCCTTGCTTTAGGGGGCACGCGTGCGTGCCAAGCCGCTTCAGTTGTGTCTGACTCTTTGAGACCCTGTGGACTGTAGCCTCCCAGGCTCCTCTGTCCGTGGGATTCTTCAGGCAAGAATGCTGGAGGGGGTTGCCATGCCCTTCTTCAGGGGATCTTCCCGACCCAGGGATTGAACCCAGGTCTCCTCTGGCTCCTGCTTTGCAGGCAGATTCTTTACCACTGAGCCACCTGGGAAGCCCTTTAGGGTACATACATCCATAGAAAAGGAATAGAGAAATGGACAGGATGGTAAGTTACATATTTTAGGGGTGGAGAACTAGAAACAGGGAGGGCACATGGGGCTTTGGCTCTACTGGGAATGTTTTATTCCTTTTAAGTTCTCTTTCTCTTGCTCAAAGAGCACGACATTGATCAGGGGAAGGTGCCTTGCCTGTTGAGGTGCCATCTGTGTCCCTGAAACTAAGCCAAAAGCAGGCTCATGGAAGCAGGGACTTGCACGTAGGCTAATAGGTTTGCTATGTTGGCAGCAGGTGGTATTATCTGAAACTTATGAATAGAATTTTTAAGAAAGATTTTATTTGATTGTGGTAGGAACTCTTGACATGGGATCTACCCTCCTAAAGCTCTAAGCGTACATACATCACTGGCTATCGGTACAATGTGGTGCAGCAGATTTCTATTCTTCCCATTTAACTGTAACTCCCATTCCTCCTCCTCCAGCCCCTGGCAATCACCATTCTATCCCTTGATTCTTTGAATCTGACTATTTTAGATACCTCCTATTGTTGTTGTTCAGTTGCTAAGTCGTGTCAGACTCTTTGCGACCCCATGGACTGCAGCACGCCAGGCTTCCCTGTCCTTCACCATCTCCCAGAGTTTGCTCAGATCCATGTCCATTGAGTCGGTGATGCTATCCAACCATCTCGTGCTCTGTCGTCCCCTTCTCCTTTTGCCTTCAATCTTTCCCAGCATCAAGGTCTTTTCCAATGAGTCAGACATCTCGTATAAGTAAAATCATACCTGTGACTGGCGCATATTTCCTTTAGCATAAATGTCCTCATCCGTGTTGCCACATGTTGCTCAAGTTCCTTCTTTTTTAAAATTAAGGATGGATAGTGTTTCATTGCATGTACGTATCACATTTTCTCCATTCATCGTCTGTCTGTGGACATGTAGGCTGCTTCCAGTGTGACTACTGCACATGGGGCTGCAATCATGGGAGAGCGACTGTCTCTTTGAGGGACTGATTTCAGTTCTTGTGGGTAAACACCTAGAAGTAGGATTGCTGGACCATATGGTAGTTCTATTCTTACGTTTTTGAGGAATCTCCATGCTGTTTTCCCTGGCAGCTACACCATTTTGCATTCCTCCCAGCAAGCGTGCAAGGGTTCAGAGGACTTCCCTTGAGGCCCAATGGCTAAAACTCCCAATGCAAGGGCCCCAGGTTTGATTCCCTGGTTAGGGAACTAGACCCCACACGCTGCAACTAAGAGTTCCCATGCCACAGCTGAAGATCCACATGTTACAAGGAAGAGGGAAGATCCTGCATGCCTCAACTAAGACCTGGAGCAGCCAAATAAATAAATAAGTAATTTTTTTATAAAGTGTGCAAGGGTTCAGGTTTTCCCACATTCTCACCAACATTTGTGGTCTTTTGTCTTTTTCTCATGATAGTGGGCATGAGATATCTCATAGTGATTTTGATTCACACTTTCCTGATGTTAGTGACATTGAGCGTTTCTTCGTACACCTGCTGGCCATTTGCATGTCTTCTTTGGAGAAGTTTCTATTCAATCACTAAGCCAATTAAAAAAATGGATTATTAGTTTGTGTGTGTGTGATATTAAGTTGTGGGAGCTCTTTATGTATTTTGGAGGTTAATCCGTTGTTAAATAAATGGTTTGCAAATGTTTTCTCCTTTTTGGTAGATTGCCTTACACTCTGTCGGTCGATTGCTTCCTTTGCTGTTTAGAAGTTTTTTAATTCAATCACTCATTTACTTTTTTGATGTTTTTGCCTGTGGCTTTGATTTCATAACCACAAAGTCATTGCTGAGACCAGTGCCATGAGGGTTTTCACTTATGCTTTCTTCTAGGAGTTTTATGGTTTCAGGTCTTATGTTTAAGTCATTAATTCATTTTCAGTTGACCTTTGTGTATGGTGTAAAATCAGGGTCCAGTTTTATTCATTTGCATTGGATATCCAATTTTCCCAGCATCATTTGTTGAAGAGACTCTCTTTCCCCACTGTGTATTATTGGCAGTCTTTCTAAAGATCAGTTGACCATATGTGTGGGTGTATTTCCGTGCTCTCTATTGCATTCCATCAGCCCATACACCTGTCTTTATGCTAATACCATATTGTTCTGATTACTGTAGCTGTGTAATATATTTTGAAACAGAAAGTGTGATGCCTCTAGATTTGTTCTTCTTTCTCAGCATTGATTTGGTTCTTTGCAGTCTGTCATGATTCCATATGAATCATACAATTGTTTTTTTTTCTATTTTTATAAAAAACAGTATTGAAATTTGATAGGGTTTGCATTGACTCTGTAGATTGCTTTGGGTAGTTGGACATCTTAACAATATTAAGTCTTCCAATCCACAAACATGGGGTGTCTTCCCATTTCTGACATTTTCTTTAATTTCTTTCATTGCATGGTACTTCCAGTACTATCTTGAATACAAGTGGCAAAAATAGGCATCCTTGCCTTATTCTTCAACTTGGAGGAAAAGCTTCTAGTTTTTCACCTTTGAGTGTGATTTTAGCTGTGGGATTTTCATGTATTTACTGTGGTGAGCCTTTACTGTGTTGAGTTACTGTCCATCTATTCCTAGTTGAGAGTTTTTACCATGAAAGGGTGTTGAATCTTGTCAAACACTTTTCTGCATCTATTCTTTATTCTATTAAACACATCACATTAATTGATTTTCATATGTCAAAGCATTCTTGCATCCAAGGGATAAATCCCACTTGGTCATGGTGTATGATCCTTTTAATGTGCTTTTGGATTTTTTTTTTTTTTTGCTAGTATTTTGTTGAGGATTTTTGCACCTTTATTCATCAGGGATATTGGCCTGTAGTTTTCTTGTGGTGTCTCTTTTTAGTTTAGTAAAAGTAACATAGGCATAAAATGAGTTTGGCAGCATTCTTTCCTCTTCATTTTTGGAGCATAGCTTGCGAAGAATGGGCTTTAATTCTTCTTTAAAATGTTAGAATTCACCAGTGAAGCCATCTGATCCTGGGCTTTTCTTTGCTGGAAGATTTTTGATTATTGATTTAATCTCCATTCCTGTTGTTGATCTGTTCAGACTTTCTCTTCATGATTTACTCCTGGTAGGTTGTGTGTTACTAAGAACTTCTCCATTTTAAAAATATTATTCAGTTTGTTGGAGTATCATTTTTTTGTTGCTTGTTTTTTTGGCTGTGCCCTGCAGCATGCAGGATCTTAGTTCCCCAGCCAGGGACTGAACCTGTGGCCCTTACGGTAGAAGGCCAGAGTCTTAAGCACTGCACTGCCAGGGAAATCCTGTAATTATTCGTAGTTGTCTCTTACGTTCCTTCTTACTTCTGTATCGTCAGCTGTAATGTCTCTTCTTTCTATTCTGATTTTATGAGCTCTCTCTTTTCTTAGTCTAGCTAAAGGTTTATAAATTTTATCTTAAGAAAAAACCCAACATTTAGATTTTGTTGATTTCACCTATTGTTTTTCTCTTTTCTAATTCTTACTTTTGTTCTTATCTGTTATTTCCTTCCTTCTACTAACTTTGGGTTTAGTTTGTTCCTAGTTCCCTGGGATGTAAAGTTAGGAGTCATATTGTTCACTAAAAAACCGCTTTGCTTTCGATACAAGTGAAAACGTTATGAAAATAAGCCTTGTTCGTGATCTGCGGTGGGTCCTCTGTGCCTTCCATGCTACTGGATGGGGAAAGCCACAGTTCCTGTATTCAGTGAGCTCGATGGTTCCTACCAGGCGATCGCCAGACTGTGGTGTCTTGAAGGAGGTCCTAGGACAGGGGAACATCTAGGAGTGAGGAGGCTGGCCTAGGGAGAAGGGAAAGCCCTGCTGTGATGGCCAGGGCAGAGCCATCTCCTCTGGGTGGCAGAAACCTGTCCACGCTGATGCTGCCTGGTTGACTTCCACCCACAAAAATCTTGGACCTCCAGCGTCTTCCACAAGGGAGGTGATGAAAATACCATTTAGGACCATGCCCCAAACTTCAGGTTGTAATTCCAAAGAAAGGCAGTGCCAAAGAATGCTCAAACTGCCGCACAGTTGCACTCATCTCACGTGCTAGTAAAGTAATGCTCAAAATTCTCCAAGCCAGGCTTCAGCAATACGTGAACTGTGAACTTCCTGATGTTCAAGCTGGTTTTAGAAAAGGCAGAGGAACCAGAGATCAAATTGCCAACATCCGCTGGATCATGGAAAAGCAAGAGAGTTCCAGAAAACATCTATTTCTGCTTTATTGACTATGCCAAAGCCTTTGACTGTGTGGATCACAATAAACTGTGGGAAATTCTGAAAGAGATGGGAATACCAGAATACCTGACCTGCCTCTTGAGAAACCTATATGCAGGTCAGGAAGCAACAGTTAGAACTGGACATGGAACAACAGACTGGTTCCAAATAGGAAAAGGAGTATGTCAAGGCTGTATATTGTCACCCTGCTTATTTAACTTCTATGCAGAGTACATCATGAGAAACGCTGGACTGGAAGAAGCACAAGCTGGAATCAAGATTGTCGGGAGAAATATCAATAACCTCAGATATGTAGATGAAACTACCCTTATGGCAGAAAGTGAAGAGGAACTAAAAAGCCTCTTGGTGAAAGTGAAAGACGAGAGTGAAAAAGTTGGCTTAAAGCTCAACATTCAGAAAATGGAGATCATGGCATCTGGTCCCATCACTTCATGGGAAATAGATGGGGAAACAGTGGAAACAGTGTCAGACTTTATTTTGGGGGGCTCCAAAATCACTGCAGATGGTGACTGCAGCCATGAAATTATAAGACGCTTACTCCTTGGAAGAAAAGTTATGACCAACCTAGATAGCATATTCAGAAGCAGAGACATTACTTTGCCAACAAAGGTCCATCTAGTCAAGGCTATGGTTTTTCCAGTGGTCATGTATGGATATGAGAGTTGGACTGTGAAGAAAGCTGAGCGCTGAAGAATTGATGCTTTTGAACTGTGGTGTTGGAGAAGACTCCTGAGAGTCCCTTGGATTGCAAGGAACTCCAACCAGTCCATCCTCAAGGAGATCAGCCCTGGGATTTCTTTGGAAGGAATGATGCTAAAGCTGAAACTCCAGTACTCTAGCCACCTCATGTGAAGAGTTGACTCATTGGAAAAGACTCTGATGCTGGGAGGGATTGGGGGCAGGAGAAGGGGATGACAGAGGATGAGATGGCTGGATGGCGTCACTGACTTGATGGACGTGAGTTTGAGTGAACTCCGGGAGTTGGTGATGGACAGGGAGGCCTGGCGTGCTGCGATTCATGGGTTCGCAGAGATGACTGAGCGACTGAACTGAACTGAACTGAAGAGAAGTTAAGCACTGCAAGGCCAGCTGCAGCGGGTGGCATTAGCTTTTTAGAGTGACCCTGCCCTGATTAGAGGACTCCTTTGGGACCAACTGACTGCCATCTTTCTCGGGTTCCCTTATCTCGCCAGTGAGCAGCTGAGGAGAGCACACGCTGCAAGGATCCAGGGGATCTGAGATCCACTGCTAGAACTGAAAGTCTGTGGGGACTTGAGTGGTCATTGATGCAAATGGCCCACCTGAGACCCTGGCAGGGGATGAAGGCTTCACTGGGCGGCCAGTGTTCGGAGCACCTGATCTCCAAGCAAGGCTGAGGCTCTTCTCACTGCCAGGGAAGTTCAGAGAGTAAGTGGAAGCGGAAGGTAACCTAGGCTCCAGCTGACAGATAATTTCAGCCTGTCTTTTTCTAAATCTTTTTTTATTTTTTTGGAGTGGGGATACTGATAGAAATAACTTCTATCTCACTTTGCAAATCCCCAAATTAAAAACATGGCAAACATCATCCCATATTACCAAGGCACTGAACATTTCTAAACCTCATCTGAAAAGTAAGAAAACCCACAATACTTTCCTCATAAAATTGCATAACAACTAAATGGGACAGTTTGTGTTTAGCACGGGGCCTGAATAAGCCACGTCTGCCACCTGGTGGCAACATTGGGGAAGTGCAGATTTTGTTCTTCAAGAATATGAAAAATAGCTCAGATTGGGTGCTGCTGCTTAGTCGCTCAGCCGTGTCCGACTCTGTGCGACCCCATGGACTGCAGCCTGCCAGGCTTCTCTGTCCATGGGGATTCTCCAGGCAAGAATACTGGAGGGGGTTGCCATGCCCTCCTCCAGGGGATCTTCCCAACCCAGGGATAGAACCCAGGTCTCCCACATTGCAGGTGGGTTCTTTACCGTCTGACCCACCAGGGAAGCCCCAGATTGGGTGCTGCTGCTGCTGCTACTGCTGCTAAGTCGCTTCAGTCGTGTCCGATTCTGTGCGACACCATAGACAGCCACCCACCAGGCTCCCCTGTCAGCTCCTAAATAGAAGAAAGGCAAATATCAGGACACTTCTGACTCCCTGCCTGCCTTCCTTAATGGACCAACTCTGAGAAATTTTTCTATGTTGATATTGGAGTCCTTTAAAAAGGTGGTTCTTAAAGTTGGTTCTTGAACTATTTCTTGGTCAGATGGACGGTGAACCTACATTGCATCAACCATAGTTTTGAAGTTCCCTATTTTTCTTAGGATTTTGAAGGATGCTGCTTTGAATTGGTACTTCTCTTCCTGTCTCTCCCTCCCTCCCCACTCCCATGTAATATATAATACCTTCTGTTGACTACAGATCCAGGTTTTGTGGTCCCAAAGACTGTACAATCTTAAAGTCATCTTGAAGGAAAGGGATACAAAATAAAAAATTGGGCACAGAAGCTAATCTTTGCTTGCATAGAAATGCCGGGGCTTAGAAGGAGGTCTGTGCAAGCGAGGGGCCCTGAGCTTGAGCTTTGTTACATTTGCAATGGCTGAAGCTTTGCATGGTTTTCTGGCTGCTCTGTTTTCCAGGTGTAACTAAGTGCTTCTCAAAGATTACTTTGCTCTTCTTCAGTTTATAGAAGATACCAGGTTTTATTTACTTTCTAAGATAGACAGCCACTTGCAGGCCTTTCTTGATTTTTTCTCTTCCACTCATGGATGAAAAGTGATTTTTTTTTGTCATCACTCTGAGATTGTGACTCACTCTGGACTCATCCTTGCTCCAGCTGGGACCGAGACCTGAGAGGTTGATGAGTATGTGAAATAATGCATGGCTGCATTGTATTGTAAGTAATTAAAACATACTCCTATACAAATTTCTAGTTTTAAATTTTATAAGTGAGACTGTAGTAAATTTTGCTTTTGAACATGGCTACTTACATACTTATTCATTTATTTTTGCATTTATTTTTCCTTCTTCTAAGTGATTTCCTAGAAACAAGAGTGGGATTCCAGGATAACTGCTAGGTATCATTAAAATGTTTTTCCAGTAGAAATTTACTGACTTATAACCGTGGTGTTTCAATACCATGCTGGCCAAGCCACTTCAGGTTGCCTGGGCTTGGGCTCTGGGATGTAAGAAAAATACGCTCTTTTTCTCCCTTGGTGTAGCCCCTTTTGTTCATGGCAGCAGGCATAGTCTGAAGAAATAAGCCAGAGGGGCTTCAGGCTCTGGAGAAGGTAGGAGTGTGCCTGGCAATGAGAGGTGGGGGAGGGTTAGTGGAAATGTGGTGTGAGTGGTGTGTTCTCAGCCCTCCCCCACCCAGTTCCAGGGAGGCAAATGAGGTCCCCTCCCAACATGTGGTGTGTGTGCGTGTATGAGGATGTGTGTTTGTGTGTGCATGAGTTCAGTCATGTCTGACTCTTTGAGACCCCATGGACTATAGCTTGCCAGGCTCCTTGGTCCATAGGATTCTCTAGGCAAGGATGCTGGAGTGGGTTGCCATTTCCTCCTCCAGGGATCTTCCCGACCCAGGGATTGAACTCGTGTCTCACATCTCCTTCACTGGCAGACAGGTTCTTTACCACTGCACCAACATATATGGGGCCCAAGGCAAAAGATCAAATGGAGGCCCCTAAGCATACATTTAAATATATTTTAAAAAGTGAAAGTCACTCAGTCATGTGCCACTCTTTGCGACCCCATGGACTATACAATCCACGGAATTCTCCAGGCCAGAATACTGGAGAAGGTAGCTGTTCCCTTCTCCAGGGGATCTTCCCAGGGATCGAACCCAGGTCTCCTGCATTGCAGGCAGATTCTTTACCAGCTGAGTCACAAAGGAAGCCTAAGAATGCTGGAGCGGATAGCCTAGCCCATCTCCAGCGGATCTTCCCAACCCAGGGATCAAGCTAGGGTCTCCTGCACTGACTGCACGTGGATTCTTTACCAACTGAGCCATCAGGGAAGGCCACAGATATATTTAAAATTCATAAATCAAACAAAATGTTAAGTAAAATATGCTCTTCTTACTTAAAACAAATACACCTTCATAATGACTTGGAAGGACAGATCTGAGTTTAGGATTCTGACTCCGTGGCACTCCACGCAGGAAAAGGGCAGCAAGAAGAAAGCTGGCCCAGCCTGCTTGCCACCATGGCCTACACCCTTCCTCCCACCCCTGAGACACGAACTCCAGAAGTGTGCCCCTGGATCCTGCATGTCCAAATGCCACCCATACCCTCTGTAAACAGCCCCCGCATAGTCTCTTCTTAGGCATAGGGGGCAGCAGGGACCACCCTTAGGGGGATCACCCAGGGAAGAGACACATGTGGGTACTGGGTATATGTTCAGGGCCATCTGGGCAGGAGATTCTGTCATTCCGGGTACCTAGAGACCAGTCTCAAGAGAGAACAACTTGAGTCCCAGGTACAATGGTACAATGGTACAATGAACTCCTTGCCCTTCAGGGAGGGGTGGCAGACTGAGGCCCTCTAATGCATGGAGCCTAAGGCCAGGCCCCTCTTGCACTGGGCTAAGAGATGTACTGGTAAGAACGTCCCTGGATAAAGTAAACTACCCCAGAAAGAGGACCTAAAGATACTCAAGGAAAAAGCCATCTGTCCACAGCTTGTCTGCAGTGAAGCCCACCAGGCAAAGTGCCTCAGTTATACCTCAGAGCTTCCAGGCAGTTTTTAACATGAGTGAACAGCCAAGGATCACAAGTATTAAGGATAAATTCGACTGTAAAAGAAAATGACAGAGAAAGAGAAGGTGGGGGGGGGGGGAGCGGAACTCTCAAACACAGACATAGTACAATGAAATGAAAACTTAAAAAAAAATGGAATCAATGATATAAGAGAAATCCAGAAAACAAGAATAACATATGGAAACATCAGAAAACAAGAATGTGAAATGAATCGCCAGTCCAGGTTCGATGCATGATACAGGATGCTCAGGGCTGGTGCACTGGGATGACCCAGAGGGATGGTATGTGGGAGAGGGGTTCAGGATGGGGAACACGTGTACACCCGTGGTGGATTCATGTCGATGTATGGCAAAACCAATAGAATATTGTAAAGTAATTAGCCTCCAATTAAAATAAATAAATTTATATTTTAAAAAAGAGTTCTTGAAAATTAAAAATGGGAATGCTGAAATTAAAATCTAGGCGAGGGACTTCCTTGGTGGTCCAGTGGTGAGGACTCCACACTTCCACTGCATGGAGGTGAGTTCAGTCCCTAGTCAGGGACCTAAGACCCCACATGCTGTGCAGCACAGCCAAAATTAAAAAAAAAAAATTCAGTCAAGGAGAAGGAACATATAGCTGAGAAAAATCTCACAAAATGTAGAACAAAGTAATCAAAGAGATGAAGAGGGTGGAAAAGTTAAGAAAGAGGGACTGGTTAGTGTCCAATATCCAATTAAGAGGAGTTTCAGAAAGAGCAAGCAGAGAAAACTGTGGAGAGGAAATTATCAAAGACACGATACAAAAACATTTCCACAAATCAAATAACTGGATCCCTAGGCTAGAATTAGCAATGAAGTCTCAATATGATGGATGAAAATGAACTCACACCAGGGTAATTTATCATGCAATTTCAATATACTGGGAATAATGAGAAGGTTCAAAATCCTCCAGAGAGAAGGAAAATAAAAAGTTACATATATTATACAAAGTAGGTAATCGCCAGACCACACATCTCCTCAATGGCAATAATGAAGCAATGCCTCAAACGGAGTGAAAATCATTTTCAACCTGGAATTGTATATCACGTGTGTTAGACTGTTGCAGAGATGACTGCAAGAGTCACTCAGGCCTCTTTGCAACGTGACTTTGCTTCTCCCATCAAGGTGTGCTCAGCCGCTCAGCCCTGTCCGACTCTTTGCCACCCCATGGACTGTAGCCTGCCAGGCTCCTCTGTTCATGGGATTTTCCAGGCAAGAATACTGGAGAGGGGTGTCATTTCCTACTCCAAGGGATCTTCCTGACCCAGGGATCGAATTCATGTCTCTTGCAGCTCCTGCATTAGCAGGCAGATTCTTGGCCACTAGCGCCGCCTGGAGTCAATCTTTTTCTCTGCTCTTTGAATTAAAAAAATTACTTTGATTAAAAAAAAAAACCAGTGGTGAAAGTGACATAGCATAAGCTCTGAGCTCAAGGTTCAAGAACCTCTTAAGGTTTTGCTCTTGAACTCTTAGTATGCTACCCTAGGACTGCCAATGGGAAAAAGTCAGGTCTATTTACCAGATGGAGAAGGCAATGGCACCCCACTCCAGTACTCTTGCCTGGAAAATCCCACGGACGGAGGAGCCTGATAGGCTGCAGTCCATGGGGGTGGCAAAGAGTTGGACACCATTGAAGTGACTTAGCAGTAGCAGCAGCAGCAACTTACCAAATGGAGGAGGAGAGACTCCTTAGCCAAGTCTACAAGTTCATAGATACATTTTCTATCTTCCAAATTATTGTGGGCAATTGTTTTCTCAATTGTTTTATTGCTACATAACACACGTAACCATATTCCCGGTTTTCAGCAGTAATTTTTTTTACCACTATTTCTAGGACCTGGTTTCTTCAACATGATACTTTCAATTCCATATGCTCAGAGGGTAAGAACAGATGCTGTAAGGATTCTTGAAGCCTTAGTTTCAGAAGTCACATGGTGCCACTTCCAACAAAGGCTGTCACAGTAAGTTATACAGTGATCCCCATTCAAGGAGTGCGGAAATAGACTCCATATTTTGATGGGGCAAGCGGCAAAGTCACATGGCAAAATGGTGGGAGAAAAAAGCGTGGGAAGGGAGGTGGCCAATCTTCCCAACAGAAGCACCACACCAAGGCAAGCGTGAGGCTGTCTGTGTGCTAGCCACTCAGTCGTGTCCAACTCTTTGCGACCCCATGGACTGTAGCCTGCCAGGCTCCTCCATCCATGGGATTTTCCAGGCAAGAATACTGGAGTGGGTTGCCATTTCCTCCTTCAGGGGAATCTTCCTTACCAGGGATCAAACCCAGATCTCCAGCATTACAGGCAGATACTTTACCATTTGAGCTACCAGAGAATAAAAATTACTTTTAGAGATGAAAGTTTCAAAAATTTACATTTTCTCAGAAAGCTACTGGGCCATATAGTTTAAAAAAAAAATTGCAAGTGTAAACCAAGAAAGAATATGACATGTGATCTGAGAACCAGGGGTTCCCATCCAAGAGGGATCCTGGGTAGGAAATCCTGGGTAGGAAAGGGCTGAGAGGAGCAGGAGGATGGAGAATGGCCAGAGGGGTGTTTCTGAGAGGGGTATCCTAGGGCTAAAATATAGCATGGAGAAATTATTTGATATTATTGAAAGAGGCATTTTCAGAGCTGTTGCAGGATATGAGATCTAACCGGCTGCTCAAGAAAAAAAGAACTGAAAAAAATTGAGGCAAATATTAACTTCAGAAAAAAAAAACAAAAAGGTGTTCAAGAAAGGCCATGTAATCATGTGAACTACTTGGCATAAAAGTGAACAATAATAACACAACCATTACTTTAAAAATTGTGAGGACTCCCCTGGTGGTGGAATGGATAAGACTCCCCTGGCCAATGCAGGGGACACGGATTTGATCCCTGGTCTGGGAAGATTCCACGTGCTGTGGAGCAACTAGGCCCTCCTACCACAACTGTTGAGCCTGTGTACTGCAGCGACTGAAGTGGGTGGGCCTAGAGCCTGTGCTCCAAACAAGAGAAGCCACTGGGATAAGAAGCTGCTCACTGCAACAAAGAGCAGCCCCTGCTCGCTGCAACTAGAGAAAGCCCACACAAAACAACAAAGAGGCAGTGCAGCCAAAAGCAAATAAATAAAAACTGTTATTGCTGTTTACACACTAAGTCATGTTTGACTCTTTTGTGACCACAGGGACTGTAGCCTGTCAGACTTCTCCGTCCATGGGATTTTCCTGGCAAGAGTAATCGCATTGCAGCCCGATTCTTTACCAATGGGCCCCAAATAAAAATCGATAATAAATAAAGAGACTAAAAAAAAAAATCACTGAATAAGAATTTAACTAAAACCGTGATTAAACTATATTGGGATGATGGAGAAAGGAAGTCTGTAATGTAGCATGATATAAAGTCAGTATATTCTCTAAAATTAGTTGATCAAAACAGAGCAGTGTCCTTATTATTTAAAAGTGAGTGCCTCTGGAAAGTGAGAAGGGATATAGGCAGTGATCATGAAACAGGGGGCTGGTATATTTTGTTATAACTCTTGACCTTTTAAACTACAAGAAGTTAAAACAGAATGATTTCAAAAAAACACGTTGAGAAAAAAAGTTGGCTGTTAATCAGAGGAAAATATTATTGCTAAGAGCAGTTTCAAGTGAGTTGTCAGGGCAGAAATCCTCAAAAGAATTGAGGATGGCCTCTATGATTAAATTTTTTGAAGGTTTCATTTCAGGTGCCAGTCCCTATTTGAAGTTTTAAAACTAAAATTGAGTAAGACAAATTCCAATCCTTTAAAGTCTTATGGTTTAGAAGAGCAGGCATACCAGTAAGCAAGTATTTTCAATGCAGCATGAAAAGAGCTACCATAGCCGCAGCAGAAAGTAATCTGAGGCCACAAAGGAAAGTGATTCCATCCTTGTTTGGGGGTGAAGTTAGAGATGTCTCTCTAGAGGAGCTGATCTTAGAAATGTGTGTTGGAGGATAAGTGGGTTCAGCTGGCTGTCTAGATAGGTAAGAGGAACTTACCAGGTTCAGAAGCTCACATGAAAAATCTCAGCATGCTTCAGTCAGTTCCGTCACTCAGTTGTGTCCGATTCTTTGCAACCCCTGGACTGCAGCAAGCCAGGCTTTCCTGTCCATCACCAACTCCTGGAGCTTGGTGATACCATCCAACCATCTCATCTGCTGCTATCCCCTTCCCTCCTGCCTTCAATCTTTCCCAGCATCAGGGTCGTTTCAAACACGTCCGTTCTTCCCATCAGGTGGCTAAAGTATTAGAGTTTCAGCTTCATCATTAGTCCTTCCAATGAATATTCAGGACTGATCTCCTTTAGGATGACTGATTGGATCTCCTTGCAGTCCAAGGGGCTCTCAAGGAGTCTTCAACACCACAGTTCAAAAGCACCAATTCTTTGGCACTCAGCTTTCTTTATATACTCAGCTTTCAGCATGTTTGGGAAAGGGTAATAATTCAACGTGGCCAGGATATGAAGGAGTAAGTCTGGAGTAGCAAATTGGAGCAGATCTTAGACGGTCTTGTGGGTCATGCTGAGGGGTTTGGCATGTAAGGATTTTCCCCTGAGATATGACACAGCCATGAAATTAAAAGACGCTTACTCCTTGGAAGGAAAGTTATGACCAACCTAGACAGCATATTCAAAAGCAGAGACATTACTTTGCCAACAAAGGTCCGTCTAGTCAAGGCTATGGTTTTTCCAGTGGTCATGTATGGACTGTGAAGAAAGCTGAGCGCCGAAGAATTGATGCTTTTGAACTGTGGTATTGGAGAAGACTCTTGAGAGTCCCTTGGACTGCAAGGAGATCCAACCAGTCCATTCTGAAGGAGATCAGCCCTGGGATTGCTTTGGAAGGAATGATGCTAAAGCTGAAACTCCAGTACTTTGGCCACCTCATGAGAAGAGTTGACTCATTGGAAAAGACTCTGATGCTGGGGAGAGATTGGGGGCAGGAGGAGAAGG
Organism: Ovis aries; assembly: GCF_016772045.2. NCBI lineage: Eukaryota > Metazoa > Chordata > Mammalia > Artiodactyla > Bovidae > Ovis > Ovis aries. The sequence goes on along the minus strand of NC_056076.1, from coordinate 21,216,909 downwards.
GGATGACAGAGGATGAGATGGCTGGATGGCATCACTGACTCAGTGGACGTGAGTCTGAATGAACTCTGGGAGTTGGTGATGGACAGGGAGGCCTGGCGTGCTGCGATTCATGGGGTCGCAAAGAGTCGGACACGACTGAGCGACTGAACTGAACTGAATGCACATCTTTGAAAGATCACTGGCTCTGAGACACCCATGGAAGCTCCAATGTAGGATGCAAGACTGGGGATGGGAGACACATTGGAAGACTAGCCTAGGAAGTGAGGGCTAGACAGAGGGAGAGTTGAGAAATATTTCAAATGTTGATTCAGTGACAGGTCATAGTGACCAATAGGAGGATACAGGACCCAAAGATGTCTCTGATGCTTCACTCATTCATCAGAATCTATGGTGTGCCTTTTCTGTGCTAGGCACTCTGCCAGGCACTGGGGGGTGTGTGTGTGTTTGTGTGTGCGTATAGGGTTGAATACCACATGCTCCCTGCCCCATACATTGGTTTTCAGTTTAGTGGGAGCACAGATATATATTAACAGAAACTGTAGCTGTGATGCTCTATTTTTTCGAGGAAAACAGAACCCAGAGGAAGTGAGAAGAGCTGATGAAGTGGGAGGTGAACTTAGAATGGGTAGAACTAACAAAGCTGAGAGAAGAGTTTGAAAATAAGCGTGGTCCACGGTAACAGATGCTGCTGAGAAAGTGGATAGCAAGGCTGAGGTGTCCCCCTAAGGAGGCAACAAGGATGGCATTAAGGGTCTCAGAATAGCAGGGAGGGCTGTCCATCAGATGTTTTGGGGTGTGGAGCAAAGAGGTGGTGACGATGCTGAGAAATGAATATAGCTCTTGCTTTCAGAAGCTGATCAGGAAGTGAAGAGGAGATAAGCCATGGAAAGGCAGCCTTCATAAGGATGTAGTTTTTAAGACAAAACATTTGAATATTTATGCTCATCAGGACCAGCTGTATAACTGGTGGATCCCAATGCAGAATGAAAATTCCAGTCCTCTTATTAAATCATTTTGAGTTTAAGGACCACAATAGCAGAGTGTGAAGCCAGCGCAGGGCTCTTCTAAGAGCTGGAATTTGTACAATTAGCCCAGGTTGTGTGCCAGGAGGCCGGTCCTGATTCTCAAGGGGAAGGAGCCCAGAAAGGCAGGAAGAAGGCTAGATGAGTGATACAGGCTGATCCCAGAGGAGACAGGAAGGGACTCAGGATCCAGATGGAAGTAGAGCCTTGAGCAAGAAGAAAGCCAGGGCTTTGGTCATCTCTTGAGATGGAGGAGATAGAGGATGGACATGGAAGATGGAGAGGAGGGGAGTGGGAAGGGGAGGACTTCACCCTGGAGCGATGGTCTTCTTTCCTGAATAATCTGTAGGTGAAGCAGCAGAAGCTTGTGGCAGCCTGAGACAGATGGAGGGCCACACTGAGCAGTGCTGAGAAACCTGGGGGAGAGGGGTGGGTCATTAGGAGTGGCTGCTGCCAGGAGTGGATGGGTGGGAACATTCTAGGACCTGCTAGGTGAGGCCAAGAAAGTAATACAGCATGGGCTGGGATTCATGTAGGGCAGAGGTGAGAAACGGGGAGGCTAGAAAGTGAGGGAGGTCTCCCTCACTGCGGAGAAATGAAAATGGTGATGAAAATGAGAGGGTAGGAGGCAGGGGTTCAAAGGGGATGGGATTTTAGCCTCTACCCAAGAGCTGATGGTGAGGTTGATGTACTGACCTGTCTAAAGGACTCGTGCAGAGAGAACTAGCTCTGGATCATGGTTATTTTAAGAACAGGCGTAAGCCTGCACGTGCGACGGGGAGGGTCCACGGAAACGGAAGGTCACAGGTGAGTGTGAAGAGGCTAAGCGTGGGACGCGGGGTTTCTTCCCGTTGAAGGGGAGCCACATGTCACAAAATCGGCTTGTTTAGACGCGGATGTTGAGAGCCACTGAGTTTATTCCACGAGACCTGCATGAGGCACGAGGGTATCCGCGACCTTGGCCATAGCCTGGTAATGGAGAGAACCGGGAGTTCTTATTGGAAACGAAGGGGGTCACCCTCGAGCAGCGAGAAGCCTCGAGGCGCGGGGCAGGCCGAGGCGGGCAGGCTGCAAACCTTCCCTCCAAGTCCCTCCGTGCCCGGTGGGTCCCTCGCTCGCCGCGGCCTCCCTGCAATTCGGTGACCCTGCCGGAAGCGCCCCTGCGGCCCCACTACATCCATTTAGGGCTTTCGCAGACCTCACTGGCCAAGAGGCCGTGGGGATGCGGAGGGTCAACCAGCATGCGCAGCCCCCGAAGCCTCCCGCCTGGCGCCCTCCTGGGCTTGTTTCTTAAGAACCGCTGCCAGCGATCGCCGGTTCACCCTCCTCCTTAGCTTCCTTCTCTCCGAGGGAAACCTCCCCGGAACCCTGCCCAGGGCTCCAGGTGGCTGCCACTACCCCGCTTGCTTTCTTGCTTGTCGGGGTGGGGTGGGGTGGGGCGGGGGGCTTCCTCGCCTCCTGGTGCCCAGCTGGGGCTTTCCGAATCCAGGCAGCAGGAGCCCGGCCGCCGCCGCCTTCATCTGGAAAGAGTTAAGCCTGCTTTCAGGTGGATAAGATGCCCGAGGACGGCCATGCCCCCACCCGCCGCACACCCCGGTTCCCTTAGCTCAGAGGGGTGCAGCTCGGCCGGGGCGCCCCGGGCGGCGGGGCGCACGTGCTGCCAGGGGCCCAGGCGGCGTCCGCGCTGCGGGGTCTGCCCGCGGAGCTTTGTGTGTGGGGGGGGCGGTTCGGGGGTCTTTCCGCCAGCGCACTCGGCCCAGAGCTGCGGATACTGCGCGAGCCGCTCTCCCTTTCGCGTTCCCGGCGGCGAGTGGCGTGGGTCCCGGCTGGCGCGCGGGGGACGCAGAAGGGGAGGAGCCGGCGAGCCCGGGAGGAGGGGGCCCGCCGGCCCCGCCCCCGTCCCGCCCCCCGCGGCCGGAGCCCGGGCTGCAGCCGGGCGCGCCGGAGCCTGCGAGCCCGCGAGCCAGCGAGCGGCGGCCGCGGCCTCCCCTGCTTGCGGTGACCCCCGTCGATCCCGGGGCCCGCGCCCCCCTGGGGCAGGGATGCATCATGGCCACGCTGGCCTGCCGGGTGCAGTTCTTGGACGATACGGACCCTTTCAACAGCACCAACTTCCCCGAGCCCAGCCGGCCGCCGCTGTTCACGTTCCGCGAGGACCTCGCGCTCGGCACCCAGCTGGCCGGGGTCCACCGACTGCTGCGGGCGCCGCACAAGGTACCGCCGGGCGGGAGGCCGGGGGGCGGGGGCGGGCTGGGCCCCTTGGGCGCAGCCCCTGCTGCGGGACGCGCCGGGGTAGGGGCGCCGCGCGCGAGCTGAGCTGGGTGCGGCCGGGGGAGCAGCGCCCAAGGGCAGACCTCCCCTCTCCCCGTTAGGCAGAGGGGTCCGGGCGCGCGCCGGTTGGCTTGGGATCGCCCGGGCCGGCGAGGAGGAGCGCCCCGCGTTCCGGCCCAGAGCGGGGGCGGGCAAGGCCGAACAGGTGCGGCGCCGGCCCAAGGCGGGATGCAGAGGGTTCCCCGCGCCTCGCCGCTAGCTCGGCCGGGTGGGCGGGGTGGGCTCGGACGCCGGCGGTCGGTCCCCGCACCCGGGCGGGCGGGCGGGCGCCGAGCTCCGCGCGGAAAGAACCCGGGCCCTAGGGACTCTGTACCTTTCGAGGAGAGCCCCGAGCGACGCCCGGGACAAAACCTCTTCGACCTCTGGGGCCGCTGCAGGCGGCAGCGCGACCCTCGCGATAAAGTACGCTTCCCGGGGACCTCTCTCCTTCCTCCCGCGGGGGCGCCGCGGAGGACGCCGCCAGCGCGCAGCGATCGTGCTCAGAGCGGCCCCTTTTTCCTTAGAAGCAGGTGGTCTTGGGGGAGCAGTGGCCGTGGGAGGAGGGGCGGGGGCGCCAAGGGGCGGCCCGCGCGCACAAAGCCCGAAATGAGTGACCCCTGGGAAGAATGGCTTGATTTTTTTTTTCCTTTTTCTTTTTTAACCCTTTACGGAACAGGCATCTTGCAAAGTGTGTGTGTTGCAAAGAGAGCTGGGCAAAGCCAACCATTTAGTTTACCCAGGAGAACCCTTCCTCCCTCTTAAATAGTGTGACTGTATCTTGAATTACTTCCCTGGTACTTCCCCCCCCCCCCCCCACGCTTAGGGTTCATATCAAAGCTTGTAGATGATTTATTCTTTGAGGATCAACAACTGATAAATATTTGGAAGCGATAACACTTGATGACAAAAAGAACAAAATTAAGTTTTAAAAATTCCTTAGGTTTCCGTATGATGTTCACCTGCCTTGGAAGAAGGGAGGGAGGTTGATGTGGAAACCGGTGAACTTTGGCAGTGGTGTCTGTTGGTAGTATATCGCGGCTCCCCCTCCCCTCCCCAGCCCCCACTATTTAATGAGTAACCCGTCTTCAGGAATGAGGAGTAGGACAGTTCTGTCTCCTTTCCTCTGTGTTGGTGCAGGATGGGTAGTCCCGGGAACCCCTGTGGTCATGAAAGGTTGGGTTGGGAGATGGGGAGACAGAAAGATGTCTTGTGGATTCAGCTTATCAGGATCACTTTGTCAGTTACTTGGTTCTCCTCAATCAGTGGATTCAGTTAAAAATCTTTGCAGGGCTTCTTCAGCATCATGGTTATTTCATTCATTATGGTCTCTGATTATAGTGATCCTTGGTTGAAACCGCAGAAGACTCATAATTGTGGCCCTGTGACCTTGAAGTGGTTTCCTTGGATTTCAAACCCGGGGTTGACCTTTCAAGCTGGAAACTGACATACATTTTTATGTTTCCATGGATGAGCCCCGTAGCCTGATCCAGTGTTCCTGGTCTGGTAGGAGATCCTGATGCCCCAGCATTCTGCTTTCCTCCGCCCCTACCCCTGGGGAAGCCACAGCTCAGCAGCTGCACTGGCTCACAGGACTTTCAGCAATGAACCCTTGTGGAATAAACGGAACCTGAAGACGTCCCACAGATACCCTTGATCCCTTGTCTTGGGGGGGTCTGGCCAGCCTCAGTCTCAGAGTCTGTTGCCGGAAGACCCCTGTCGTACCGTCAGAATGTGGCATGGTTGTTCACGTCTAGAGCCGGCTCAGTGGCTGGTTGTATTAGCCAGGGTTCTATAAAGCAGAATTCAGGGCATTTCTGTGCCCAGGTGTGCATTACTATTGTAAAATGCTGGTTAATTTCCAGCAGGAAATCTCCCAGATTGAATGATCCATCTGTGATAGACAGAGCTAATGAGTTTTGAGTGCTTGGTATGTAGGTGTGTGCTCTACTAGGGATGTCAGAGTGGCATCTCATTTCATGTTACACGTATCTGTCAAGTGCAGACTTTTACTGGACCTGTTTGATGGATGAGGAAACTGAGGCCGAGAACAGTTGAGTAACTTAGTTTCTCTAAGAGTGGGGAGCTGATGTTGAAACCTGGTCCGTGTGACTTGAGACCCCACTGCTGTTCTGCTCTCTGGACCAGTCGTTTGGCCAGTTCAGCATCTACTCTGGCTTCCGTTCCATTAACATGGGGAGTTCCCGACTCAGTTTTCTAGGCCAGGTACTTTTTGGCCTGGGGCAAGCGAATGTTACTAGCATGAGTAAGAGCACAGAGACAGAATTGCTGACCTGGTAGAGTTCACAGCCAGAGGGGGAAACAAATTGTTACCAACCTGGCTATGATTAGCTAACGGTGAGGGAGTGGGTATGCCCCTGCCATGGGTCTCCTTGAGCCCGGCCTGGCAGGAAGATGAGTTTCTGGGGCAGAGGACTTTCTGGGTGGTGAGAGGGGAAAAGCGTGACTGTGAAACTTTGGAAAGTCTTAGCATCCTCAGCCATCTGACCTGGGAGTGCAGACTTCTGCTCGAAGTAGATGGTACACACAGAAAAGCGTGCAGGCTCTGAGTGAGCAGCTAGATGAATTTTCACTAAGTGGACACACCTGTGTAACATGCCCCTCAAAGACCCTGCAGAGGGTCTTAATTTGTAAAGTTCCCCTAAGGAGTCTGTGCTGGAAACCTCTGAACTGGTTTACCACTCACATCCTTCCCAGCCCAAGCTTGAGCCTATGTATCTTTTCCTAACCTTGGGAAGTATGTATAAATGTATCTTTTGTTTGCTGACGCCATTCGAAATTAGTTGTTCATTTAAACCATTGACTTGGACAGAAACAACACATTGTTCTTATAATGTTTTATTTTTTTTTTCCAAGCTGCTAGACTGAAGCCTCCCCTCCCCCCAGCTTTTTATAGTAGTTCCTTGAGGATGATTAAATGAATGATTAGTCTAATAATAAAAAGGTCAGTACAGAGAATAGGTGCGGTCTTCTCACTGGGGAGATGTTTATTCTGGTGGTTATATGTTTTATCTGGACTATGCGAGGCCTTTTGTTTTCAAATGCTGCATGAACAGGTGTTTATTTCTGGTTTAGTGCCTTAGAAAGAATTGTAATCATAGGACTTCTAATTTAGAAAAAACTGTGCAGTGCAGTAGAATTAACAGAATCATGGACCTTTTAAAGCATGAATGTATTTGGATTGATTGGTGCTAAAGGCAAAGACTCTTAAGGATTTTTATTTTTTTTTTTGAGAGGCAAACTGAAATTGTAGAACATTACAGAAAAGTGCTAACTAGCGTGTGTGTCAAAATGGCAATTATGGCCTAATCATTTAATTCCGGAAATGTTTCCGTGGCTGCTGCGGACTACAGAGTAGAGAACGATAGCTCCCAGGTTCTGGCCACTTGCCTGCGCCAGGCGCTGTCCCAGACATGCATCCTTCTGCCAAGCCCGAGACCACCCCATGGGTCAGGCACTGGGACATTGCATCTCAAAGCGAAGAGCCCGAAGCAAAAAAAAAGTCAGCGGGCCCTGTGAGTGGGCGGTTCCAGGACCGGCATTTGGCACCAGGTCCGAGCCCTTAGTGACTCTCCTTTTGGGTCTTGAGTTTCCTCCTTCCAGGCAGCCCGCCCACGTTCCAGAGCTCCGTCCTCTCATTGGATTAGCCTGGACGGTGCCCTGTTCCCTCCTTTCTCACTGCCTTTCTCTTTGTGGTTCCCTTGGTGCCTCGGCTACACCACCTGCAAGACAGCTGATTGCTGTGAGGATCGGAACCTTGGTCCTCCGCATGTGGACTGGGTGTCACCTGGGCTCTGAGAAATGCACTCTCAGGCTTCCCCCGGCCTGCGGAGTCAGAATGTGTGTTTTCCCAAGATGCATCGAAGATTCCTGTGCACACTGCCGTCTGGGCAGCGGGGACTAGAGGTCTTTTAGGTTAGACTCAGTACAGGGCTAAGAGGGTTTTCCATGCGCCCCCTGTTCACACATAGCTGCCTTGAGGGTAAAGACCTGGCTGCCCAGTTCTCCAGGGTTCTCCCTGAGGCTGAGCAGCACTAAGACGAAGCGTGCACTGAGTTGACTGACGGGCGTCAGTTTTGGAACACAAATCCACTGGTATTACTGCTCTAATGAATTTCCACCTTAATCCTCTTACGGGACACATCTGTTTGTTACATTACATTAAGATTTTTTAAAGATGAGGTCATTAGTAAAGTTGGCCAGTGTGTTCTGTCACACAGCATCTTAGGACAAAACTGTTTGAGAATATTGTATGAACAGCTATGGGCGTCTCCAACCTGAGATGACTCCCAGTCTATTGTAATTAGCTCAGTTGATTGGAGCTGGGCTATTGAGATCAGGCTCATGGGATTGAACCCTTTACGGGTCAGTTGGCTTTGTGCCATGCATGGCCACAGACTGCATCAGGATCCCAGTTGGATGTCCAGCGGGTGCAGGTATGGCTCCCTGCCAGGGTCTGGGTGGGGGTGGTCTGGCAGAAATCTTTGGGGGCGAAGGGCTAACGTATAGTGGGCTTGCCCTAGGCACTTTTCAGTGAGCCTCGGTGTTACAACCCCATTGACCTCAGAAGAGTTAGTGCAGACCAACAGTGGTGTCTGCAGTTAATGGATGAGGAAACTGAGGCACAGGGAGCTTAGGCAGGTTGTCTAAGGTCACACTACTTTTAAGTGGAGGAGCTGGGATTTAAGGTCAAGTCTTTTTTTACTCCGGAGCCTGTAGCCAACTGTGTCCCATTATTAGAAAACCGGCAGAGCACATGCTCTCCGTGCTGGGCGAGGGGAGGGTGGAGGGGGCTGCCTGTCACAGGCTGTGAGTTAAGTCGGTGAGCTCTGCTACGTCCTTCAGTGCAGAAGCTCTTGCGAGTCTGTGCCTCTTGCCCTCGGAGTCCAATCTGCTTCCCTCTGGAAAACACAGTACTGCCTTTTCCCTCCTCCTCTGGACTCTGAAATGTTCGTCTTTAACGGTGGCAGATTTAAAACTGATTAACATGCTGAAACCAACTCAGGAGCAACCCCCGCCCCCCGACCTCCAGCCTTCTTTCCCCTCCATGGTTTATTTCCCTCTGAAGTGTCCCTGCAACCTTCCTGTCCTCAGATGGAGGACAGTCACCTCCTGCAACCTCCACACTGTGCCTCCTGCAGCTGATGCCCCGTTGCCTGTATGTGCCAGCTCAGGAGGGTCCCGGCTTTAAACCTGGTTTTCTAATCTGAGTAGCTGGTTCCACGTCTGTGGGGCGTTTCCAGTCTTGAGTTTGTCAGCATCTGGTCCTTTACGGAGGCAATCAGACTGCTTTTTGTTTTGTTTTAGCTATTTTATTGGGTTGTGTTTCTGTGCCTTGTTCTTAACTAAGAAAGAAAGAATGGGGGAAATTGTTACAGTGAATGTTAAACCTCACCACAGGGATGTAATCAACAAAATCCAGATTGGGGGAAATTATAGTTTCTCTAACAAATAAATGGTAAAGGAGAAGATGGAGATGGAAGGAAACCTTGGATTAAAAGAGATTTAAGAGATATATCCACCAGTTGCAATGTGTGGCTCTAACTGGATGCTGATTCAAACAAACACATTACAAACAAATATTTGAGACCATTGGGGAAACCTGAACAATGACTTTTTGATATTAAAAATTATTAAAGTTAAGTTAATACAAATAAAATGAATAACAATATTTAACATTCAAATTATTAAAGTATAATAATATTGTGCTGCGTTTAAAAGAAAAGTTTGTGTGTTTCAGAGATACATCCTGAAATATTTATAGATGAAATCATATAATTTGCTTCAAAATAATCTTGGTTGAGGGGCAAGAAGTAGGTGGGTGAGTATATAGAGGAAACAAGATAGACTGTGAGTTAGAGCTAGATTATAGATATATGGGTGCGTCATTATTCTATTTTCCGTACTTTTTCATATATTTAACTTTTTTTTTAATAAAAGAGATGAAAACTAGGTTATGGGTTCTAACGCTCCCTTTGGGTTCACAGTCCTTTCGTTAAGTGTCACTGAGTGTCCTAAGTGTGTTTGCTATGACTGCGATGGCCAATCAGCAAATTTTTTTGTAGTGCCTCTACTGATATTTAAACCCAGTGTTCCCATCCTTGACCCCCTACTGCTCTATCTGTAGTTTAATTAAATGAAAGAGAAAGGAAAGGAAAGTGAAGTCGCTCGCATTTACTATAACTTGTGCTACACCCTGGACACCTGGCTTCCAACCTTCCTGACCACCGTGAGGGGACTTCTGCCCTCTGACGTCATCACGCAGGCTGCAGGCAGCGGGAGGGGTGTGAGTGGCGGACCCGCGGGGAAGCAGCTGACTGACCGCCACCTGAGGGGCACCGTCTCCACTGCCTCCCTGACTTCCATCTTGTCCACAGCTTCAGCGGGTGTTTCTGGGCTCCCTGATCCCCTAAGTAGTGTATTCTTGGGCTAACATCCCCACCCCCACCCCCACTGGCTTACCATAGTTTATAGCAAGCCTTGATGGAGTGAGGTGGAGGTTCCCTCCTTGCCTGGGAACCTGGCCATTAATAGGAAAAAATGAAAACTTAGAGATGGGGTCCATTCATCGGGTTTTAATGGAGGGAACAGTGTAGGAATCAGGCTCCTGTGAGCAGCTAAGGAGGAAACAGGGTCAGAGCATGGCCCTTCTCTGCTCCTAACCTCCCTCAGCGCCCCCTGCCATTCAGGGTCACCCAGGCCCTTGAGGGGCTGGCCTGCTGCTCCCTGAGGTTTGGATGGTTGGTTGGTTTCCTAGTCTGCTTGGTTTACTGGTCTAGCCCTAGAACTTGGAACAGTGCCTGGCACACTGTTCGTATAAATAGCTGTTGAATGATTGACTTATCAAAGGCATTAGAGTCGAAGAGGGGTCTTCTCACCCAGCTATGTCCATGCAGAAGTCCCTTCTGTGAAGCCTCTGGTCAGACATGTTCTAGCTGCTTCTCCTTGGATGATAGAGAGCAGTTGGCGCCCTCCCTTCAAGGGAGGCCTTTCTTCACTTAAAAAAAAAAATTATTTTTTTAATTGAAGGATAATTGCTTTACACAGAATTGTGTTGTTTTCTGTCAAACCTCAACATGAATCAGCCGTAGGTATACATATGTCCTCTCCCTCTTGAACCTCCCTCCCATGTCCCTCTCCATCCCACTCCTCTGGTGGTGGTTTAATCACTAAATCGTGGTCCTACTCTTGTGACCCCATGGACCAGGCTCTTCTGTCCATGGAATTTCCCAGGCAAGAGTATTGGAGTGGGTTGCCATTTCCTTCTCTACTGGATCTTCCCGACCCAGGGATCAAACCAGAGTCTCCTGCATTGCAGGCAGATTATTTACCCTGAACTAGCTGGGAAGCCCCTAGGTTGTTGCAGAGTCCCTGTTTGAGTTCCCTGAGACACAGCAAATTCCCACTGGTTATCTATTTTACATATGGTAATGTAACTTTCTCCATTTTTGAACTTCATTTGTTAAAATTTATTCTTTGTTTGTCCCTGATTTTCACCGGGAAAGGTGGATCCTCATATCCCCACAGATGGGGATGAAAGTGGATCATTAATTGCCTGAGTGAGTCCAAGAGGATGGAAATAGGATGGATAAGGCAGAAGAGCCATGACCTCAGGGTTTGGTAAGTAGAGTGACCTGTGACCTGCAGATAGTGCTGGAAGGAGTTATGGAAAGTGTGGATACTTTTCCCAGTGATGACAGAAGTAAAAAGCTGCTTTCTCTTTGTGTTAAAGCTGAGTTGTCTGGATTGTTTATATTACTCAAATCAATGTGTGTATCTTGATATGTGTATGTCTGGTACCCTAAGGCATCTCACACTTGCAGTTCCATTTTGCTGTTTGTGTGGAATTAGGGAGACATTGCTGGGGAGAGGTTACAGCTAACAAAGCTAGATTCAAGGAGGGGAAGGCCAGAGAGCAAAGAGTCTGTCCTTATGAAACAAGCAAAGCATCTGTTCCCATCACAGAATGAGCCTGTGTATGTATTTTGAGACTGTAGAAAAGCACACTGAAGAAATAGAAATCACCTTTCTTACCACCCAAAGGGAGCTATTCTTAACCTTTTCTACCAGAATTAAAATATAGCATTATATCTGCATGGTGTATCATCTTTAACGTATGTACCACGGCCCATGTCAGCATTGCTCTGTGAGGGAAAAGTCTCTGTTTTCTCCAGTGTTTATTTGTCCTGTGTGTGTGTGTGTGTTAAGTTGCTTTAGTTGTGTCTGACTCTTTGAGACCAGACTGACTCTTTGGACTGTAGCCTGCCAGGCTCCTTTGTCAATGGGATTCCTTAGGCAAGAATACTGGAGTGGGTTGCCATGCCCTCTTCCAGGGGATCTTCCCCACCCAGGGATTGAACCTGTGTCTCTTATGTCTCCTGCACTGGCAAGTGGGTTCTTTACTACTAGCGCCACCTGGGAAGCCTTGCTTTTCTGGTAAAGGCACTAATCCCATGGTTGGGGGGGTGGGGTCCTACCCTCATGACCTTATTTAAACCTAATTACTGCCCAAAGGCCGTGATAGCATCACATTGAGGAGTAGGGCCTCAACATATTGCAGAGACACATTGCCTTCCTGACAGCCAACACGAGTTATAAAATTGTACATATGGAAATGTAGGTAAGAAATGTTTAAGATGGAACGAGTAGCTTCCTTCTCCCAGACCTGCTCGCTACACCCCTTCTGTGTCTCCCTCTTTGGAAGCACCACGAGAACTGCTCGGCAGCCTCAGCTCCTCTGCGCCTATCTCATCCCTTGCTTTCCACTCCCGATTTATCCGGGCTCCCATCTGGACTCTGTATATAAGTGCTCTGATCTACCCCCCAACCTGCTTTTTCTGCCGCCGCCGCCGCCTTCTTGCTGGTGGTTCCCCATTATTATCAGGGTAAAGTCGCAGCTTGTCACAGGACACCCAGGCCTCTCTGGGACCGTCTGCCACTCCCAGTCGGTCCTGACCGTCCTTCCCTCCCCATCCCTCCCCATCCCTCACTGTGCTGAAATGCTTGCAGTTTCACAGAGAGGCTGCCCTGGTGGTTCAAGCCCGTAGCTCTCCCCAGTCTGCCCCCCCAGCCTCCAGCCTGGAGGGAGACCGTGCCTGCGGGTCATCTCTGCTGCCTTTCCTGGCCCCCTCCCCGTCCCGTGCAGGCCCCTCGCCCCCTCCCACCTGTGACGCTCTGGTTCTTCATCCCTTCTCAGCATCTCCCCACCAGCTATAAACCTTCAGTAGCAGAAGGTGCATTTCAACTCCCCACGCAGCTCAGAGTTCCTCAAACAGTGCCTGATACCCAATAAGCCCCAATAAAAGAACCAAAGAAGGTTAAGTGAAACAAGTGCAGGCTGTATTTATATACACGATGCCTGCAACCGGAGGGCCTTCAAGAGCCAGTATCCTCACACCTTTGTCAGGTTCCTAATCTCCAAACGTGACTTGCATGTCATAATTTCCCTCACAAACTGGCTGAGTGAGGTATACAACCAGCTCTTCCGAGCCTCAAAACCTTATTTTCTGGCCTCTTCCACACCAAGCCCAGGCCATACCCTGAGGCAGGAAGCCTGGGATTGGCCAGAGAAGGCTCACTGTTGGTCAGCATCGTTTCTTGTTGCGTTGGCAGGGGTGGGTGCGTGCTCCGGGGCCCTCCTGGGTGGGGGTCGTGAGGTCTGCTCCGTGGGGCCAGGCTCGAGGCCTGCAGGGCCAGGTGGGGGAGCACTGACTTATGCCCATTTTCCCGTTTGTCCCCGAGCTTTCCTGGTTCACTGCTGCTGCCCAGGCTGGGCTTGGGGAGGGTGAGGAGAGTTGTGAGCTGGTGTGTGTGTCTGGGGTGGGCGGTGGGGGACAGAGGTGGCCACAGTGGGTGGTGGGGACTCCGAGCAGAGGGTGGATCTGGGAGACTGGTGGGGTGCCCGCAGAGTCCAGCCACCCTTCTCACCCCCGGGGGAGATTCAGCCCTTTGCCAACCACGGTGGCTATGGGGAGATTTTATTTCAGGCGGTGGCACTCACCTAAGAGGGATCTATTACCCCTTCTCAGGATCAGATCATAGCTGCAGCCGCAAGAGAGCCTGGCTGGCTTCAGATCACAGCTTCCATAAATCACCAGCACCTCTGGCTTCTTCTGCCTGACCAGGGAGTTTCTCAGTGGCTGGTGTCTGAGTGCCCCGTGCCTGGAGGTGAGGAGGCCCATCTAGTCTTGGGGTCTCCCATTCAGATTTAGCAGGGCTGGGTGTCTGGGGGCAGGGAAAAGAGAGCAGCTGGGCACCCTGTCCAGAACAATAGTCACGGATATGAGTGGTTTTTTGTTCCCAGAATTGGGTGCATTTTTGTGGACGGTGATTCATCCCTGAATACGCCAGGAGCAGAACCACGGCGTGTCTGTGCAGTTCACAAGGCGCTGGGACGCAGGCTCGCCTGGCTGGTCCTCACACGGCCCTGCAGGAGGGGGAGATGGGCTATGTAGGCCCTGTCTCCAAGTTGAGAAAACTAAAGTCACGTTACTTTCAGGACCGACACACAAAGATGGCTAGAGCTCACATACATGTCTTTTGACTTCAGGCTCACTACGGAGTGAACACAACTAGGGGGATATTTCTGCTGAGTTCATAGACTGAGTTCATAGTTCAGGTGATTATTTATTTCATTTTTTTTGAGGGCTGAGGAGCAGGCGGGGCTGAGTGGGAAGCTTTATTTCTGTCGATGCCACTGATCCCAGCACATGATAATCATCTCCTTTATTGTGGTGCTTGGTTGGAGAAATAAGTCAGAAAAGTGAAATGGCCTCTGAAGCAGCATGTGACTCACATCTGAGTGTAATGTAGGCAGCCTGGCCTGTAGCAGCATCAGAAGTGGGAAAACTCCATGTGGACTGCACAGTCCAGAAAGCCTCCTGGAGAGAGTGGTGGGGTGAGTGGGTGAAAGGAAACGGGAAGGCCGTCCATGCGGGTGAGAAGCAGATGGGAGGCGTGTGGAGATCAAGTGCGGATGGCTCTGGGTGAGTAAGAAGGGCCTGCCAGCTGTGAGCACACGACTGAGAAGTTACTTCCATTCCATGTAGTGGAAACATGAAGGGAAAGAAAGGGAACAGGAGAAAAAGCCAGAAATTTGGGAAGGAAAAGATTCCAGAGAAAAATTGAGGGAAGGGAGAAACAGGGAAAGGAAGACAGAGTAGGATGGTCAGGCAGTGACCGCAAAGCCACCTTGTGACGAATTCCTGGGAGGACGAAGAGCTCGGGACCTGGCCTGGGCCCTGGGGCAGGGTCTCCCAAAGCCCACGGCCACGTCACGGCTGATTCCTGGTGGGCTGAGGAGCTCGCCAGCGAGGCTTCAGGTATGACCCTTTCTCCCACCTTCCTCGCTTTCGTGGGTGTCTGCTCAGTGTCAGGCTCTGTTGGGGCCAACGCAGGCACCAGAGTGAGTGAAACAAGAGTGGGTGAAGTGGCTGGGCCCCAGGTCCGGCCCGCTCCCTCTCCTCACACTTTGGAACTTAGCATCTCCCTTGTGGGGCTGTTGTGAACAAAACCAAAAATGCATCGTGCTGTTGCGTGTCCCTGGGGACTGCCACTTGGCTTTCGTGGTCTCCAGCCCTACTGCTCCGTGGGCCTGGGCAGGCTGTGCTTCTGTTTCCCTGGACAGCACACCCCCCCCCCCGCCCCCATCCTCCCCTCCCTCGTCTCCCCCGCCTCCCTGCCGCTGCAGAGACAAAGCAGAACCTTCATCCGCAGTCCTGCCCCGACTAGCCTGTGTGCCCCTCTCCACGTCCCCCCTCCTTCCCGCCAGGGCAGCTGTGTCCCCTCTCCTGGCTGGGTCAGGCCCCTTTCCACTGGACCTTCAATCCCTGCTTTCCTCTGGGATCCCTGCTTGACTTGCAAGGGACTAACACCTCCTTCATCCATCCTTCCACCTCCCTTCCTGTCTTCTGCCTTCACCCCTCCTCCAACCCAAGTGTCTTTCGAGCTTGTCTGAGCCCCTCCGTCTGGCTGCCTCCCCACTAGCCCAGCCACAGTGCCCTTGCAGTGGCGGCTGTGTGCTCTGACTCTGCCACCCCGGGGACTGTAGCCTGCCTGGCTCTTCTGTCCATGGGGTTCTCCTGGCCGGGGTTGTCATTTCCTTCTCCAGGCGATCTTCCCGACCCAGAGATTGAACCCAGGTCACTTGCAGCTCCTACACTGGCAGGCGATTCTTTTACCACTTGTGCCACCTTGTCACTCATGCCCAGACACCCTCCAGCCTTTATCTCACTTAGTCTCTAAGCAGCACTTGCCGTTCCCGAGGATCTCCTCTGAGGAACGCTCGCTGTCCCAAGTGTGATGGTGAGCGATCCACCTTGCCTGAGCTCTTCAAGCGTTCCGCTCCCTCCTGCCCTCAGCTCTGTCCCAGGATCAGGCTTTCTTGCAGCTTACGTCCTTTCCTGGGCAGCTTCCGAGGGCTTTCTGACAGCCCCCTAGTTGGCATCTGGGGCCCCACGCTATCTTGAGTCCAGTTCCCCAGCTGCCCCAGACAGCTCCTCTTGGGTGCCCTGGGGACGTTGAATGCACACTGTGTCCATGTGGGATTGTGGTATCTTCCCCCAGACCCATTCTGCCTCAGTGAGGAACATGACTGTCGACCAGCTGCCCAAACCCAGAACCGCCCCCCAACCCTGACTCTCATCTCTTAGCTGTCGCAGTCTGGTGATTCTGGCACTTCTCTCCCCATTCCATGGCTAGTTCTTGGCTATAGCAAGTGCTCAGTAGAGGATGAAATGGATGAAGAATAGACACGATGGTATATCAGGAAATATCTGTCACATGGCAGTTGTCCTTGGCTGTGAACACATCACTCCAAAGCACAGAAGCACTCTTAAGTTACTTACAACAGCATTTTTATTATTGCTCATGATTTCCTTGGACCAGGAATTTTTGGGGCAACTGAGCACTTTTGGCTCAGGGTCTCTCATGAGGCTGCAGCGAGGTGATGGTGGGGCCCAGGACCATCTCAGAGGCTCTTCAGTTGAAAGTTTGGTGTCCGGACCAGGAAGATGCGAGTAACTGGGAGTTCCTTGGGCATCTCTCTATGTCTCTTTGGTGTCTCTACCAGATACCTTTAGCATGGCGGCTTCCAGATAGCTAGACTTCTTATGTGGCCATTCAGGGCTCTAAAGAGCGAGGACCAGGATCAGGTGATGTTGAATCACTTTTCCTAACCATCCATCTCCTTGCACGGTGCTCCTTAGAATCAAATTGCCAAGCCTGGCCCACATTCAAGGGCCAGGGAACTAGATACCATTGTTTTCTGGGAGAAGTGTCAAAGAATTTGTGAACTTTTGAAAAAGAAATCTATATACAGTGAAATTCATTTTTATTTTTGCTGTTCAGGCCTGTGAATTTTAATATACCTATTGGCCTTTTAATTGAAGTATAATTGACTTAGGGTATTTTAGTCATATCAAGTGTACAGTATTGTGATTCAGTACATTTTTGGAGGTTATGCACTAGAACAAGTGTAGATTCGGTAACTACCACAGGATACAGAGCAATTCCAGCAATGTGGAGGATTTCCTAGGCCTTCCCTTTGTAGTCAGACACCCCCTTACCCCCATCCCTCGTAAACAGGGATCTGTTCTCTCCTTATAGCTTTGCTCTTTCCCAGAAAGCCATCCATAGAAATAAAATCGTTTGTATGTAACCTTTAGAGACTGGCTTATCTCACTCTGCACAGTACCCCTGTGATCCATCTAAGGTGAATTGGTGGCTCATTTATTTTTCATGCCGAGAGAGATTCCATTGTATGGCTGAACCAGTTTTGGCTCAGTGATAAAGAATCCGTCTGCAATGAGGGAGACGCAGGAAACGGAGGTTCCGTCCCTGGGTTGGGAAGATCCCCTGGTGGAGGGCATGTCAATCCACTCCAGTATTCTTGCCTGGAGAATCCCATGGACAGAGGAGCCTGGTGGGCTACAGTCCATGGGGTTGCAGAGAGTCGGACACGATTGGAGCAGCTGAGCACGCATGCACCGGTTTGTTTATCCTTTCACTTGTTCAAGGGCATCTGTGTTGTTTCTAATTTTTTGTGGTTACAAATAAAGCTGCTCTACGCATTTGATCTGGAGGCTGATCTCTTTGCTTCTTTATGTCATACCACCGTTTCTGCTCTACTGATTTGGGTGGAGATTTTATGGGAACATAAATTTTCATTTTGCTAGGATAAATCCCTAGAATTGGGATGACTTTTTGGCAGAGGTTTACCTGGCTCTTTTCTTAGCAGGACTGTCAGGAGGTTTTTACTTCTTGGGCAAATTACCCTCGGTCAGAAGAATTTGTTATTTGAGTCTTTGGACTTCAGACTATAATTACTTTTGAAAACACTGCCCACAGAAAGGACCATTCATTTAAAAGTCGCTTACAGTTATTCTTTATTTTTAAGGCTTCAAGGCCCTACCGTGGCTGGATCGGGGTGTCCCCCCTCCAGCCTGGTCCCCCTGAGGGCTGACGTCACCTTGCACTCCTGCCACACTCTCATCCTGCAACTCTACAAAGGGGCGATGACCCCATGGAGCACAAATCACCCGAAATTCCGCAGTTGGCAAAATACCATAAATAAATGAAGAGCAGCCTTGGAGAATGCTAGCATATGAAAACTGCACTTTGATCACGGAGTGTAGAGATGAAGTAAGCAGAAGTGGGGGCAGGGTAGGAAACTGAGTGTGTGCTTCTCTTCCCCTGAAAGTCAGAGACCAGGCCTGAAGTGAGGGAGGTGGCTGGGAACCATGGGAGAGGTGGCATATTTAAGTTCAGAGGCGATAATATGAAAGATCCAGTTTTTGAACGACTTTGACCTCTTTACCAAGGGAAAGCTCCATGTCCAGAAGGTCACTAAGATCTCAAGATGTCCTTCATCTGAGCTTTCTGCTCACCCTGTTTGTGCTTGGCTGGATGAAACTCCCAGCCTGGGAGCCTGCCTGAAATACACAGAGCCCCCCTTTCAGCTCCCTTTCCATTCTGTGGTGTTGCCTGGGAATACCTATCTTCCTGAGGGCACTAGAGTGCGTAAATTAGGTCAAGGACCTAAAGGGAGGAGTTCTATGTGGCTCTTCAGGTGCCTTTAGGAACCGAAGACGTCGCCGTGTGCATCCTTTAGGAAAAGGAAGTTCAGTGTGAAATTTGTGCCTGATCTGTGCAGCAGTGTTTTACTCAGCTCGCACAGATGTGAGTTCTTGCTCTTTGTCAGGTCCTCTGCAGTGTGTTTGGAAGTCAAAGAAGAATAAAGCGTGGGCCATGCTGTCAAGAACGCAAAGGCCATGATGGCCACAGGCTGGCTGCGTGTCCTAACTGTAGGTACCACTGTGCTGCTATGAAAAGTGCCTTCAGAGCTCCAGACAGCCAAGTCATGGTGGACTTATACCCATCGCCTCCTGGGTATAATTTGGGAACTTTGCTTATTCAAGAAGTTGTGATTTGGCTTTGATTCAGGAGAGTTTCATTAGATCCTTTTGGTTGTGCCGAGACATTGAGGACATCATCAGCATCATAGCTGCCCCCCTGATAAATCAGCCCCCCTCTTTCTTCTCCAACCTTGGGACTTTTCCTGGTCTCTGTCCATTTCCTTGGCCACTCAAGAGCTCTGTGTTCCAGATTCGGCCTCTGGTGACCCAAGTTTTCTGCTCTAATGCATTTTCCTAATTCCGAGTCTTGTGGTTCCCTTGTTCATACTGTGTATAGAAACTTTCACCAGGTTCCCTTACAGATGAAAGTGGGGGGCTTCTGCAGAGGGGATGTGGGAGTTAAGGTGGATCTGGGGGCCTTGGGCACATCCCGAGTTTCTGAACTTTGCTTGTAGCATTAGAATTCATGCATAGTCTTTGGGTTGGGGGGCCCAGAGATAAAAGCCCAGTGCTTTTTGGGCCCCAGTGCTTTGTGGGTGCTCACAGTGCACCCCATGAGTTCCTGCCTCACGCCTACCTGCAGAGAGACACCCCTCCCACGCCCCTGTACTGTCCCAGGGAACTGGATTGGTGTTCAGCCAGGCAAAGCCTCCATCTCATCTGTCATCAGCCTGACTTTGGGAAGCAGGATCTTGGTGTCCTGGTTGGGTATGTGTCCTGGCCCCCTCCCTGGTGAGCCGCCTCTGAGGCTGTGACTTGCCAGGCTGGCCAATGGCAGCTGATGAGACTAGGAGTAAGAGCTAATCCCAGGCTGAGGAGCGGAAAGGGAGGGAGGTTCTTTGTGTCTGGGGCTCTGGGGTCTGTGAGCCTCTCTTCTCCCCCTACCCTTCCTTGGATAGCCGTTGCTTTCATTTCACCAGAGTTCTTGACCGGTCCTTGAAGCAGAACAGGCCATCAAGTCAATGCATGCCATTCTGCAAAGTCTAAATAGTTTAAATTCATCATTCTGGGCAGTGTTTGGTGATTAGAGTTTGCCAAAGCAGGGGGATCGGTGCGGGGCGAGGAGAGGTTTTGCCCCCCTTCACACCCAGGACCCTGCTCTCTTCTGCCTTCTTGAGTGGGTGGAGGGGATTGGGCTCCACCACGCTGAAGTTGTGGGTAGCAGTGAAGTTCCAGGCAGCAATGGGATTGCTCTCATTCTACTGCCTGGGTCATGGGGGCTAAAGATCCACCTGATGGGGAGAGGCTCTGCTCTGAGGCCTCGCGGAGCTGTCTGTGCACATTCCACAGAGTATTTTGGTCATAATGATCCATCATTGTCGAAGGACCTAGGGTGTCATTAGCATCTTGATAGTTTCTGATCAGTTTCCACTTCTGAGGCTGTGCTGGTGAGAAAGAACATACCTGCCAATGCAGGAGACATAAGAGACCCAGGTTCAATCTCTGGGTTGGGAAGATCCCCTGGAAAAGGAAATGGCAACCCACTCCAGTATTCTTGCCTGGAGAATCCCATGGACAGGGGAGCCTGTTGGGCTACAGTCCCTTGGTCGCAAAGAGTTGGACACGACTCAACAATGAAGTACAGCACATAGTTGATTAACAGTGTTGTGATGCTGATTTCGCTAGCACATATACTAAAATTGGAATGATACAGAGAAGATTAGCCTGGCCTCTGTGCAAGGATAACTCACTAATTCGGAAAGCGTTCCATATTTTTAATATTATTCCCAATACCTGCCACCCCAGTCTTAGTTGGTGGTGGCAGAATGGTCTCAGAACTGTTTGACTCAATTGGCCATTTAAGTTTAATAGTAAAAGCCTGGTTAATGATAACAGTGCATCGTAAAACCTTCAGAAGGAAAGGAGTATATTTTGTGGAGCATTTGTTTTGTGTGTGGCAGTTTTAAGTTATTTGTTTTTAAAATCAGTACTTTTAAATGGAAACAACTTGACCGAAGGTCTGTCACAGAATTTGAGATCCATTTTAAAAAGCTTAGTGAGAAAACAAAAAAAATGATGTGTTAGTTTCAGGTGTACTACAACATGGTTCAGTTACAAGTGTACAAGCATCTTGTATACAAGTATATAAGCATATACAAGTATCTATTCTTTTTCAGATTCTTTCCTCTTTTACTGTGTTTTGTAATGCTGAGCAGAGTTCCCTGTGCTGCACAGTAGGTCCTCAGTGGTTATTAATTTTAAATATTGCTGATCCTCATTGCTATGTGTGTATTTCCAGAATGTATAAAATTATTGCCTTGCCCTCACTTTTAAATCACGCTGGAGAAGGAAATGACAACCTACTGCAGTATTTTTGCCTGGGAAATTCCATGGACAGAGGAGCCTAGCGGGCTGCACAGTCCATGAGGTTGCAAAGAATTGGACATGACTAGTTATGTGTACACACACACACACACACACACACACACACACACACACTTTAAATCAGAGAGCTATGGTCAGTCCCTGGGTCAGGCGCAGGGGTTCATGAGAAGGTGAGGAGGAGCCAGCACCCCTTTGGGGGACTGCCTGGTGCCCAGGAACTGAGTGAGTGTGTGTGGTTGGTAACACAGCCAGTGTGCACGTGACTCCTCCTCCTCTTTCTTGCTGTGAGGCTGGATCACTGAGGTCGGGGCGGGGGCAGAGCCTTCCAAGAGGGTGGCAGCAATTGGGGTAGAAGGCAGACAGCAGGTGTCAGGGCCCAAGGTCAGGTAAGAGGAGGGATGGACGGTGAAAATGGAAGAGCAGTGGGTGGCCTGAAACTGCCCACCTTCCAGTCCTGCCAGGAGAATGGTCAACGGGACCCCCTGCTTCCTCTTGGGAGGATGACAGGGGGAGGGACATCCTTAGGGAATCTCCAGGAGGGCGGTGTATCGTGTCTGTTTTCTTCACTGCTGAATCCCAGGTTGGCCCTCTTTGCAGCGAGGTGGGGGATGGATACGGGGAGCAAGACTGCAGCAGAGACAGCGGAGGAGCGGGGTGGCCCTGGAGCCAGCAGAGATGAAAGGACGGGCAGGTTCACAGGGGAGCTGGAAGGTTTGGTGTCGGGCACATCAAGTTGAGACTGTAGGGTCCAGCCGGCCAGCCCCTTCTGCTCATCACCAACCTGTCTCCTGGAGGCCAGGGCACCTTCAGGAGGCTGTCTCCATCTCCAGTGGCCTGCAGGGCCCCATCCTCTGTCCAGTCTCATCCCTTTGCATTTTCTGTCTCATGTTTTATGCTTTAGCAGACCAGCCGCTTTAGTCCCTCACATTCCTCGCTGTTTCACGCTGGCCTGCCCTTGCTTTGCCTTCACCCTGCCCTGTCCTAGCCCGCTCCTCCTGGTAAGGTCATCTCCTTCTCTTTACACCAATGGCTCTGGTACAAACTCATTCATTCCTTCCACGGACACTGATAGCTGCCTGTAAAGTGTCAGATGTGACTGCTGGGTGCTGCCACCTGCCCCCACCCCCCAGGCCACATAGGTACCCCTTCTGAGTACACCTTTGGATCTCTGTTCAGTCCAGCACAATGATTTAAAGCACAGGCCTTGTATCCCACAGATATACAATTTGTATATCTGCGCTTCAGTTTGTATATCTACGAAATGGGAATATATAGCACCTTCCTTGGCAGAGTGGGCTTCAAGCCGAAAATGAAATTGCCCCTGGAAGGCATTCAGCACAGGGCTTGGCCCACTCAGAGACAGGGAGGTGTCCTGAGGATGCTTATCTGTCTTGTAGCATCACGAGTTTGGGATTCCCTGACTGGGTCCCTTTCCTATGGGACCCAGGGGCTGGCTTCAAGAAGGAAATAGGATTTAGCCAAGTCTGGAGCACAGAGGTGGTGTTAGGTGCATGGGAAAGGGGAGAGTAGGTTAGAGGGATGGAGAGTGAGGAGTATGAGATGAGTAGAAGCCAGCCGATGAAGGGTCTGGGATGCCAGGCCCCAGTTCTGGCCTTGGTAACCAGGATTCGGTCCATCCATAGTGGGTCCTCATGATCAGCCGATTTGGGCTCAAGATCCAAGGCCTTCAGGCAAACTGAGAAAGGCAACCAATGTATTTGAGTGTCTAGAAAAGCATTTAGGATCTTGTGTGACATATGTGATCACTGAGGGGTGAAAGCATTTGGGGAGTAGTAGTTTCAGCACTTCCAGAATACTCTGCCAAGAGGACCCGGGGCTGGGGCTGGGCAGGAGGGATTGGAGCTGCTTAAGTGGTAGAACCAGGAGGCAGGTCCACTGTTGGTGGGATCAAGAGCTTCACTTTGCCTGAAACTCTGGGAGTACTTCCTAGGGCTTCCCAGGTGGCACCATAAAGAACCCACCTGCCAACGTAGGAGACATAAGAGACGTGGGTTTGATCCCTGAGTCGGGAAGATCCCCTGGAGGAGGGCATGGCAACCTACTTCAGTATTCTTGCCTGGAGAATCCCATGGACAGAGGAGCCTGGTGGGCTACGGTCCACGGGGTCGTAAAGAGTTGGCCACGACTGAAGCAACTTAGAATGCAGGCACTGGGGGGCTAGAATGGGTGGGTAGAAGCATTCTGATATGCCTGGGCTGTGACCTCTCCCCAAGCCAGCAAGGGCTACATTCTATGAGTAATAAAACATGCTAGCTGAAGTCTCCCATTATCTGCAATCTTTCCTCACAGAAGATCCCATCCACTGCAGTCTTCTAAAGTGTCTTCTTTGCTCATGTTAAGTGGAAGAATTTGCTGGTGCGCCCCACTGCAGGACTCTGTTCTAAATTTTCCTTGCCGTCTGCTTCGCTTGCCGCTGCCAATTCCCCGTCTTTTGTGGCCTGGGTGACTGGTGCCCAGAGAAGAGTGTGTTGAGCTGAGTTGAGAGAAGAAAGCTGGTTTGGTTAGAAGAGTCTTATTTTGGATCCTGTGGCCAACGGCCAAAGTAATTTGACGTGCTTAATTTGATATTCCTGGCTGTCCACAACCTGAATTCAGCCCGTCTTTGTCCTGCTCTGCTGTTCCCTGACACATTGATCTACCAGCTGTTTCTTGCCTTTTCAGGCTCCCTCTTTAAATATCCAGAGAAGGAAATGTCAGCCCACTCCAGTATTCTCGCCTGGAGAGTTCTATGGACAAAGGAGCCTGGCAGGCTACAGTCCATGGGGTCGCAAAGAGTCGGATACAACTGAGTGACTGTCACTCACTCACTCTTTGAATATCCATAAGGGGAGGTCCCTGGCAGTAAATAGAGAAGTTGATTCTGGGCCTTTGTGTCCTAGTGTGTTTTTCAGACTGTATACATTTGTGAAGGTAGGTTTGGGGAGGCAGGAAAAACTTGCCTTTAGGCAGCTGTACCTGCCTCCTGAGCTATTCTCTGAGTGAGCCACACACTGTACCAGTGACTAGCTACTCCCTTTCCTCCACACCTTCCTAGATGACAGGGGCTGCCCTGACCGTTGCTGTGGCCTCCATGAAGCCTGCTCTGCTGAGCCTGGCCAGAAGTAATCATCCTGCTGCTCGCCCTCCCAGTGATGGGTCTCTACCTTTCCCCAACTTCCTTTCTCTTTAGATTATGATTTGTTGTTGTTCAGTTACTAAGTCATGTCCAGCTCTTTGTGACCCCGTGGATTGCAGCACAAAAGGCTCTCCTGTCCTTCACCATCTCCCAGAGTTTGCTCAAACTCATGTTCGTTGTGTTGGTGATGCCATCCAACCATTTCATCCTCTGGCACCCCCTTCTCCTCCTGTCTCAATAATTTTGAATTCCTTTTCCCTTGGGAGAGGAGGGATACTCACTGGCTAGGATCCTGCTTTCATGGATCTTCATATCCCCTGAAGTGATTGCCACTGCTTCCTCTAACTCTTTCTCAGTCATTTATTTTCTTTTTACTTTTCTTTTCTTCAAACTTATAGAATTTATTATTTTTTTTAAACGAGTTTTCCATCCTGGTTCTAGGTTTCTGGAATGTATTTTAGGAAGTGACTGAAGATGAAATCTGTAAAGATCATTTGCGTTTCAAGTTTAATTCCTCATGTTACTGTCTAGTCTCTGAGGTCCCCTAGCCAAACAAACAAACAAAAACGATTCTTAACCAGCACCGGCTGAGAAGCTGAAAGGCTGAGTAGAACTACAGATAGTCTCATGATGCTGAGGAGATAAAAATGACAAGTTAAGGGCTTATTACAAAGGTGGAGAGATCCTGGAAATACCTCATGGTTATAAATACCCTGTTGCTTCACTCAGGAACCCTGAAGGACTGTATCCTAGGAGAAATGGCTTACTAAAAATAGGCCAACAGTTATAAAGACTGAAACCCAACCTCAAATTAGCTGACCAGAATAGACCAAGTTTACAAAGATTGAAACCAAGCCTTGAATCAACTCAACCGTTGATTGGATTAAGATAATCTGTTCCTGATCTAGTTGCCTGCCACAGACTGAAGAAAATCATGTAACAATATCTAGCTCCTTTGCAGTTTTAAATATATTTATATAAAAGAGTCATCATTTAGCTAAAGAAGTACCAGGCATATAAACAGGCAGGATCAAGAGAAGGAAAAGACACTCAAAACAGACCCACAGGTGATACATATACTGTAATTATCTGATAGACATTAATGTCAGTGATTAATAGATTCAAGAAATAAAATGACAAGAT
The DNA here is from genome assembly GCF_016772045.2 of Ovis aries. Lineage (NCBI taxonomy): Eukaryota > Metazoa > Chordata > Mammalia > Artiodactyla > Bovidae > Ovis > Ovis aries. Next base: position 21,191,602 of record NC_056076.1, on the reverse strand, counting down.
GGAGAGTTTCATCAGAGAACTGGAATCTACTTACATATAAAAAATCAGAAATCTGAGCACTGAAATAGGCAGTGATATTAAGCATGCCTGTGTGCCAAGCTGCTTCAGTCATGCCTGACTCTCTGACCCTGTGGACTGTAGCCCACCAGGCTCTACTGTCCATGGGGCTCTCCACTGGTGGATTTAAACAGTGGCATAGACGCAGCTGTAGGGAGAATTAGTGATCTATAAGAGCAGATAAGTGAGTAGAAATATCCTGCCTAAAACAGGGAGAGAAAAAAAGATGAAAAACAAAGGAAATATCCACCAAAGCTAAATGATACATAATGAAAAGTCCTAACACACATGTAATTGAACTCCAGGAAAAAGAAGGGAAGAAGTAAAATTCCAGGAGATACTAATAAAATTTTCTGAAAATAATGAAATATACCAAGACACAAACTAAAGTAGTACTGTAAACCCCAAGCAAGAGAATATAAAGAAAAAAGAAATTTGTCACTAATATTTCTGAAAACCAAAGACAGAAATGAAATCTGAAAGCAGTCCAAGAAAAAAGACATAATTACTTTCAAAGAAAGAACAGGAAGACTGGCAACTGAGTCCTTAACTGTAATGATGGACTCCAGAAAACAAATCTGTCCTGAAACTGTTGAAATGTTTCTATGTAGATTTCCCTCTAGATTTCACAAAGATGAAAAAAAATCATTTCTAGACAAGTAGAGACTGAATTTATTGTCAGCAGACACACTCTAAAAATAGTAAAAGGAGTTCTTCAGAAAGAAGCCTGACCCCAGATAGAGGCGTGGATAAGTAGAAGGGAATGAAAATCAGTGGATAACGTAAATACATGAGTGAGTCTAAATGAACTCCTGACTGTGCAGATGTCTCATGGGATTAAAGTACAGGTAAAAACAAAATATACAACAAGGAACAGCACAAAAGAATGAGGGGGATAAATCGAATTAAAGTGTTTTAAAACTCTTATTTTCTGGAGAATGGGAAGGTGTTAGTCAATTATAAGTCAAGGATGTTGTTTACATGATACCCTTAAAATAACAGTAAAAAAGAATATAAAGTTAACCTAGTAGAGAAGGAGATATTTAAAAATACAAGATTAACCTAGAAGAAGTTAAAAATGGAAATAATTGAGAAGAAGGGGCATTAAACATAAAGGACAAATAGAAAGCAAACAACATAGATTTAAATCCAGATCTATCAGTAATTATAGTAAATGAAAATGGACTAAATATTCCAATTAAAACTCTCTAGTTGTGAAACTTATTAAAAAAAAATGGAGCAAAATCCAATTAGATGCTACTTGCAAAAAGATGTTAAATATAGAAATACAGGAAAACTGATAGTAAATGAATGTAAGAAAGACATACCAAGAAAAAAGGTGATATTGGAAATGATACAACATATGCCCTAAGATAGACTTCCC